>NW_028317932.1:1555263-1866315 GCF_062004578.1 Staurois parvus
GAGAGGGGACGGGTGGGGAGGAAGTTTGAGCAGCGGCGATGTCCCTGCGAATAGTGTCAATCTTGTTTTTGAAATCTCAAGGGCGGTGAGTGAGGTGCTGGGTGGAGGTGGGGGCAGAGAGAGTAGGGAGTTAAAGGTGGAGAAGAGCCGTCGAGGATTGGAGGAGAGAGTCTTGATGAGGGTCAGGAACTAGGCTTGTTTGGCAGCGTGGAGGGAGGAGGTGTAGGCGTGGAAGGCAGATTTGTAGCGGGTGAAGGCTAGTTGGGATCTGGTTTTGCACCATAGTCGCTCCAGCGCACGACTGCGTCGTTTGAAAGCTTTGGTGTGCTCAGTCTGCCAGGGCTGGAGCGGTCAGGGTCTGATGTTTCGTGTGGTTAAAGGCGCTAGAGAGTCAAGGGCCACTGACAGCGAGTTGTTGTAGGCAGTCATGGCCAGGTCGGGGCAGGACAGGGGGAGGATGCTGTCATGGAGTTGATTAGCTGCGGAGTGGAGAGGGGCAGGGTTCAGGTTGCGGAGGTTACGGCTGGTAGTAGTATGATACTTGGAGGGGTAGGTGTTAGAGGATGAGGAGACAGAGAAGGAAAAAAGGTGGTGGTTAGAGAGAGGGAAGGGGGTGTTAGTGAGGTTGTGGGGAGCGCAGAGATGGGAGAAGACAAGGTCCAGGATGTTCCCGTCGGAGTGGGTGGTGGATTGAATGCACTGTGCGAGTGCAAAGGAGGAGGTTAGGCGGAGGAATTGTGATGTGGCCGGGTTGTCAGTGTTGACAGGGATGTTGAAATCCCCAAGGATGATGGTGGGTAGCTCGGAGGAGAGAAAGAAGGGTAGTCAGGCGGAAAAGTCATCAAGGAAGCGGGATACGGGTCCAGGAGGCCGGTAGATTACAGCAATCCTCGGGGGGGTTGGGGAGAAAAGTTGGATGCAGTGGGCTTCGAAGGAAGAGAAGGATAGAGAGGGGGGGTTTGGGAGTACTCGGAAGGTGCTCTGCGGTTACAGGAGCAGACCAACCCCACCACCTTTACGACCGTTGGGTCTGGGTGAGTGGGTCCAGATGAGACCTCCATTGGAGAGTGCAGCAGGGGAGGTAGAGTCAGTGGCCTGGATCCAGGTTTCCGTGATCGCTAGGAGGTTGAGGGAGCGGGAAACAAAGAGGTCGTGGATGGCAGTAAGCTTGTTGCACACTGATTGGGCATTCAGGAGTGCACACGAAAACGGAGGGGTGGTTTTAGGGAGCAGGGGGACAGATACTAGGTTGAGGGGGTTGCGGTAGGACGTGGAAGCGGGAGGGTGCTGTGTGGGTGAGCGAGGCGGTGGAGGGCTAGGGTTCGGGGAGATGTCCCCCGCTGTTAGGAGGAGAAGAAGGGTGAGAAAGGTGGCATGGGAGCGGGATGTGCAGGAGCGTGTAAGTCTACCAATGGGGGTGTTGGGTCAGTGGGAGGGTGGAATATTAGGAGGAGGTGGTGGGTGCCGTAGAGGGGCGAAAGAAACAGTGAGGACACAATATGCAGTTGTTTGGGAGGAGCAGAGGGATATAGAGAAGGGATTTTGGGAATGGAGGAGAGGAATATGAGGAGGAGAAGTGGAAGAGGCATTTAGGGAGGTACACGGGGTGGCAGATACAGTTGTGTCCAAAATTATTCAACCCCCACTGAAATTGAGTGTTTTGGCCAGTTTGACATTGCTTTTGATCATTCAGTCATCTTGCTTACATTTACATTAAAGAGGCACTTGTAGGTCAGACAAATATAACATAACAGTTATAATGAAATAACCACAAATGTCTTTTCTGTGCTCACAGCATTATCAGTTTTATTCAACCCCCAAGTGACATTCAATCTTAGTACTTAGTACAGCATCCTTTTACAGTTATAACAGCTTTTAAACGTGAAGCATAGCTTGACACAAGTGTCTTGCAGCGATCTACGGGTATCTTCGCCCATTCTTCATGGGCAAAGGCCTCCAGTTCAGTCACATTCTTAGGCTTGCGCACTGCAACTGCTTTCTTTAAGTCCCACCAGAGGTTCTCAATCGGATTTAAGTCTGGTGACTGCGATGGCCACTCCAAAATGTTCCAGCCTTTCCTCTGCAACCATGCTCTAGTGGACTTGGAGGTATGCTTGGGATCATTGTCCTGTTGAAAGGTCCAACGTCTCCCAAGCCTCAGGTGTGTGACGGACTGCATCACGTTTCCATCCAATATCTCCTGGTACTGAAGAGAATTCATGGTACCTTGCACACGCTGAAGCTTCCCTGTACCTGCAGAAGCAAAACAGCCCCAAAGCATGATTGACCCTCCACCATGCTTCACAGTAGGCAAGGTGTTCTTTTCATCATAGGCCTTGTTCTTCCTCCTCCAAACATAGCGTTGATCCATGGGCCCAAACAGTTCTAATTTTGTTTCATCAGTCCACAGAACACTATCCCACAACTTTTGTGGTTTGTCCACATGGCTTTTGGCATACTGCAGTCGACTCTTCTTATTCTTTGGAGACAGCAAGGGGGTACGCCTGGGAGTTCTGGCACGGAGGCCTTCATTACGCAGTGTGCGTCTTATTGTCTGGGCTGAAACTTCTGTACCCACATCTGACAAATCTTTTCTCAGTTCCTCAGCAGTCACACGGGGACTTCTCTCCACTCTACGCTTCAGGTAGCGCACAGCAGTCGAAGTCAGCATCTTCTTTCTGCCACGACCAGGTAGCGTTTCAACAGTGCCCTTTGCCTTGAATTTGCGAATGATGCTTCCTAAGGTGTCTCTTGGTATGTTTAACATCTTTGCAATCTTCTTATAGCCATTGCCCTTCCTGTGAAGAGAAATCACCTCTTCTCTTGTCTTCCTGGACCATTCTCTTGCCTTCACCATGTTTGTAACCACACCAGTAAATGTCTAGAAGGAGCTGAGTATCACAGTCATTTTAAAGCTGCCTAATTGGTGCTTATTATGCTTGATTGCTGCTCGGTGACATCCACAGGTGTTTTCAATACCTGATGGAAAGCACCTGTATGAACCTCTGTTCTTCAGAGTGGTAGTCTTTAAGGGGTTGAATAATTGTGGCAATGAAGAAACCACATAAGAACCATTTACTACTGTATTACATAAACAATTGATGTCATTTTAGTTGCATTTGGGTAGTTACAACGTCCTTGTAGGATTTGATTCTGAATACAATTCCAAATGTACACTATAGTCCCTAAACCCCTTTACAGCATTGGGGGTTGAATAATTTTGGACACAACTGTAGGTTCGGGTTGGGAGGCTTGGCTGTGGAAAGTCCAATGTGCAGTGGCGTATCTCGTCGCTGTGTCTTCCGGTAGCTGGAGTTTAAGGGAGTAGGGAGTGGGGATCGGGTGTGGAGGGATGGTGTCCAGGGGCGCTTGATTGGAGATTGTCTAGGGTGCAGTGGGGTTTATCGTTGTAATGTCTTTCAGTTAGAGTTCTAGTCCTTAAGTCAAGCTGGGCTGGGGTTGGTGTGAGAGGTGTCTGGGTGGTCAAATCAGGAGCATTGTGCGGCTGTTTCTTGTCCTTTGGGTCAAGCTGGGTTGGGGTTGGTGTGAGTGGTGTCTGGGTGGTCGGATCAGGAGCGTTGTGTAGCTGTTTCTTGCGGGAGAATGCAAGTGATCTTGCGGAGACTTGATTGGCAGGGTTCTGGGTCCAGGTGGAGGTCCCAGGTAAAAGGATGAGGGTTGGCAGACGCAGGGGGCGCTGTAGGGAGCCTTGGGGGTTCACTGCTGACCGGGTGGACACCTGGGCGCATGGGTCTCGGGCTGAGTGGCCGCGCCAGGCTGCGGGGTAGTGTCCACAGGTGGTGTGGGGGTTGGGTGGTGGTGATGCCGTGCTGGGCCCTGTTGGGGCCACAGAAGCCTGGTCCTGCAGGGGTGGTTCTTGACACCGGCGGAGAGGGCCAGGGAGCCTGTTGGGGTGTCCGCGAGGTGGGGGACTGCTGGTGCGTGGCCGCGCCAGGCCACGGGGTGGTGTCCCCGGGTGATGTGGTCGTACCAGGCTGGGAGGTTGGATGAGTAGTAGTGATAATGTGTGGGGCCCTGCCGGGGGCCACAGCTGCCTCAGTGGTGGTGCTGCCTGAGTGGTGGTGTTGCTGTGCGGGCACACCTGCTTGGGTGGTGGTGCTGCTGTGCGGGTGCCTGAGGTGGTCCTAGGAGCCTTCTGCGTTGCTGTGGTCCCCTCTTGGTGCTGAGCTTCTGCTCACGGTGCAGGCAGGACAGGAGGGAGCAGGAACAGGAGGCAGGGGCTCTCCTTACCTGTGCCAGTGGCTTCCTTTCCCTCTGGGTACCGGTGGAGGTGGTGGCTGTCTCGGTGGGGGTGGTGGTTGTCTACTGGAGCGTAGCGGTGCGGCGGCATCCCAGTTAGTCGCAGCGGCGGTGGCCAGTAGCAAAGACCGCGGCTTCGTAGGCTGCAGTAGGCCGCAGGTCATCGGAGCTCCGCCAGAGGAGCTGGGTGATCACCACCCCTCCTGGGTGTCGGCGGGACTT
Organism: Staurois parvus; assembly: GCF_062004578.1. NCBI lineage: Eukaryota > Metazoa > Chordata > Amphibia > Anura > Ranidae > Staurois > Staurois parvus. Next base: position 1,559,746 of record NW_028317932.1, read on the forward strand.
CCGGTGGCGCTCCGGAGCCCATTACTGCCCGGATAGCGGCGGATTCAGCAGGGGGGGCGCCGGAGCTGAATACAGTGTTCATGTATTTTGTGCAGCAACTACATCAGTATTTTGTAGAAATATATTATTCAACCAGTAGATGGCAGTGTTTAGAAGTTTGTAGCTGCATCTATGATAAACTATTTCTTTCCTCTGAATAAAGTTTCCTTGTTGTAGTGAAGCAGAAAAGCACATGTGGATTATGCACTGTCTGTTCTATAGAGCTATATACGGAATTTCTAACAAGAAAACCTCCAATCATATACAGTGTTTTGCAGCAGTCCAATTACATGATGTAATGATGGCTTAGACATCACAATACTCACTTTTTATTTTTGCCTAACATGTTGAAAAAGTAACGTCACTGCCAACTGCCTTCAATGTTTAGTCAGTAAACAAAAATTTAAACAGTGTTAATTCTCATCAAGATGTTGAGAGACATTTTGATTACTTGACAACCACAGCCTGCAGCTGCCCAGAAACATCATGGCTTCCAGTCACAACTGTCTATGTAAAACAGACACCAAGCAGGCAGTGTGGGGCTTGCAAGCTCTGGTGAGCAGCAGAAAATGAGAACGAGAGAGTGAATGCCTTGTTATAGTTAAAGAATAAGGTTGTGTTTCATGTTCTTATGTCTGAAGGTGCATTCTAAAAAAAACATGAACATTTTGCATTTAACTAACTTGGGAGACACAGACTACCTGCTAAAGTCCTATCATTTTTATTTTAGCTTCCATTTTCTGTCTCATTGCTTTGCTATCTTCTAAATCCTTAGGGTTGCTGGTATCAAGCCCACAGTTTTGTTATGCAGGTCAGTGTGTTCGCTGTGTAGGTGCTCACATTAATTTAGGGACCACACTTGGCAGAGGTCCCTTGGTGTTGCAGGGTGACTGCACATATATCTGCAAATGTATGCAACAAAAACTTCTGCTTTTAATATTAATGTTAGAAACAATATATAGAAAAGGTGTGTGTGGTGGCTTGCTGCATTACGTATTGGAGAATATTTGTTGTGCCCTGCTCACATTCACCTTCCCACTACTGGTTATAAATTTCTATTTCAATGGCTGCCGCTCTCTGGTATGGTGTGTTTTTGACAATCATATTCTGTAGGTTTTCAGCTGCAGTAGGGGAGTCTGAACATCTGGTGTGTTTCAGCACTAAATCTTTAGAGCAGCCTTTCTTAATGAGGATGCCCAGGTACCCTGGGGTGCCTTCAGGTTTCTTCAGGGGTACCTTGGTGAAATACCAAAATTGACCGAAAATGTAATATAAGTCAGCCAATGGATCAAGTCTGCATTTTAGTTAGACAAAGCCACAGGTGTTCATTGTGTACCATTACAACCTTCCAGCCAATGGTGCCCTAACAACCAATGATGTCACCAGTTGATAAGGGGGACATCGGGTGTCTGCACAACATCCTTGTTTGCCCCTCCCCCTGCACCTCTCCATTAGCACTGGGGTCACATTAGCTTAGTGAGGAAGAGAAACTGAAGGAGAAGAGAAACATTGGAATACTAAGCTCTAATGAGCAGGGCCCTCTGATACCTCCTGTCTTCAGTTGTATTCAACTGTACTGTTTGCCCTCATGTTGTAAACAAACTGTTGGCACTATATAAATCCTGTATAATAATAATAATAATAAATAATAATAATTCTCAGTACCAGTGTGCAAAGGTGTATTTTCTTTGTATAAATAAATCACCTTTTATGTTGGGTGTCCTACATGTGTGGATGTCGCTTCGTTATGTAAAACTATTAATTTCATTTTCAACATTTTAGAATGGGGTGCCTCGACATTGTACATCATTTTAAAGGGTGGTTTGACTGGAAAAAAAAAATTGAGAAATGCTGTTCTAGAGGACAGGGCTACCTCCCAGGTAAACCAGCTTTCAGTTTGCTTATTGATAACTGCATGTCTAAATTTTGGTGCTCACAGTAATTCTTTGTAGAGGTGTCTTGGTGTGGCAGAATCCCTCCTATACATATTTGCAAACATATACTGTATGACAAAAAACTCTTGAATGGTAATATTTAAAAGTTTATATGTGGTTTTCCATGCTGGTTAGCTATTCTCAGGACCTGTGTCATCATTACTTGGATCGCCTGCTGTCAAATGACGTAGTTCTGGTGGCCACCAGCGGGTGTCCTACAACAGCTGGGCTGTCCCAAGTAATGAGGCTGCACCTGACATGTGTTGCTGGGAGGAATATGTTCCCGATCTATACTGAAGTTCAGTGCTTCATTGTTCTTCCTGCAAGCCATGTCCATGCCTATACTTGATCCTTGGACCTGACCATGAGACCTGCTCCTTGTATCCTGCTTCCTGCTCCCAATAACTTGCTCCCTGCTCCCCTTGTCACCTTTTCCTGTCCTGCCCATGTTTGTTCCCTCCATTTTGTATATAGTTAGTTAGGTTGTTTTTTGGGGTTTGCACTGTCACATTAATTTTGTCATTTGCATTGTTTATGATTTACTGGTGTTGGAAGTGTGCCATTGGTCTTGATAAATGTATTTTAAACTTATTCAGTCTGGTTCCTGATTCCTTACAGTATTTTTCACAACTGCCTATAACTTGCACAGTAATATATATATATATATGTGTGCACTAGCAGAAATGTATTCCTTTCATTCATTCAACACTCATTAAAAGCATTCCAGATACTGGGATGACGCACGTGTACCTGGACTACAGTGCTGGATAGTGCCTATACTAATTAGGGATAATTAGGAGGGGTGAGAAGGAAGAAAAAGGAAAAGGAACAATTGCACACTGGGTGATTAGGCTTCCAGCTACATAGAAAATTAGGTTCAAATAGTAAAGGTAATAGGTTACACATTGTGAGGAATAACAACATGCAAGCAAAGTGTCAGATAAAGTGCATCCATAATGGAGCAGCATCTGGATGTACTACTTACTGCTTGATCAAAGAATAAATAACAACATGAAATGCCAATCTGTACCTGCTATAGCTAGCAAAAAAGCTTATATTAAAATACATAGACTTAAGGGAAAGATGTGCATATGTTAGCTGTGATGCAATACATTATGACTTCTTCCATAGTTGCCATTTTTCTACATTAGAAAAGGCAGCCCATCAAGTACATTTCTGCAGCAATTAGAGGGGCAAAAAAGCCAAAAAAAAGGTGGGCATGGTTTTGGAGGCTCGAGTTTATTGTGATACACTTTTCCGTCCATATCCTGTATGTCATATTTATTAAGATGGATTTTGTAATTTTACCAAGCAGTAATTCTTTTGAGCATTGTTGGTTGGGTTTTCCGTACTTCATAAAAGTTGGGTGAGATAATACAAAGTACCAGCATTAAATGAAATTATGTAGCTACAGTAAATCCAACCTTAAACTGAGCATATCTGTCCAATTATTACTGCATGTATAGAACTCTCTCTTAAATGGCCATATATCTTCTCCCTAATGTCCCAAAACGAAATGTCTTAGAAACCCTCTGAGTATCGTTTTGTGAGACATCCCCCAGGACATGGTGGGACAAATGCTGACGTTGGCAAACTGTTCTGCAAAAAAATAGACACTTGGCAGCTATGCTTTATTTTAGATGCAGAGAAGGAAAGCTAAATTATTAAGGAGCATAGAGCACCTCAATTTTAAGAAAATCCTTTTTCACTGAGCTGGATTTCTTTGCCGGTGAGAAGAGGCACTAAAAGGGAGAGGTGGTCAGCGTACATGAATGATCTGTATGGAAACTTCAGTGGCAAGCTGTTTAGTTAAAGGTTGCTGCAAAAGATATGAGGGCACACACTGCAACTGGAAGGAAAGGATTTTATCTCCAGCTGAGAAAATGGTTCTTTGCTGTATGATTTGTGACACTCTGGAATTGTTTTCCACAAGAACTGACTCTGGTGTGCATGGCTATAGAATGGGTTAGATACTTTCTAAAAGAACAAAATAAAAAGTGTTTACCTTTTATAAATCAATATTTGGATCCAGGGATCTACTTTTTTTGATTGTTACAGGTCTAGATGATTGTAAGTGCCCAATCGGATCTGTCTAGTCCCTTGCGTTTACGCATGCATGTTACATTTTGGCATGGCAATGCACCATAACAGACCAATAATCAGACGAGCAGTTTTTATTTCAATGCAGCACACCACAATGTATGGTAGCACATTAACCTGTGTTGCAGTGATCCAAGTGATTTTTTAGTTCTAGTGTGTTGGGATGGCATTGAAAATGAAGAGCAACACAATTCACTAATGTTTGCATGGTGCATTAGCATGCACACTTTTCAACATACCAATGCAAATGGGCCCCAATGTAAATGGGCCATAAATAATAATTTATGCATTTGTGGTGTGGTAATTGTGCCAAGAGGGTATCTTCAGTCTTGGTTTTAAAAGAAGTCCCTCTTTTCTGTTTTGGAAAGTTGGGAAATACATTACACATTTACTGACACCAAAAGCTTGCACTGTAGGTGTTACCAATACCAGAGGGTGGATGTATTCTTTTTTTTTATTATTTACTTGCAGTAACATTCTACAATCCACCTTCACCCATATATTTTTCTGTTAGCATTTTTTTTGGACTGCTAGTGATGAAGGGGAGAAAGGTAACTAAGGAATGGATGCTGCAAAAGATGCAAATGGGTATTGAATCAACTTGCTACCCTACACCAAAAACTAAAACTTGCTGTTCAAGTTGTACTGTCAAGGTTTAGAGGAATGCCATTTTATACTAGAGTGCTTGCTTTATTTTTGGAGCTTGTGTTTCCATTAAAGGAGAAGTATATCCAAATCTATTTTGGCTATACTTCTCCTATGAATCACAAGAGTGCAGTTAGTTCTGTACTCCTGTAACCTGTTTTCAGCCGACAGTAGGCTGAAGTCTGCTGTCCGCTGATGTCACAGAGCCAGTTCAGACTCTAAAAAGATCCTGACCATATAATCGGGATCCACCCGGAACCCTGGACCAGCACCTGGCTCAGCCACTCAGTAATCCTCTGAGAGCCTGTGCCAGCCCCTTCCCCCCCTCCACAGCCCAGCACTCCAGCTCTGAGAGTCCCCACTCTCTGCTCAGAGCGGAGAGAGAGAATTGAGCGATTGCAGTCTTTGATCACTCCCTCGCTGGCTCTGTACAGAGAACTGACAGATGCAGCATCGGGTTGGTGCTGCATCCACCTAGGTGAGTATAATGGGGTTTTTTTTTTGTAAATACCCCATACTTCTCTTTTAAAGCGGAACTAGACTCTCTCAATCAACTGTAGTGCCACCCTTGTGAGGGCAGCTTGTATTTTTGCCCAGGTCTTCCCCTTTCTTTGCCCCACAGCCAGAAACCAGGTATTTTTCACAGCCAGATACACACACTCTGTCACTCATTGTCTTCAATGACTAGTCTAGGGGATGTTTGATTTTGCAGTTTTATTGTAGAACTGGGGATAGGGATGGGGAATGTAGTAAGATACTCCAGAATCAGAACTATTCACACTTAGGACATCTAGCTGATCTCTTGGTTGAGCACTATTGAAGTCTTGGCTAAGGCAGATAGCAGACTTCCCTTTAATTTGTAGCAGCAAGTAGTTTAGATTTGAAAAAAGTCCCCTTTTCAGTAGTAGTAGTTACAGGGCTGAGCTCCTCAGGTACAATACAGTTACGACAAACTGTAACAGCCCAAAGGTAGCATAGCTGAACAAACTCCTTTGCAGTAGCAGCAATTGGACAAGCTCTTCAGAACACTAGCCAGTGTTTCCTTTTCTCAGACACACACTGACTACCAAATGCCAGAGGGGTAGCAAGCACAGTCCCCACATTCCTTAATGTCTATACTCACAAGGCCCAAGGACAGAATGGTTGCCAAGTGAAACCCTCTAGTGATACCAAACAGAGCTTTGGCAGACAGCCCCATCACTCAGCTTACTGTAGAACCAAGGTCATAACTTTGGGTCCACAGGTTGCCCACCTGGGGCCTGCATGGCAGCCAGTGCCAGGCAAGGCAAGCCTGCCTCCAGCCTAGCTTGGTTCAATCCTCGCCTGGGAAAGACACTGAACCCATGTGCTCACAGAACAAAAATACCACTCCCAGCATGTAGTGGGACTGCCCTCCCCTTCAATTGGCCGGGCTCTATCCATGTTCATGCTGCTCATTTACCTAGTTCCCTCCCAGGTTCTGGAAGGCTCTCATAGCTTCCTGAAGGTAGGCAGAACTCAAAGCGATCTCTGCAACACCAGAGCATCATGAGCAGACCTGACTAATCAATGACAGCACTCTGTTAAGCAGAGAGCCCAAATAGATTTACTTAACAGCCTCTCTGTTAAGCAGAGAAACACAGCTATACCTAACCTAACTATACAAATCCTAGCACTATCTAGGAGTATGCTACACAACATTAACTATTTTTAATCCTTGTGCTGCTGATAATATTAAATAAATAGAAAGGAATATATTTTCTTGTTTTAACCTTTTTTGTTAACATTTCTTTGATTGCTTACTGGTTCTGGCCTAAGCCAAAATGAAATGATGTCATACATCCCAGGAATTTTCATGGACATATTTTCTTTCATCTAGAGGAAGAGAAGAGGGAATTTAGGTAAACACACCCTCCTGCATGCATGCCTAAGCTAAGGGCAGATGGATTCTAGAAAGTAAATGTTATATGAATCATCTCTCCCTACTCAAGGTGGCCACAGCTAGAACTTCTAGTGGAGTGATTTCTCAACAAAATAAAGCATGGAGACCTGAATGGATGGGTGAGTTTGTATTGAACATTAAAAATGAATTACCGTATATACTCGAGTATAAGCCGACCCGAATATAAGCCGAGGTACCTAATTTTACCACAAAAAACTGGGAAAAACTATTGACTCGAGTATAAGCCGAGGGTGGGAACACCAGTGGGAAGAATCGTGCCTCATCATTGGTGTCAGTGGGAGAAATAGTGCCCCATCATTGGTGTCAGTGGGAGGAATAGTTTCCCATCATTGGTATCAGTGGGAGGAATAGTGCCCCATCATTGGTATCAGTGGCAGGAATAGTGCCCCATCATTAGTATCAGTGGGGGGAATAGCACCTCATTATTGGTGTCAGTGGAATAGTGCCCCATCTTTGGTGTCAGTGGGAGGAATAGTGTCCCATCATTGGTGTCAGTGGGAGGAATAGTGTCCCAACATTGGTGTCAGTGGGGGGGTGGAGGAATAGTGTCCCATCATTGGTGTCAGTGGAGGAATAGTGTCCCAACATTGGTGTCAGTGGGAGGAATAGTATCCCATCATTGGTGTCAGTGGGGGGGAGGAAAAGTGCCCCATCGGTGTCAGTGGGGGGGAGGAATAGTATCCCATGATTGGTGTCAGTGGGGGGTGGAATAGTGCTCCATGATTGGTGTCAGTGGGGGGTGGAATAGTGCCCCATCATTGGTGTCAGTGGGGGGGGAGGAACAGTGCCCAATCGTTGGTGTCAGTGGGGGGGAGGAAAAGTGCCCCATCGTTGGTGTCAGTGGGAGGAATAATGCCCCATCATTGGTATCAGTGACACCAATGATGGGGCACTATTCCTCCCACTGACACTTGCTGACCCCTGTTCCAGTATGGTGCTGCTGCAGCCAGCATATGTGGTTGCAGCAGCACCTAAGCACGGCACACTTACCTGCATCTCCTTCACTCGATTTTCGCGGGGCCGCTCAGCTCCGCCTCCTCGCCGGTGATTGGCCGCCTGTGTGCCTTTCCTGAGCTACAGTTCTGGCGGCCAATCACCGGTGAGAAGGCGGAGCCGAGCAGCCGCGCGAACATCCAGTGGACGAACCGAATGAAGGAGCAGCCGCGCTTCCTGTACCGGATCGTCGTGGGACCGGAGCCAGGTAAGAGACAGCAGCCCCCTGCCCACCCCTGTACTTACCGTAGTTCCCCTTCTGTTGGAAGGGGGGGGGAGCCATCTGCAGACGTTGACTCGAGTATAAGCTGAGGGGGCCGTTTTTCAGCACAAAAAATGTGCTGAAAAACTCGGCTTATACTCGAGTATATACGGTAGGTAGTGTTTTCAGTTTGTGGTGCCCACTTTAAAAGTACAGAGCACCCTTTTCTGCTGTTTTCTCTACTTTTGCCTTCTGTTCATTATTTGGAATATTGTTTGATAATGAACTCATAATTAAAGGATAAATTCACCTTTCGTAACATTACGTAACACATTCAGGGTGTAACTTGTAATATGTTACGATAAGACAGGCCCCCGCTCCCCCTTTGCTAGCTGTCAAATAAAAAAAAACGCAGCTGTGCGGGGCTCTGCCCACACAGCTGCATCACTCATTTACAGTCATCTGTGAATGAGAGAATCGAATTCCCGGCAGCCTTAGCGGCTGTCAGCTTGTAGTCCTCAATGAACTACCACGGCGCTGTGATGCACCTTGGTAGTTCATTCATTCTTCCTGACAGTATATCTGCTTGCTCGTACGTCCCGTAAAAGCAAGCAGAAATACTGACAGATCTGCAGGAGACCTGCATGGCACCAGCGATCTGCTGATCACCTGTGCAATGGTTTACAGGCTTTTGCAGACAAAAATAATAAATGCACATTTTTTGAACTGCGAAAAAATGTGCATTTACTCCTTTTTTCTAAAAAGGTGAACTTATCCTTTAAGTACACTAATAAATTGCTTTTGATGGAATAGATGAACAAAGGGACATTTTTATATATGGTATGTGTGGTTTCCTATGTACTGTATGTGGAAAATAACATTCGGAATGCAGCATATTTCTTGCAGAGTGGCCAGAGGTTACACAAAGACTTTTGCTCCTGCCTAGAAAATCATATAGTGTAATCTCTTATCTGTATACTTGGACTTCTGGTGGAATTATCTCAGTCAGAAAATACAGGTTGTAAGTAGCTCTTAATGACAAAAGATTACTGAGTTTAAAAGCAGCAGTTGATTAAGGAAATGCAGCATTTTCCATAATAGACATGTCAAATATTCTGTGCATTAAATGGATTTTTTTTATCTTTGGGGCAAAAAAACAAAACAGAAACATGCTATAGACTTGACATCAGGTTTAGTTAAAAAAAAAAAAAACACTTTTGGAATCAATGAAAGTTTTTTTTCAGTGATAATGAAAAGGGAGAATGTAATGGACTGTTGATATTTAATCTTACAGTGCCCTTAAGCCTTTCCAGGAACTGCACAAAGAGACACAAGAGACTTACATCTCTTACATGCATTTCAAACTGCATAAGGAAAAAATTTATATTTCCTCTTATATTTCATCTACATGTCATTACCAGGTTTGCAGCATCAGGCATGCTTACTAATGTACTCAAACTCATAAATGTCTGCTGTTATTTAAAGTGATTTCCATTTTTCGTTCAATTCTGCTACTATCTTAGTCTATTCTATGTAATAACCTCCCTCTTGTCACCACATCCTACATGACTGGTACACTGTTCACTTCTCCCTGAGATTGACTAAAATAACCACACTGACAACAAAGATACTTTTAACTGCATTGATACTTTATTATTTAAGTATTGGCCACAGCTTGATATCTATGAATAATGAACAATCAACCAATAAAACATATCTAGCACCAAAATTCCTTTTAGCAGTGCTGAGTGGCATATCTCCACTTTTCTTCCTTAGCAGGAGCCAATTCAGCCCCCAGCTGTCCAGGTTAGGCTCAGGGGCTTACTTGGGCCTCCTGCTACCAATTGCACCGCCTCTACCAGCCACCTGCCACCTCAGCCCGCAAAAGGGATATATGCCAGCTGTGAGAAAAATTACCGCGTGACAACAAATATACATGACTGGAACCAATAATAACAAGTTGTTTCTTAATTAATTACTCTGTATTCATTTATTCATTGTCCTGTATTTATGTATGTATTTTTTTCCTTTTTTTTCTTTTTTTCCAATTATGTATTTATATATTTATTTATTGTTTTTTTATAAATGTCATAAGCAAAGCCATAACAACAAAACCCAGGAACAAAAACTTGGGGAGGGAGGGTGGGGACTTTTTTCTTTGTGGAAGGGCGCCAACTGAGTGACCAGTATGTTATGGGACTTAGCGTGATGCAGGAGTCCCCTCCTTTTTCTTCCTCCTACCAATAATCTGCCACCACAATCCAAATCACGCCCCTTCACCATCCTGCCCTTCTGCCACCACTTAACCCCTTTATTAGCCTACAGACTAGTCCAAAGGGACCATCCCCAGTCATGATGCCTGCTATTTTTATAACACAGGTCATTGCTTTTTTTTCATGGGATCAGGATTAAGGGTCTTGATTCCAGTCTGTTATGGAAAGCACCACCAGCTGGTGGACCTGAATTCTGTGATTCCACCAGTCACACGTAATACAACTGCCTATTATTCTGATTCTGCTAGCCACAGTAACTTTTAAAGGTGAAATACAGGTATGGATAATTTTTACATCGTTACATTGCTCCACCCTGTTCCAATGTAACTATGTATATACCATACCTGGCCAATGGCCCTGGAAGATGGAAATCACTAAAGTAGACACTGCTACTCCAGTGATCTCCTTTTACTTCCAGATCCCTTGCTGAGCAGCTGGCCTGCTGCATTATGAACACAGGAGGTTGGCCGCTTGTCGCAGGCACTATTTAGAGGATGTTTTGCATGCTCTGAATGAATGCAAAGCGTTTTCTGATTGGAAGAGGTGGAGAGTTTGACATCACTGCCCTGCCTCTAAACCTGGGCTTCTCCGTTATATACAATAAAATAATTTTGCACCTCATCAAATGTGATTATATATCACGTGAAAAAAAAATAAAGTGCAAATAAATATAAGCATAAAACAATTCATATATAAAAAATAAATTTCCAGTACGTCCCAAACATGTGATATAATAGTTCATCCTAGTAAAATAAAGCTTATGATTTCCGCCACCACATCCAGTCATGAGTTGAATCTTCCCATCTGTGGAGACAACCAACCACCATGCAAATTAGACACTCACTCACCAGAGATAATGGCTGTAGAAGTATAACAGCCTGATTGAACAAAGAGGATGATCTCCTTTGTTCACCAAATGCCTTTGCAAGCCCAGTTATTATATAAATGCAGCAGTGAAATAATCACTGTGCTGTACATAGCCTATACAGAGAGCAGAGCTGTGGGGGGGGGACCCAACAGATCCACCCTCTACAGGCAGCCTGTAGGACACTAGAGGAGGGAGCAGATACAAGACCAATCACTCCATACAAGGAGAAAGAGACTCAGAGACTGGTCTTTATTACAGAGATCACCTGAACGGAGACAATGTTTCATGATGAATATGAATACACTAATATGCAAAAAAGAATACACAAACCTTTTGATATTAGACAATATTTTCTTATCCTGGTGTTTAGTTTTCCAGGCAGATTAAAAAGAACATAAACTAACACAGTTTTGTATTAATTAATACATTATTAAATGTGTTTCTACATCTGCAAGCAACTGAATATACCTGAGCTTGATTTGATTTATGCTTTTTTGCAGTAGCTGTATAGCAGAGATCAGAACGGGAGAGCGAGAAGCAACACAAATAGCCAATCAGCTGTGTTGTATGTGCTAACAGGGAACATGTTGATAGGATCAGTGGCGTCCCGAGGCAGGTGCGGGGGGTGCGCGCCACACCGGGTGACACCTACCGCACAGGGTGACACCGGACCCGCTACACGAAAAGGTAAGTTGTAAACCAAGCTGACGATCCCCGCAGGATGGATCCAATCCATCCTGCGGGGATCGTCGGCTTTCTTTACAGCTTACTGTTTCGTGGAGCGGGTCCGGTGTCACCCCGTATAGGTTGCATGCCGAGATTCCCCGCAGGATGGATCGGATCTGGGGATTAGGGAGCATAATGGATTGGAGTCCGATCCATTATGCACAATCCCCAGATCCGATCCATTCTGCGGGGATTGTCGGAGGGGGTGTCAGCAAGTGTTACCGCACTGGGTGACACCAACCCTACGGACACCCCTGGATAGGATCAAAAGGGGAGAGTGACAGAGAGAGAGGAGCTTGCATATTTGCCTTCACCTTTCACTGTCCAGTTAAATGCTATGTAACAAAAATACATATTGAACCACCACATCATACTTAGAGGTCCAGACACAACTTTATTCCAATAAAAGTTAGGGGGATAATCCAAAAAGTAACCAACATGTTTCACAGGTCCAAAGGTTGCTGTCAAACCAACTGCTGATAAGGCCTGTACATGTAATCACACTGGAAGAACTAATATTAAAAGTCTAGTTCACTATTAGTCCATTCACAGTGTTTTGAAGCCCTAATGAAGAGGGCATGTTTGAACCACTGAAACACGTTGAATACTTTTGGGATTGTCTCCGATGACTTTTATTGGAATAAGGTTGTATCTGGACCTCTTAGCAGTGGTATGGTGCTTCAATTTACATTTTTTTTACATTACACTACAAGCCAAGGAGACCGTGGAGATCTGCTAGGGTGTAGAAGCCACCTGCTCAGGGAGCAGATTATTTACATCAACATCAACACTTTAGACTGGCAATACCAATAATATAACCTTATGGGCCAGTGCTATTTTTCTACTCCTTAACCCCTTCACGCCTAAGGGTAAAACAAATCTAAATGCCTAAGCACAATTTTGCAACGTTGACATGTGTTAGTAAAACCGTGCATATCATCACAACTGCTTTGTGCATCCAGGTGAATTATACCTTGTTTTTTTCAAGACAAATTGGGCTTTCATTTGGTGGTAAATGGTAATGGATATCTCCTGATTTTTTTTTTTTTATTGTCAAAGGCAAACTGGCCCAAAATAGTAAAATAAAAATAATTTTTTTTAATTTAGCTGTGTGTTTCTTGTTACTTCCATAACCTACCACCAAAGAACAACCCAAAATAAATTCTCCAGCTCTTGGCGATTGCAGAGATACCATATATGTGTATGTTATTTGTTGTTTGAACCCGTAGTACAGCCCAGAAACAATAGTGCACATTTTTTTTGGTCTTTTTTTTTTTACCTAAAACCCACTGACACTGACATTGACACTAACACCAATTTTTTTTTCAAATCCTGACCTTTGACCCTGACCTTTTGATTATGACCTTTGATCTTGACCCAAACACTAACCCTGGCACTGAACTAGATCAAACCTTGATCTAGGTATTTTTTCTTTATGTTTTATTTTATTTTTTAATATTTATTTATTAATTATTATTTTTTTGCAAATTTTTTTTCCCCTCTGTGCCAGGAGTTAGAGAGATACAATGTATCTCCTCCATTCATAGAGAGAAAAAAAAAACGAGGGGGCCGGGCTGTACAGTGACTGATCACTGTGATAGCCAATCAGAGGCTATCACAGCAATCATGTGATCCAGAATTGGGACTCCCGGGTTCCAATCGTTAGAATGGAACCCGGTGCTCTCAGTGACACCACGGTCTTTGTGCTGGGAGCGCGCCGTGCGGTGCACTCCCAGCGCAAAGACAGGTACGCAAATATGCATCCCCATGGAAAAAAGCCCAGTTCTATGAGGCTGCATATTTGTGTTACATCAGCTTCAAGGGGTTAAATAACAGGCTATGGGAGGGACAAGATCTGTAAGTGTTACTTACCTGTACCAAATTGAAATCAGGTTTTCCGCCATGCAAGACATGGTTGTGTGGTGTAGAAAAACTGTAAATCTCAGGTTTGAATAGAAACAAACTAAAATCCTTTGGCAAGTAAAACAGCTCCCGTATATATATTTCATGTGTATTTAGCTATTTGCCTGGAGATCATACAAAAACACCAAAACTTTTGTCCTTTCTTATTTTGACAGTTCCCTGTGCCGTCAGTAGAAAATTTTGTCAAAATGACATTATTTATGATAATTATAATATCTGAGATGAGACATAATGGCTGTAACCACCAAAACAACTCATTATGTTACGGTTTCGATATTTATTAGTTTGCTTTCTACCATCGCCGTAGTTAAATTAGCTGTCTACACAAAGGGATGCAAATGGTGTGAACTGAAGCATTGACTTGGACTTTTTTCTGTATTTCCCCTGACTGGTGAGGCAGAACAAATTACAATTATACGTCATCTGCTTTGATTCTTGATTTAACTTAAGAAACAAAGCATTGCATTAGATGTGTCTAAGCACCACAGTTTGGATGACAAACACAACATCCTTGTCTATCTATTTCTAATTGCCGCTTTGTGAATGGTGCTTCAAATGGCTCTTTGGAGGTCTGATTAAAGAAGGACACAAAGGACAACGTGAAGGACATAGGAATATTGGGCAACTAGCAACTTCAAGAGAAACACCGTGTGTATACTATATGTCTGTTAAAGAGAATTCATTCCTAAGAAATGTTAAAATGAAGTGTCATGAATAATTTATCATACCAATTATCTCCAACTAATGTTAGGTGTGATCACAATTCTGATGAGGAGTTTCCTTGTGTTCTGCTACTTAAAGGAGAACCTGTAAAGCAATAATTGCATCTAAGCTGGCCACATTACCAGTTTAATGTGGCCGATGTCATTTTAGAAAATATACTAAAAAGTCTGTTGTTTGAAGTTCTAATATGCAGGCACAAAAAAGACCCTTCTTGTGTCATCCTTTCTGCAGAGCATGTCACTGATAATAATGTTTTAGTGTTCATAATGGAGGGGGTGGGCACAAACCCAATTATAAGGCAAGGTTCTTTTCTTCTTAATTGTTATAATACATGGAATTCAGAAGTATTCAAATTGGCAATTATTTGAACTGCAACTGTAGTTTTTTAAATGCACCTGGTATTTTTTTTTATTAGTGGGAATAGTACACAAAAAAGTCTACTACGTTGTGAAAATAATTTAATAAGATACAGTACCTATTTTAATATATTTTTCTGTGATTCATATTACCAGAATATGAAATATATTTTGATATAGTTCTAGAGTTGGGAAAGCTACATAAGAAAGTATATTATAGGATAGCACTTTCATATAAATTAAAGTGACACTAAATTTAAATTTAAAAAAATAATTATATACCGTAAATATATTTGAGTATGCATTCCTAACTCCAAAATGTACCTTTTATTGCTCTTAGCCTCTTCCAGGTCTCCAAATTCCTGTTTTGCTGCTCTGATCCCACTTCCTTTTAGTGTGTGGCTACGTTCATTCTCTATGATCCCAATGTTTGTGGGAATGTAGTCGAGGTGGACAAGGAACTATGGACTATGTGACTGGTAGTGTGCATAGAACAATGAATTTGACTGCAAGTCAGAAAAGGAGAGGTTCAGAATAATGTAGGAGGAAGGAGGCAGAAAAACATAGTAAGTAAGAAACAATTTAATTAAAAATAGATTACATGGCCCTTAAGTAGTGGATGTGCATGGGTTGTTTTTGGAGAATAGGAATATCATTTACTGCCCAGAAGCACCACTTCACCCTTCATATATTATGTATGCCCCAATGGTTTATACCTTAGATCATGCCAGGCAATGTTCTGGTCCACCTCCGCATTGGTGCAAAGATGGTGCTTGGGAAGCAGGGCATTTCCTCCTTGGGCTCTAAATTAGAAGTCATCTCTTTGATGAGATTTGATGAGAAAAGTTGTGCTTTATTTTATTTGGCAATTGTAGAATATTTTGATTTATATATGCAGTTTCCTGTGCTGCACATAATTTTACAATAGCATTTAGATTTACACTTACTGTGCCTCGTCCTCCCATTCTCCCAACTTCCACTAAGAAAAAAAAATGACTGAACCCTACGTACAGTTTAAATAAATATATGCACTGTCTATGTTCAAAGTTCAACTATGGTTTACTGTATCAAAACTTGTATAGTTATAAAGCACTAGTGTAATTCACCCAGTTGTCAGGCTGACATTTCAGAATATCTCGGTATTGACAACTTGCTCTAATTGAATGACACTTTGCTCTGTGTTCTGCTAAGACTTTCAAATTGTCTTAGGATGGCAAAGAGAGTGAGGAAAGAACTTCAGTCAATAGTGATGTCTCATTGTTATAAGGTACGTCAATTAGAAGAGATTGGGAGAAATTAATCAGCAAGGCTTAGACTTTGTATAGATAAACACTGTGGCTTGTTACTAAAATGGGGCAATTAGCTGAGTTACTTCTATGGAGTGATTCAATAAAAAATTTCAAGGCGTTAATGGGGGCTTAGATAGTCACTAGTGCTTTGTGAATCCTGAAAAAATGGAAGATGAATTTTCCTGTTATTTGTATCTATAATGGTTGGTGAATTCTGAAATGCATTTAAAAAAAAGAAATTTCACCCAAATAACAAAGAATGTTCTACCACTGGCTACCTCTGCTTGACAAGCCAATCAGTGCCAATACCTTACACAATTGCCGTAACCCTGAATGGCTTTAGGCGTAAAGAAACCACTTGCTTTTCATCAAAGTTACTCAATCCTCATTATAGGTAGTTTATGTTAGTACATTTGTTATCGGGTTTATGCAGCCAGTTCCAGCAGTAATAAAGAGGATACTGCGTTCTAACCCCCCCCCCCTCCAATAATTCAAAACAAAACAAAAAAAAAAGGATTTCAGCTTTGTGGAGGCTTCAAATGAGCTCTACTCAAACCATGGGTAATTCTTGGGGCCTCTGCAGGCATTGTAACATGTGCAGATGTGCCTTAGAAATGGCAGCACAGTGATATCATTGAACTATGGCATTTAACAGACCCAGGGCCTATTAACAAAATGTGATGCCTCATGCAAATACCAATTATGGGGTTTAAAGGCTCTTTTTTTTGTTCCATAAAAAAGCTGTTTTAAAAAAAACCCAAATCATCCACTCCCTAATGTACAAAAAATGTCTAGCAGTACTTACTCTCCCCAGCACTAACACTGTTCCATACATCTTCATTAATGGTTCAGCAGTTCTTTTCTTGGTTGAATGATACCCAGCACCACGCAGTCATCTTCCTGTGAGCCATGTCAAAGAATGCATCATCAAGCCACACTGGTCTTGCACATTTTTGTGTTAGTATACTACCGCATAACATCAATCTTTCTGCCAGGCAATTTTTAATTCCAGCTTCTATCACAGGACACATCAGTGACATGATGTGCTGCTGATGTCCCTTGAAGCAGAGCTGCTTGCTTGCTGTTGGCAGTGGGTGGGCTTGGGAGTTCTGAGCTCCACAACAGCCACCAATTGCAGAGGCAGCATCATGATGTAACCGTTTAGACTAGAGGTAATGTGTTCATGACAGGTATCCTAGAGTGGGAAGGACTGACTTAAAGAGAAGAGAAATAAAAGACTTTATCTCAGGCATTTATTTGAGGGACACAGAAAAGTAGGAATTCTAATACACTCTAGTGGGAAGCTGACAAACAGAAAAAAAACCATTGAGCTAGCCCCCATATAGCCCTTTCTCAACCCATGATGCCTCAGTATTTTTCTAGTGTCCTAGGATGTTGTAAGACTTTTCTGCAGCTCTGCTGAATAAAGTCTAATTTATACATACAGTATATCTGCAAGCCTTTTTTGTGACTTTATTCAAAAATGTTTACAAAAATGTTTTCCTAAGTGAATTCTTTCATGGTTTCTACACCACTGCTTGAGCTGGTTTCTACATTGACATATCCTCTGCAACAGCTTTGGAAGCTGTACAAAGACCTAAAATGTGATCTTCCTGCACTGGGCCATTCTAGATCTTTGTGAATTGTGTTAATTAGCCTTGGCTCAAGATTTGGTGTTATCCTGTCTCTGAAGACTCACATAATGATTAAGGGTGGTCAGGTTAAAGCAATTGCTATTTCTTACGATAAAGTATGGAGCTATAGAGAACTGAGTGCTTATATAATGTGCTAGGTGTTCTTTCTCCCGCGTGGATCATTCAGTCTCATTCCACCACTTATCTAAGTGGCTTGGTCACCTCCAGCTCCCTGAGACCCTCAGCAACAGCTGCCTGGGTTTGGAGGTACATGAGGCCTAGTTGTTTTTATCTTCGGGGTGCTTCATGTCTTTTCAAAGACTCACAAATTACAGTTCTGCTGCAGCAGTCACCTCAGCGCACTCTCTCCCACTGGTTCTGAGAGATTTTAAAGGTATCCATGGAAGGGACTAATTTCAGGATGTAATCTGTAATTTGGAAATTGTAACTCGGAAATTGTATTATTATAAGGTCATCCTCTTTGGAGGCTTCTTTAGATCCGTTGGTTGAGAAAAAGGATCCACAAGGACCTCTGTGTCAGCTTTGGCTTTTTGTCTGTTTGCATCCAAATACTAGAGAAATGTGCTTGCAGAGGCTTTAAGCAAATGCTGGCATAATTCCCAGCAGAATCTAGCTCTGATCCCTCTGAACCTTAAACTCAAAGCATGCCAGAGGCCCCCATTACCATGTCTGATTCAGCTTCAAGGTTCTCATAGTTTACTCCTGCAGAGACTGTTTTTGGTCACCTGTAGAAGACTCAGATTTACAAGGGTTTTTTCTTCTAACCTGGTTAATGCCTTACATTTAGAAAATCAGGCTGTTTTTTTAGGTCTAGGATTTTTTAGAGCTCCTACAGCTGCAAAGACTTTTCTATAGCACCCCTTAAATCATTCATATATGGGGATTGGGAACACCCTGTAGCATCCTGAGCCCCTCCAGAAAATGCGCCATGACTTTTCCTCCTTTTTCCTTCTGAGAGGGAATTTATGTTAGGTGGTTCCCCCACTGTAGATATTTCAGTAATCCACCCTAACAGGCATACTATCAAAAGTTTAAAGTTGTGCTAATCTTTTTTGATTTCACTGACAGTTAGATTTTCTACTTTTATTCCAGTTTAAAATACCTGTAATAACTTTCTGCTGTTTGTTAGTGGTGACCTTGGTTCATGAGACCATGTAGCTTTGGGCTATGTTCCTTCAAGAAGATCCTTCTACTGACCGGGTAGGTTTTTGTTGCACTGAATTTTGGAGAAAATGTCTTTATCTGTGACAGCCTGTTGCAAGCATCCAAGTCCATTTCTTGCATGCCGTTGATGTGCCTGGGGCACCAATGATACATACATACATACAAGGAACATCTGACTTAGTTACCCTCATTAGCAGTGCCCCTGTATGTCAGAGTGTGCTCCTGCCTCAACAGTGGGGGTTAGTGGCAGGAGCAGAATAACCCCCTTCTTCATCTACTTCAGTGATACTATGTAGACAGTCAGAGCCTTCCTTACACTTACACCATAGGTCTTGAAGCCAGAGTTCTGCTAATATTTCTGCTCCCTCTTCTGCATGAAGCTGCTTTTGCATTTCTGCAAGTAGGGGGCTGTTTGATCATCCTGCTGTTCACCTCCCCAGCATTTTAATATAGAAGTCACAATTGTGGCCTTCAGTCTACGTGCTTGAATCAGGCATCTTCTTCAGCTGCTCCTTTTCACTCCTCCCAGCTTTGTCTGGGCTCTCCACATTCGGAGATGTCTGATTCCTACCTGATAAGAGCTCATCTCCGGGAATGGCATCCCTTGCTCAAAAACTAAATTACAAAGGGCAATCCTTTTCCCCCAAGTGTGGTTATTCTCCTTGTGCTGCTTAATGCTCCTTAACCCTATCCTTCCCCTGAGAAAACTACAAGGTCCTCAGGGATCATTTTTTACAGTTCTATTTCACAATACAGACTTTACCCTTTAGTGTCCTTTGATACTCCCAGACCCTGCTCACAGCTGTGGAACTAATGTCCATACTAGTGCTATTTTTTGGCATACTCATTGTGGAACATTTGGGGGACTCTACTTTTGCTGGGCCTCCTATCACCCGCAAACCTCATCTAAACATTAATTGCCAGGTGTATAGCACTGGCTTCCTTCAATCACCATCTCACAGGGCTGTTCAGCTCAATTCTTCACTAAAGGAGCCCACTCTCATTGAAGACTTAAGCTCTTCCATGTGTAAAAGACTTTTCCCAGCCTCCCTTTCAGTAGTTGTGGGACTGATAAGGGATATTCTTTTAGCAAGGTCTCTCATTGCCCTTCAGAATATTCCTCTGTTTTGAGTCTGATCTCTGGACAAAACACCAAGAGGTCTCTTTGGATCAAGAATTTTCAGATGCAATTTGCTGGTCTTTAGTGTGGAGTAGGATGGTTCCAGCCCCCCCACTGGGAGGACCCTTCTGATGGGAATTTTCTTCTATCTAGTCCTTATGTCTGGTTCTCCAGAACTCATGGTTTCCAGTGATCCAGGGCTTCTGTGGTCAGTGCTTTGACTTGACCTTCCCTGGACATCACCTGGATCATGTCAGACCTTCACCTACAAAAAGGTTTGGAAACTCACCCTGAAACAGGTTGAATGATTTGCCCTCTACACTGGAGAAAGCTGAGTGGGACATTCCTGACCATACTGTCTTTCCTAGAGCTTTCAGAATCTTCCCAAATAATGATCTCTACAGTACATTGACAGGTGAGTGTTCAGCAATTGAGTGTCTTTCTTTTCCTGCTTGGGGGGAAGTATCCATCATTGGAGGGTCCTGTGTTTCCCTTGATAGTCAGCAGACAAGACTCCTCACTGGGACTGTGCTGCAGTTTTCACCTAGGGGGATAGTGTGTCTAGAGGCCTTCACGGGACCCGACCACAGAGAGAGAGGTTCTCTTTCTGCAGCCAAGTTGCAGATGTTTGAGGATGTCCCCTTAAATTTCTTTCCGTCTAACCTCAGTCAAGTGAAATTTTTTAGTAGTAGCAGTAGGATTTCTACTCCTTGTTCCATAGCTGAAAATGCTACGCTCCTTACAGGTGGCTTACATGATTCTTAGAATCATACTATTACTAGCTTCTAAGGCAGGGGTACAGTGTGGTCTATTATACCTTAAGACCATTTACTGGTGTTTAGTTGAAAGGGCCCCTTTTGTTCCTTCTGATTCCGCTGTTCTGCTACACCATGCTGGGGTTTGGTATACCTTTATTACTGCCTTTCCTTTGTGAGGGTGTTGTTATCACCCAACCATCTCCTTTAGGAATTCCGGTTTAGTACCTCTCAGTTTTTACCAGCCTTGTGGGCCATTTCCTTTAGCCATCAATCAGTATGTTATGCTGTGAAGAATGTCATATCCATGGCTGCCTTATTGTGAAATTGGTTGTGTGATCAAGCAAACTCTTTGGTTATCATGGTTCTTCCTTTCCCTAAAGTGAAGGTTCAGGAATGCTAGGATTGAGTCTTCTGTGGTGACCTGCTGGTCTTCAATTCAGACATAATTGTCTTTTCTACTTCCCCTTCAAAGTAGGGTTTTGAATCAGTACATTTCCTGACCATGTTGTTTTGTTGGTGCAGTATTATCGAGTAGTGTATTTTCTAAATTTTTTTGTTGGATTTTTTTTTCCAGTTTTACTGAATGGGGCCCATGGTTTCTTCATGCACTAGTTACCCGAAAGGTGATTCTCTATTCTGGTCTGGAACACCTTGGTGTTCTCCTCTTGGTCCTGGCAGTTCTCCTGTTTTACATGGCCCATTCTCTGCCTAGCCTTGATCCAGCACTGATTCCTTCAGATACTATGTTGGGAAGTCCCTACATCTGTTTAACCTGTCAGTGACGCTGTTACCCACCCCTCAGCTGGACTTTTTTTGGACATTCCGACTGTATTAGAATCCCTAAATAAAGAAAATAAGATTTTTGTATTTACCATAAAATCTTTTTTTTCTTGACGTTTATTGAGGGACACAGGTCCCACCTCTCTGTTATGTGCTCCTTGTTCACAAAGCTGAGGCATCATGGAGAGAGGAGGGGTTTTAAGGGCACTGGCCAGTGTCCCATTCAACTGTAGGAGTATAATCTGGCTATATTAGAATAGCTAAATTCCTGTGTCCTTTAATAAACTTGAAAATAAAGAGTTTATGGTAAGTTTCAAAATGTTATTTTCTAAAAGATAAAGCAGGGGAAGCAGATGAAGATCATTGTGCCAGTGCAAGGTTAGTTAATCTGGTGAGCCTGGAGTTGGGTTTTAATACAACATTGTTATTTGGCTCTGGGTAAACACAGACTCAGTTGCATGATTCGCCTGTTTTCAGACCAACTAAGATCTCATGTTTCTGGATGGGAATAAGTGGTTGAACAGGTTGGAAAGCCAGTGCCGATCACTACTGTTGTGCCACTGTTAAGTCAAAGACACTTCCTTGGTTTGTCCCCTACCCTCTCTGTTGAATTCACAAGGCCAAGCTTGCAGTTTTGTACCTCCATAAACATCCTTTTGCCCTGTGGTCGGTCGATTCATACTTGCACATATGATCATCCTTTTAAATCTTTAGGCAGCTTCACCCTGAAAATGACCCTGTCTGGTGTAAATGTGATCTCCTGCTTGCTGGAGATATAACCAAGTTATAGGGATAACACTGCAGTGACATCTGTCATGTAAAAACGAAATTGTAGTGATAACATATATATAACTGAGTATCATTAAACTGTAACTGGTCAGTTTGTCATTTTTCAATTTCAGATCACCTGACATAAACTGTAGCTTTATTTTCTATATGCTACATCTCCCATGAAATTGCTGCAGGCATTTTCCTATTTAATATGAAGTGCATACATGCATTGAGTTAATCATATCAGAGGACTCGTGTGCAATTTAACAAATTCATTTACATCACCTTGAACATTTAGTGTAGAACTGGAAAGAAAGCAAAGGAGAAAATGTTCTGACCTTGTCATTCAAATAAATGTATCACCGACCTGCTCTTTTCCCTGCTACATTTCAACTGGAGCTGACATGTTTCATTACTTTTGACAAATGAAGAATGCTTTTATCTGCTACTTTAACTGTACCCTGCCATTTTCTGCTGGCACACAGAACACAAAACTAGTGCTAAGCAGCAAGTAACCTACGCAAGTATTTGCTCTCTTTGGGCCTTGTGCAAACAATGTCACATTGGAATAGAACATGATGACCTGATCACACCATCATTCTGCAATAGTGTCTTTTTTTTCTCTGAACTAAGATTCTTCAGATGTGCCCCTGTGTTTCTTTAAGAACAGGGTCTTTGCCTATCTTTGCTGGGCAGCTATAATCAGACAAGACTTTGGCATTTCCAGATAGTGCCAAGCTTGCCCACCCATTCCCACCTAACATACATTTATAATAGTCACTGAGACATCCCATGATAGTGATGTGCCAATTGGAATATAAGGGGTGAGCGGAAAAGGGTACATTCTTTGACCCTATCAGAAGTTGATGGGACTTACTTACTAGATACACCGCACATTTGGGCAGCTCAAAGGCACTGCAAGCTGTTCCAGATATGTGCAGGAATCTCTGCCTGTCAGAAGCTTGTTTGTTGGTTGTTAAAGTGAATGAGTCTTGTTAAAGTAGAGTGGGCAGAAATAACTAATATTTCTTAGTGGCTGGTTCAGGACATAAGCTAATCTGAATGTTAGCAGCTCCTTACATTTTTACAACCTGACTGTAACAGCAAATGCTGGGTGCAATAACTAAAAGCAAGTCATATATACGCACACCATCAACATGTAGTCATACAGGTACTTTTAATCAGCATTTGCACCATTACATATTCTACGCATGTGAAAGATCCTCTACCAAATGAATACCTGCCGTGGCACATCATAGCATTCACTCGGCACTCCAAAGAATAACAGAATCCAACTGCAATATTCTTGCACTGCCAAAACCTCCACTTTTATTATCATACGACACACAGGAGGATATATTTTATAGTCATCACAATCTGCATAATAACACACACCAATAATAATGTGAGCATTACAGCATGAAATAGACACATCATTTGACAGCGTCACAGCATAGAATTAATACATTACCAAAGTTCTGTGGAAGCGGGAAGGAACAAATCCCATTGGAACCATACTGCCCAGGGGGGTTACAGGGAAATCGTAAGCATGACCAATTGATGAGCCCATATAGCTTTGGCAAGAATCCCAGCATCAGAGCGTCCCCTCACATGTGGAATCGCTTCGTATTGGTCTCGCTTGGACTTCCGGCTTTTAAACCATTTTTCTGGAAGCTTTAAAATAGTGGGCGGGCGCCACACTCACCACAGGAGAAGCTAGCAGAAAGGTTCCGTGAGGATAACAGAGTCACGCTCAGCCACCATATTGATTCCACATCATTCTCTGAAAAGTCACACTTTTGCTTCAGTTCAGCTTCTTATCTACCCTAAACTTATTCTCATCTACTCTAAACTTAAAGATTTCTAACTTCTCAAGCAAGTAGACGTCTTTAAACAAGTTCTTACCTTCTAATGTGACATTACTAAATGTCATAAACAAGTTCAATTCCATAAACAAGTTTTATCTTGTTCTAAGCAGAATAGCTTGTGACTCTGATGGTGACTCTATTCCTTTAGTCTAGAGAAATTACATCAGTCACTTTTCATGCTCTTGCCATTTGGGCAGTAATGCTTTATTGTAAAAATTACCCAAGAAACAAAGAGTCCAAGGCCAACACATTTCATAGGCATTACACTGACATAAAGCTCTTAACCCTTTTGTGACCAGAGGTCATTGATGTCTAGATCTGCACTTACAAAGAAATACAGTTGCAGCTGTCACTGATATTGATTTGTTTATTAACAAAGCCATGTGATTACCATGCCATAGGTGATTTAGTAAGCAATGGTGTTGATTTACTAAAACTGGAGAGCGCAAAACCTGATGCAGCTCTGAAACCAATCAGCTGCCAGTTTTTTTTGTCAAAGCTTAAATGAACAAACTGAAGTTAGAAGCTGATTGGCTACCATACAGGGCTCCACCAGATGTTGCACTCTCTACTTTTAGTAAATCAATCCCAATGCGTATTTGGAAGAATGAAAAATAGGTAGCAACCATGGGCATTTGATTTACATTTAAAATGTGTACCTTAAGTACTTACTGTATATAAAACTAAACTTCAAGTAGGAAGCTAATGTTAAAGTGAAATAAATATATGGGAACTGTTTTAGGGCACTCCCCCATGAAGTATCACAGGCGGACTCTCTACTGCAGTAGCAGCGCAGCTTGGTCAAGAGCAAATCTAGATGGGTAGGGTTTGCAGAATTAACCAGAAAACACACCCAGAAGGAAAGAGCAGAATAAGCACATCCCTTTAATTCTGCTCTTCCCTCCTGTCAACATGTCGCTTACTAGTGGATTTGCTCATATTGCTGGTAGGGAATTACAAGACAAATTTAAGCAAGTACAATATGTTAGCTAAATGCACAAGTTTGATGTGCTTAAAAAAAAAAACAAGTTATTTGGCATTTACTTTTTATCCCCATCAGGAATTAGGATCAGCTAAAATAAATGTTGTTATAAAAATGCTTTACTATTAATCATGGTTCTCTTGATTTATTATTTGAATTGTGATAAGAATGTATGAAATCTCACTTGTAGTGTGCTACTTAGAACATCCAGCCTTTTGTCCAGGCAAGCTACAACATTATTTTTATTTTATGTGTTTTTTGTTAATGTATTTACTTTCATTATTGCTTATTTTTATTTTAATTCATTAATTTATTCATATTATTTATTTATTTATTAGTGTTGTAAAGTGTTATTATCACATAACATAATAATGCATGAGATCTCCCTTTTAGCATTCGGCTTATGATAGCATAGCATGATGCATCAGGCCCAATGTGCTGGCAAGCTAATACGTTATTTTTGTCCTTAATAAATTGAACTCTTTATTTTAACAGCCTCTTTTATTGCTCAATCATTTTAAGCTGCCAAGAAAATAAACATGTTAGACATTTCCCTATAGATTACCACTTTTTTCAAAATAGAAAAAAATGAAGTGTTTGAAGATATAAAGAATTGTTCTTATGGTAGCTTCTTAATTGTTTACTATAACAGCTAAGAAAATTAGTTATTTAGGGGTTACATTTCATAGATCAGTTTGCTCTTGTGCCCTAATCTCTGCACTTTGGTTTCATTGTGGGGTTTGCTAGGTTTCAATGAAGTGAGTATGTAGCAATATAGGATTTAATTAGTGCTTAGGTAATTTGTTCAATCCATTTTTAAAAGCTTAGGTTTTGAGAGGATAAGTTCACCTTTACAAACAAATAATAAATGCAAGTGTTTTTATAGCTGAGGGCAGACACACCATTTGTACAATCTATGCAGCTGTAGAGGAGCCCTCTGGGACTTAAGGGTCCATTTTTACTAGATGTGAGTCAGATGGGTGTTGGGACCTTCTGCAAAGTCACATTGATTTGTACATTAAGTTTTTTGTTTTGTATTTTTTTTAAATTGGCCAACAGTTTAATGGGGGCCCAAACATTGGTCCTGCATAGGTAATCCTTTTTTGCCAGTGTCTGTAGCAAAAAGGGTATTGTCGGGAAGGGGGGGTGGGGGGGTGTCTCTGTGATATATATTTGATGCTTTGCCCACTTTAGAGACAAAGGGGTTGTGCATGGTAATTATTTTTTGCTTTTGTATTCTCATGGCCAATTGCCTGCATTAGTTCATATGTGGAAGTGTGCATAGGACTTCCTGATTAGCACTGTCTATTAGTTCATATGTGGAAGTGTGCATAGGACTTCCTGATTAGCACAAGGTCTATATTCCCTCTTGTCCCCATTGGCTGGAATCATTCATTTTTATTATAGGCTTCCCTTGCAAAACAAAATAAATAAATATATAAAGCTCCAGCCTATAGGAAAGGAGGGATGATGTAATTCTGTATGGAACAAAAAAAATGAGTAAAATTCAGCTTGCCATTTTTTTTTCATATTTTTTCCCCATCGCCAAGACATTTTATTCTGATAGCAGTACCCTCTGCCATCAGGATACACTGATTAGCAGCTGTACAGTTGCAAGAAAAAGTATGTGAACCCCTTGGGATTACGTGGAGTTTTGCATGAATTGGGCATAAAATGTAATCTGAACGTCATCTAAGTCACAACAATAGAAGAACACAGTCTGCTGAACATAATACTACACAAACATTAGATGTTGCCATGGTTTAATTGCACATAACATGTAAACATCCACAGTGCAGGGAGGAAAAAGTATGTGAGGCCCTAGCTTAATGACTTCTCCCAGAGCTAATTGGAGCCAGGAGTGAGCCAACCTTGACTCCAATCAGTGTGATGATATTGGATGTGTTGCTGACAGCTGTCCTGCCCTTAAAAAACACACACCTGTTTTGGGTTTACTGGTTTCAAGAAGCACTGTTTGATGTAAACCATGCCTCGCAGAAAAGAGCTCTCAGAAGACCTACGATCAAGCATGATCCCTGAGCATGATCCCGAGTGATGTGC
Source organism: Staurois parvus (assembly GCF_062004578.1). NCBI lineage: Eukaryota > Metazoa > Chordata > Amphibia > Anura > Ranidae > Staurois > Staurois parvus. Next base: position 1,586,918 of record NW_028317932.1, read on the forward strand.
ATGAGAGAAGTGTCTCTCCCTCCTCTCTGGCTCCTGCTATTGTCAATCACAGTCAGTGAGCCAATGAGCAGGGGGGTGGGGCTGAGCCAGGCTCTCTGTGTAAATGGACAGACAGAGTAGCAAGCTGCTGGCCATGGGGGCACTCAGCAGGAGGGAAGGGCCAGAAGCACCTTCGGGGGACTGGAGAAGAGGAGGGTTGGGGCTGGCCTGTGCAAAACTATTGCACAGAGCAGGCTAGTATGACATGATTGTTTTTTGTTTTAAATCTGCCTTTAATATCACTCAAAGTTTTCACAGTTGCTATCTGGAGAGAGCTGTGATAGTTGAGTGGGAACAATAAAAGGCTTACAACAGCTTCCATGCATAGGTAATATAAGATTAGATTTCAAGAGAAATGGGATGGTTTTCTTATAATATAATTAATACAAAAATTATAACTCTGTAATTGTTATCCTGCATTTGAAAAGTGCATAGTACTTATATAGGTATTCTAAACCTAAGAATCTGAAGAGGTGCTATAACCAATAACGAAAGAGGAAGCTGAGAGCCACTTGTGGCTCCCAAGCATAGTGGGCAGTTAGAGCTCAGTGGACATGGACATTTCTGGACTGCATATAAGGAACCAAGAAAGCATCTATAGCTACACACCACCTTTTTACACATAGAGATAGTACAAAAACAACATGCAGGATGTCTAGTGAAAGTATACAGAAGACTGTTTGTAAGGTTAGCATACAGTGCAGTATACCTTGGTTTATCTCAGACATAAATCTTAAGTTAACAATAAACACATTTTGGTAGCTAGGCTGTCATCAAATACCATTATTTTAACAGATTTACTTTTCACATCTTATTACTGCGTGTAAGGGAAAAGCTGCCAGATATATAGAACTATAGATTAACCTTACAGCTATTCCAAACACTTAGCCATATAAAAACAATATTTACAGTTGCTGGGTGCTTAGGTGTAAGTCATGAATTACAGGGAACATTTATGACATTGTCTAAAGACTAGCAATCCTAGCGGCACTTTAAACAGAGTGTTACATGCTTAAAATGCCAATACCCTTACTTTTATTGCATATAAAGTGAGGATTTATAATTCCGTAAAGCTGATGAACATCCTGTATTTGTCAGAATTGTTTTGTCTGTGGTAAGGCACGGCACTATGACAAATTCAGAGATATCCTTCAAAGTATGAATTACTTCTAACATTTTCCCAGCCGTTTTAAAAAAACTACAGTTTATACCTTTTTTTATAATCAAATGTTTTGTTTTTTTTATTGAACAGTTCATCATTATATATATAAAACCAACAGACATTGCCCAAACCCCTTTCCCACCTATTCCCAACTATCACCCCATTCTCATTATAAGCAATAAACATATATAAACTATCAAAGGTTGTCTTGTGTTCTTGTCCGAGTTTTTCACTTGAAGCAATGCAAGAAATTTGCAGTTTTATTTGTTATGTATACAGTGTAGTATATCAAGAGAATTTTGATAGCAGTTCTACATCAGTAGCATGGAACCAACTTTGACAAATCTAACAGACCAAGTATACATGACTTAGGATCAAGGGTAAAACTAGTATGAAAAACCTTATTTAGTATCTAACACTTTTCTCCCAAAAAGTTTCTAACATTTCCACAGCATATAATGGAAATCCCCAGGAGTTTGGCTGCATCTTTTAGGGCTCATGCACACAGGGCTTTTGCTTTTCTTCTCTGATCACCAAAACTCCTTGTAGGAGCTGCTTAAAAAACACACTTAAAGCCACATATTGCACATGTGTATATGCATGTTTAGGTGTGTCAGGCGTTTGAGTGTTGATGGATTCCATTGGCCAGAATATTATTTTATTCTGGCCATTGGAAAGTATTAAAATAAAAAAACAGCGCTATGGAAACAGTGCCAATTTATAATCAAAGTCCTTAAATTCTTACCACTTCGAACATATGGGTCAAATAAAGCTTGAGGTAATAAACTTTACTGTGCGTCATGTATTTATATTCCATATGCTTTCTCTTCCTCTTGGAATAAAGACAAGATGCACATTAAAGTATATTACAGTTTTACTATAAATGTATACAGGGCATTTTCAGCTGCTGGGGAGGATATTTGTGTTCTTTGTGTGCTGATATTGACATAGAGTCATTGGAATGCATTGATGCCCAAATGCTAGATGCGTCAAGCAATTGGGCTTGTTTATGTGCTTTTACACACGTTTAAGTGCAGCTAGCAATTTTTATGTTCTTCAGTTCCTCTTCTGAATGTGCTGGTGATTGGATTTTTCAGCCTGTAAATGCTCCACTTCTAATATTCCTGTAAATGTCTTTGTGCACATGAACGCATAGACTTATTTAGAAGTGCTCTTAAAGCCTCAAAAAAAATGCCAAATGCTTGCAAAAGTAGTGCTTTTTTAAGGATGTGTGCACGAGCCCATAAGGTTGTTTAAATAGTTGAAGTAAGGCTTCTTATAATGGATGTGTAGGCCACCAGCTCATAAAGAGGGGACTGATGGGGCCTCAAAGAGAATGTCTTAGACTGCGTGTCTCAGTCCTGCTCAGGGGCGGACTGACCATTTGGAAACTCAGCCACTGCCCGAGGGCCTGGGGTCAGTAGGGGGCCCCATGAGATGCCCCTGGTACCTTTTTCATAGGCTTTTTTGAGTTTGGGCAACGACACAGGGGCCCCATGATCCCCTATTGCCCGAGGGCCCCATGAGTTGTCAGTCTGCCCCTGGTCCTGCTCCCACTCCCTCCTCACTGGATTTGACTAATAGCGGCAGTAGCCAATGACTCCAGCTGCTCTAAGCCAAGCCTGGAGAAAGCAGACAGGGGAGAGAGCTGCTGTAGACGGGCACAGCACAGGATCAATACAGGTAAGTATTCGGGGGGAACACAACTTTGTGACTTTAGAACCACTTTAATCATATTTTAATAGAATTAGCCCGTACTTTGTTCCTGAAGAAGCAGAATAACTTCCAAGAAGGGTGTTGAGTGAAATCTCCATTCCACTAGTGCTTTGGCATATTCTATTGAGTAATAAAATAGGTCATAGAACCAAATGTAGTAAGTGTATTTAACATCATAATCCATAAAACATGACTTTATCAATAACACATAAAATGTATTAAAAGAAGTTTCCATTATTTACAGTATACACAAGTATTGAGGTATTTTGAAGGATATGGTGGATACTGTAAATAATGGAAAAACTATGTGAACTACAGTATGTGAATGAATGACGGGGCTGCATCATTCATTCACATAGTTCTGTGTATGAGAGAACTAGAATTACCAGCAGCCATTGCAGCTGATGGCTTGTAGTTCTCAATGAACTTCCAGGGCGCTGTTGAATGCTCTAAGTAGTTTATTGATATTTCCTGTCATTCAGTAACTGCCTGCTTTTTTACCTTCAAAAAGTTGAGCATTTACTATTTTTTTTAAAAGGTGAACTTGTTCTTTAAGCAATTTGCTGTTACTGAAACCTGGCTTCAGGAATCTGACTCTGCCTTCCCATGGCTTCCTTTTGGACTCACTCACCCAGATCCAGTAGATCAGCCTTTCTCAACCAGGGTGAGTTGATGTTTCTTCAGGGGTTCCTTGGAAAAAATTTTAAAAATTGCCCAAAACCTGTATACAAGCCAGCAGGTGGAACAAGCCTGCCTTTTAGCCACAAAGCCACAAGTTTTCATTGTGCACCATTATGACCATCTAACGACGGGCATCCTGACAACCAAAGACATCATCAGTTGATAAGGAGGATGTCAGTTGCCTGCACAGAATCCTAGTTTGCTCCTCCCCTGCCCCTCTTCATCAGTGCTGGGGTCACATTAGCTCAGTGATGAGAAAAACTGAGGAAGAAGAGAAACACTGGAATACTAGTCAGTACCAGTGTGCAAAAGTGTATTTGCTTTGGAAGAATAAACACCTCTAATGTTGGGTGTCCTACATGTGTGGAAGTTGCTGTGTTATATAAAACTGTTAGAATAGTTTTTAAAATTTAGAATGGGGTGCCTCAAGACTATCTATAATTTTAAAGGGTGCCTTGACTGAAAAAAGGTTGAGAAACACTGCAGTAGATGATTCATCTAACTGGCTGGGGCAGAGATTGTGATGTCATCTGCTCACCTCTCCTTCTCAGCCAATCAGATGAAGCTTTGTATTCATTCATAGAGTACAAAGCTCCTTGTGAATAACTGAGCTTTGCTGAGCCCGACTCCTCTCCTACTGCAGGAACACAACACTGTATACTGTATGTAGCTGAGGCTACATACAGTTTACACAGCACACGCAGCCGCTGTGTCTGTTAGACAAGGTCATAGTTTGTTTGGACCAGCTTGATCCAAACAAATTGATTAAACTTCACTAAAAGCTGAAGATCTAGTTTAACTCTGTAGCATAAGTCAAAGACTGAATTTGGGTGGACTTACCCTTTAAGAGTCCATAGCTGAGAGATAATTGATCCGTTTATTATTCCCAACATCACACCTGCGCATTCTAAAACATCCACACGTTGGCACATATAAAACATATGGATTTAAGAGGACTTCACTTTGACAGCAACAGTTCATCTCACAGTCAGTGAAACCCTTTTTGAAAAAGAGAATTCGTACACATAAGGGATTTTACAAATTGGTTTTCTAAGGTAAAAATGAATTTCATTTAGATGTGTTCTTTACAAATACATTGCTATGTGACCTCTTATGGCATCTTAGATGAGAGTCAGGGAAGGTGTTTGAATAAAGGTTTTGTAACTACAGGAAGGTCTGCAGCAAGCAATTAATGAAAATGTACAAAGACACTATGGGTAGTGAGGGCCTCTGACAGAGAAAAGAGCATAATGCTGGTGTTCCATGTAATCTGTGCTAAAAATTAACATGCTGTGTAAGAACGACGCCCATTACACTTGTGAACCTGTTTATTATATATGTGAATTTCAATTTACACTTCACATAAAAGAACATTATGTTCTTAAGTGGGCAGACATACTGCTTGGAATTAATTCTAAAGGTTAGGATCCTGATGAAATACTAGACGTGGGTCAGGGGAATAATAATCTGGAAGATATTGAATAGGAATTATGACCAGTAAAGTACAGAAGTTGTGCTGAAATGATCTTTCTTGCTATTTATAACACAATAAAACCTCTTACTTTTAAACCTGTCGCATTTATGTTTAAAGCAGCTGCTATACATTTTCATTGGTACCTATGGGCCTAAAGAGTCTCAAAGTGTTCCACCAGATGCATATTATAACCATCTGTCTACAATTTGTGACGAGTCACATAAAAATTAGATGGGCAATATGGTGTGAAATTGGGCAGGTTGAATAAATTTTAATGCCAAAAAGGGCTAAGAGGATTTTCTAATTCAAGTGCTAAATTAAGCCCTTCCCTGTCCAATGCCTGAGATTTGGCTGCTGCCTGGCAGCATTTGGAATCATTCCAGGGGAAATTCTAGCCTATGTGTATGCAATCACGCATCTACCACTATGTAACTTATGTTTTTTAAATCCGAACTTTGGGCAGATATTAAAAAAAAAAAACACCATTTTTTGCAGTTGTGCATTCCTCTACTAGTAATTATGTGTATTTTTATATGAATATTTAACATAAGATTTTGAATATGTTTTGAACCAGCCTCCGGCTATTCACTGCACAAATGCACTCCAATTAGGAGAAGGAGGAGCAGAACTAGGAACCAATCAGGTTTTGCATGAATATTTGCTGACAGGGAACATTCTTACTGGAGAGAGCAAAGTTGAAGATTTACTATTGTGTTGCTATTCCTGCATTGTCCAATGATCAGGCTGGGGGGTGGAGAGGTGACACCACTGTCATTTGTAAAACAAAAAGGTATCACCATCTTATTTGTCCTGTCTAGTGGTGTATGAACCACAAAAGTTCATTAACTACAAATTCAAATGCTAGGCAATACATTTATTTATTTATTACAGCTACATGTACACAGGTACACAGTCAATTTATGGGGCACCTTTACATATATATTGTACATTCACATCAGTCCCTAACCCTCAAGGGGTGTACAATCTAAGGTCCCTAACTTACTTTCATACATACACATTATACAGGATCCAATTAACCTGCCAGCATGTCTTTGGAGTCTGGGAGGAAACCGGACTACACTGAGGAAACCCATGAAGGCATAGTGAGAACATACAAACTCCAGGCAGGTGATGCCGTGGTTGGGATTTGAACCAACGACCCTAGTACATCCAGGCAGAAGTGCTAACCATTTAGCCACTGTGCTGCCCATTTACATTTTTAATCAATAAAAACAACAACAATAATAGTATTAATGTAGGGCTCTGTCCTGGGACCAATTTTGTTTAAGTTGTTCATAAATGATATAGAGCTTGGAATAAAACATTCAACCTCAGTGTCTGTTGATGATACAGAGCTAAGTAGGGTAATAACTTCACAAGAGTATATAGCACATTTACAAGAGCTAGTTAAAATAGAGGGGTGGGCAGCCGTGTGGCAGATGAGGTTGAATATTGAAAAATGTAAAGGGTTATACAATATGAATGCACACTAGGAGGATAACCTCTGGAGGAATCAAGGATGGAAAAGGATTTGGTGGTCCTAGTAGATCACAGACTCAGCAATAGCATGCAATACCAAGATGCAGTAAGCAAGGCCAGCAGGTTATTATCATGTATCAAAAAAGGTTGTCTACTCAAGAGACAAGAATACAATTCTCTCAGTTTACAAAACTCGGCCACATCTTGAGTATGCTGTCCAGTTTTGGTCACCAATCTTCAAGAAGGATTTCCTTGATCTGCAGAGAGTCCAGAGATGGGCAACAAAGATAACAGGGGCTCTGGAAGAGCTCAGTTATAAGGAAGGACTACAAAAATTAAACTTTTTCCCTGTAGAGAAGAGATGCTTAAGAGGGAGCATGACCACAACATACAAATATGTAACTGTTGACTGTATCACCTGGAGAAAACTAGTTAATCTAAGGTCTCTAAAGAAGACACCTGGCCACACAATGAAGTTAGATGAGAAGGGTGCTGTCTTAAACTGTGAGCTGTAAGAACGTGGAACTCTCTTCCACAGTTGGTGGTGTCAGCAGAGAATGTAGATAAGTTAACAGAAACTTTAACAAATGAGTTTGTACTGTATATTTAACTGTTTGATCAAAATTCAACTCCAACTAGTTGGAGAAATACAGAGACTAATTTATTCTATATTATTTATAGCACTGGAACTTCTTTTGAACTACATGCCCATATTTCCCCAATTCAGCACTCCTCTTCAGCAGAGTTTGATGTTTTAAAACTAACAGTTGCTACTATGAATATGTCATGCCTTCTTTATGTCCACTCACTCATTGATGCCATTTTTACTGAGACCAAATCTGGGTACCTTCAGGAGATACCTTTAGTGGAATGAGCACAGAACATTGTAAAGTGTAAGTGGTTTGTCTGCAGACATTTGGACATAGACCTAAAAGCTCACAATTTGGTTAAAGACAAGGCTGTCTAGTTCAAAGCATGACAGGTAACATGTATGTCCATCACATCCTACTCATAAGCCAAAACACCAAAGTAATGTCCTCATGTATTAAAGGTGTTCTAACAGTAAATTGTATTACTGCTCAAAATAACCAATTATTTTGAAACCTGGGCAGTAAAAATGACATTTGGGAGGAGAATGCCTGGTAGGAGCAACAGGAGATTTTACCTTTATCAATATAAATAATTCAGCAGCCTTTATTCCTTATCTACTGATCATTTTGACACTTTTCATTCAAGGCAACCTCTGCCTAGGATTTTTTAAATCATATACCTGAGTAAATTAACCATATTTGAGACAGGTTAACTTTGAAACACAACAAAAAGTCTACAAACAAAGACATATGCTTTCATTTTAGAATCAATTCACAGCTTATTTACTGTGCAAAGTACGGATTAGGAAGAAACCACACAGCTATAAAAACTAATTTAGATGCCTGTTTTCATAGACAATATAACTTCCTCGAGCAAATAAACCTCTCTTTAATTATAGCAAGGACAGCTTACTTAGACTATGCATCGACCTATAACCATTCCCATTTACATGTTCTTGAAAGCCCAACTTGGATCTCTCGACACAGACGTCAATATATTGGCTGATGCTTTACAGAAACAATGCAGAGACTTACCACTATGTAAATGGCGTGTGGGGAAGCACAGATAAGAGCTGATTGTGGCTGCTCTGTAACATTGTGCGGAAATGAAAAGAGCTTTCCTTACTGTAGTTTAATTAAGTGTATTAGAGTGGAACATACTGGAAAAAGGGCAGAGGGATTAGAAGGCGGTAACAGAAGACTGGATGGCATAGTGTAAAGTATTGCTGTAATGGTTGAGATTCAATAGCTACCAGTAGATTAGTAGGCTTTATCACTGTTATAAACCATTGATTTTGCAAAAGAGCAAATGCAAAGCACGGGAAGGATATTTACTACATTTTACTGTGAGTTCATCTGGCCTGTTTTTTTTTTTTTTTAAAGGTAATGTCACACAAAACTGACATTAAAAATACTTGGTTAAAGCTTTAAAAAATAAGAATAAGAACAAATAATAAGAATTTTTAGAAGGAAAATGCCCTGGGCTACAGTACAGCATGTGTGAACCTTTACCATGTAAAACAACCCATACAGTTTAAAATAAAAATGCTATTTTTCTATAAGTGATCACATAACTTCTGCTCTCAGCTGAAAATGAGGTGGGGGTAGAGACTGCAGGAGGGTGTGCCAGCAGGAGGCAGAGAAACAGCAATACACTGATCTTCCCAGTAAAGAGCTGTGCAGGATGAGTGTCAGCACAAATTATGACCATTGGAGGACAGGTAGGCTGGGCTCCAAGTACAGCAAGAAAACTGACCACGCAGGGATGGATGTGCTTACTTGCCTAGCAGGGGGACTGGCAGGATCACCAAGTATTTCACACAAGGAAAGAAACAAAGAACAGGATAATTTTTAACACAAGTACATGGTAGAATAGATGCATATCAGGAATATGAAATGTTGGAGTAACATACACTTTAAATCCACTTCTTGGAGGTCATGTCACATTACCACTGCCTCCAGGGAAAGGTGGAGGCTCCTTTGCTGTGCTGGAGTGCATTCTGAAAGGGACATTCAATACCCAGGTTTCACAAGGTAACAGTGGGGCACAGTGATGTCACCAGCACCTCCAGTAAGTGGACAGAACCTGGAGTCTGAGATATGTATTTTTTGTTTTTTAAAAATAAACATGCTTTATTTGGGGTATTTTTTGTTCTTACCAAATATGACTTATTTTTTAATAAAGTGGTATTAAAGGTTTGGATTTAAAAAAAACCCCCAAAAAAACAAAAAACCTATTCCTCTGGATACGCTAGGAGCCTCTATCTCCGTGTTGCCGAAGCCAGGTAAAGACCCACTGCAGTGTGCTAGCTACAGGCCCATTTCCCTTCTAAACTGTGGTGTCAAGTTATTTTCAAAAATTTTAGCATTCAGACAGAACACACTCATTTGGTATTTTAGTAGCATTTGTTTGTGAATTCAAACTTTTAAAAAAAAAAATGCTATGCAGTATCCTACCGCATACTCGGATGGGGTAAGATACCGCTTAGTGAATTGTGCCCAGTGAGCCTCTGATCAGGCCCCTTACTGACCCCAGGCCCTTGGGCAATACCCGAATGCCCGAATGGTCAGTCCGCCCCTGGCAGCAAGTATCAAGAAACTACTTACAAAATCATAACCTGATGGTACAGGATCCCGTCAATCCTTACAAAACTCGTCCCCAATCAAACTGACCACTGCTAGCAATGTGACCAACACCCAGGCACCATCCTACATATCTTTTGGGAATGCCCTAAACGGCAAACTTTTTGGCATCCTGTGCTCCAACTTAAACATAAATTTAAGGACATTTCATTATGGGATAACAGAGCCACTGTCCTTCTAAATCTTACCCCAATGTCGAGAAAACATTATCACGAATCTCTCCTTGAACATCTCCTAAACGCCGCCATGGCATGTATCCAGAGTCAATGGAAACAACAATCCGCACCTACAGTGTCCAATAGCTTGATAAAATGGATGATATTGAGGAGATGCAGAGCCTTACCGCTGAGCTCCGAGATAAATTAGAGGACAATAAAAAGGTGGTTTTACTGGGACCTCTTCCGCTTTTCTAACGAATTCCTTCAATACACGTAGATTCACCTGTACACATATGATTGGTGCTGCCTGCTCTGTCTTTGTGTTTCTTGCTCCCTGAATGAATCTTTTCTTTTCTCCCCCCCCCCCACTTTCTCCATGCCCATTTCCCCCTCCCCCCACCATACCACTCTCCTCACTTATCCAATCCCCCACCTTTTATTTCTTTCTCTTTCTACTTTTGCCTCTCTTCATTCCCCCTTTTCCTCCAATAATTTTTCTTTCCTTTTCATATTCTTTTCTTTTTATAATATCCACAAAAACTCTGTATGCACAGATGGTGATAGATTATCTCTCCTTAGTCTTCACCTCAGTTAACAACGGCCCTTCGTAACCATTCATGGGACCTGTTCTTTCCTGTTGTAGTCATTGGGACATGTTGTAAGAGGCCCTTGATGGCCGCAGCCTTGCTTTATGGATGATGGTCCATTTACCACCTAAACCTTGGTCAGTTATTTTGGGCGATCCTGTTTATGGAGCATTGTACCTACTCTTGGGTGCTGTAATTGATGTCTATTGTTGCCTGTCAGTTTTGTGAAGTTACCTTTTCTATTGTACCTGTGTCATACCACTAAATAAAGAATAAAAATAAAAACAAACAAACTACAAACATGTTATACTTACCTACTCTGTGCAGTGGTTTTGCACAAACCAGACCCGATCCTCTTCTTCTTGGGTCCCCCGCTGATGCTCCTGGCCCCTCCCCCTTGACCATTGCCTCTAGTAACAAGCTGCTTGCTATGGGGGTACTGGTATGTGCTTGCTTTGGAGCCTGGTTTTATGCATCCATAAGACACATAGGGGTTTATTTACTAAAGCTGGAGAGTCCAAAATCAGACTCCCTTCTGCCTAGAAACCAATCAGCTTCTAACCTCAGCTTGTTCAATGAAGCTTTGGCAATGAAACCTGGAAGCTGATTGGTTTCTAGGCAGAAGTGAGTCTGATTTTGGACTCTCCAGCTTTAGTAAATAAACCCCATAGTCTCCACTCAGCCCCACCCCCTGGTCTCTTCTCATTGGCTCACTGGCTGTGATTGACAGCAGTGGGAACCAATGGCTCCCTCTGCTGTCTCAGCCAATGAAGAGAGGGATTCCTGGGAAAGCCAAGGCTCTTGCTGGATCAAGAGGGGGCTCAGGTAAGTATTCGGGGGGCTGTGAGGGGAACAGCACATAGAAGTTTTTTTACCTCCATGCATAGAATGCATGAAGGTAAAAACCTTCTGCTTTTACAACCACTTTAAGTGTTTTCTATTTGGGGTGGGGGATTCCAGTAAAGTCAACACTACTGTCCAACAATACTGTCCAAAGTAAACAAAGCCCACTCTGTTAAAGCAAATACTCTACACTTTTTTTCTCTTGTATGCACCAGCCGGAGGAACGGCAGTGTGTGAAGGCAGGAGTAAGTATTAGACACACCTTGGAAGTGCAAAAACCTGCAGGGTCTGGGGATCAGCCATGCAGCAGCATTTGAAGACATGGGTTGCTGCCATGTTATGTATACATGTCTTTCTTTTATAAAGTGGGTTTTGTTTACTTTGTGACAGGGTCACTTGAAAGTGGAGCTCCATCCAAAAGGTGAAGTTCCGCTTTAATGACTGCTCCCCGCTCCCCGTTAAGGATTGGCACCTTTGGGGAGCAGGAGAGGGAGTGAGCACCTGAAATTGACAGGTACCCTCTCCCACTTCTGCTGCGATCACCTAGGCCAGTGGTCGGCAAGCCGCGGATCGTGAGCCACATGCGGCTCTTTACACGCTTTAATGCGGCTCTTGTGTGCCGGGCGCCCGCTCCCCTCCCTCCTCTCGGGCGGCAGGGACTCTGCAGCTAGCCCAGCAATGGGCAAACTACGGCCCGGCGGACCTTTTAATCCGGCCCGCGGAGCGTGATCCAAAAAAAAAACAGCCAGGGCAGCGCGCTCAAATGCAATGATTGGCCAGTCTCGCTGCCACTCACATCCTGATAGCCAGTGATTGGCTGTCAGGATGTGTGTAGGCGGGGCAGCGTGACGAACGTGAGAGGAGCTAGGCTCCTCTCACAGTCCGCCCTGAAGACCGGAACGGCGCGGGAACACGGCGAGAGGAACGCGCGGAGCAAAGGTAAGTGAATTGACACAGGGGGGACTTGGCTTACTACTTGCTACTTACTTACTACTACTATATGAGGGATGAATTAATATGGGGGATGAATTACTATAGGGGGGATGAATTACTATATGGGGGATGAATTACTATGGGGGATGAATTACTATAGGGGGGATGAATTACTATGGGGGGGATGAATTACTATATGGGGATGAATTACTATATGGGGGATGAATTACTATGGGGGATGAATTACTATGGGGGATGAATTACTATAGGGGGGATGAATTACTATATGGGGGATGAATTACTATATGGGGGATGAATTACTATGGGGGATGAATTACTATATGGGGGATGAATTACTATGGGGGATGAATTACTATATGGGGGATGAATTACTATATGGGGGATGAATTACTATAGGGGGGATGAATTACTATAGGGGGGATGAATTACTATATGGGGGATGAATTACTATAGAGGGGATGAATTACTATATGGGGGATGAATTACTATGGGGGATGAATTACTATATGGGGGATGAATTACTATGGGGGATGAATTACTATATGGGGGATTAATTACTATATGGTGGATTAATTACTATATGGGGGATGAATTACTATGGGGGATGAATTACTATATGGGGGATGAATTACTATGGGGGATGAATTACTATGGGGGATGAATTACTATAAAAACTTATTGAAACTAAAAACAGTGTACCATCCTATGTATTTTCAGTTTTAAAAATGTGGCTCTCAAAATAAATTTAAATCGTGGTTTTGGCGAGATTTGGCTCAATTGAAAAAAAAGGTTGCCCACCACTGACCTAGGCGATCAGAAGTGTAAGTTGTCCTCCCTCCCTGTAGTCTTCTGGGAAACGTGACAGGTCCCAGAAGTCTAAAGGACCATTTAGAAAGTGCTACCTGTGCATTCGCAGTGGGCACCCGGCTGTGAAGCCGCAAGCTGTTACATTCGGGTGCCCACACGGAAGATGCTGGCGCCGGGAACACAGGACATCCAGTGAAACGGGCTGTGGGGAGAACACTGTGGGATTGAGGGACAGGTGAGTGGCTGTTTTTTTAAAATCATCAGCTACAGTTTTTTGAACAGCTTTTTAATGATGCTGCTATTTTGATTTTAGACTACATGGAGTGTGGAGGGTACAACTATAACTATATAACTGGGTTCATTAGAGTCAGGAGACTAAAGAATATCTGCACTTCTTCAACACTTACCAGTTCAGAACTCACATAATGTTTTGTGCAGATCATAGTTTTTATTTTATTTTCTCTTGCCTTTTTTAAAACTAAACCATATCTAATGTTACTATTAGGAGTCCTCAGCCTGGCTGACTGGCAAAGTTTGACTTTTTGTGGAAGGGCAGGTCAATGATTGAACAGGGTTCTGTGGCTTTAAGCTATGCCTCCAGATATTAGAGGTTATTTTTAGTTTCATTTTCAGAACTTTTTCAAACTCGAGACGGTGGAGAAAATTTACTAGACTCCAGTGTGACTCATCAGTACAGGGTAAAACATTTGCTCAATTTCATGGTCATTAATTCTAGTATGGGCTTGTATGTCTTCATTTCATTCCTGTTATAATTTACTTACCAAATGTAAAGTTTTTATGGTTAATTCTCATCCCTATAATTTTTTAGCATCTCATAAATCACGGAGAACATATTCATTTCACTGTATTAGTATATAATATATAATATTTGTGTTCATTTCAGTATTGTATTTTTCGGTAAACATCCATGAATATGATCAAATAAATAGATGTGATTTTGAAAATGTAATTTGGAAATGTTGCATAGCTTAAGTCAACCATGAAAAAAATTAAATTTACAGAAAAACAAATACAAAACCATCTTAATTAGGAAAATACCAAAGTATGATTAGGAATGAAGGGACACTTTTCAGTACAGTAAAATGATAAGCTAGTTTAACTATTCATGTACACACAGTAAGTACAGTTGTGCTCAAAAGTTTGCATACCCTGGCAGAAATCATTAAATGTTGGTATTTATATTGAAAATATGACTGATCATGCCAAAAACTGTCTTTTATTTAAAGATAGTGATCACATGAAGTAATTTATTATCACTTAGTTATTTGGCTACTTTTTAAGTCATAATGATAACAGAAATCACCCAAATGGACCTGATCAAATGTTTACATACCCTGGAATGTTTAACCTTTGTACAGATACTCAAGGTGACACACACAGGTTAAAATGTCAATTAAAGGTTAATTTCCCACATCTGTGACTTTCTAAATTGCAATTAGTCTCCATGTATACATAGTCAGTGAGTTTGTTAGCTCTCACGTGGATGCACTGAGCAGGCTAAATACTGAGCCATGGGAAGCAGAAAAGAACTGTCAAAAGACCTGCATAACAAGATAATGGAACTTTATAACAATGGAAAAAGCTATAAAGATATATTCAAAGCCTTGAATATGCCAGTCAATACTGTACACAGTTAAGAAGTGGAAAGTTCAGGGATCTCTTGATACCAAGCCAAGGTCAGGTAGATCTAGAAAGATTGCAGTCTCAACTGCCAGAAGAATTGTTCAGGATACAAAGAAAAACCTACAGGTAGCCTCAGGAGAAAAGCAGGCTGCTCTGGAAAGAGACAGTGTGGTTGTTTTTAAGGAGCACAATATGATAATACTTAAAGAAAAATGAGCTGCATGGTTGAGTTGCCAGAAAGAAGCTTTTACTGTGCCATTGCCACAAAAAAGCCCAATGAGGCATGTCAAGGTGTTGTCTGGCATATTGTAACTGGGCTTTTTGGTGGCATTGGTGCAGTAAAGGCTTCTTTCTGGCAACTTGACCATGCAGCTAATTTTTCTTATATATGGTCGTATTGTAGATATATATAATTTTGTATATAGTGTATGGTCGTATTGTGCTCCTTAAAAACAACCACACCGTCTTTTTCTAGAGCAGCATGTTTTTCTGCTGAGGCTACCTGTGAGTTTTTCTTTAAATCCCATACAATTCTGGCAGTTGTGGCTGCAGTCTTTCTAGGTATGCCTGATCTTGGCAATAATTATCAGGACTGCTGTTAGAAACCACGGAGCCCCATACAGCCAACCTGACAGGGCCTCCCCCCCAAAAAAACACAATCTACTATGCTTCAGTTATGAACACAATGGCTGATACTGATCACTCATTGTGTTCATTCAGGAAAGGAGGGGCTAGTAAATGTGACATATTTACCAGATGTTTCCTCCACTCTCTATCCTGAAGGATCCTATTGTGTGCTTGCAGCTGCCGGTGGGAAGGAGAGGAGGGAAGCTGGCAGCACTGCATGGGTGGGGATGCACAGATGGGCCTGGGCAACAGGGGGAATCGTATGGTGCACAGGGAGGGTTATGGGTGTGGTGGGGGCGGGCAATTACAGATCCCCTGTATGGTTGTCTGTGCTGAAAGCCAGTGAGACGAGAGAAGAAGCCAGTTTTCAGCTGCTGCAGAGAGATCCATACAGGGGATCAGTTCCAGTAATTGCCCCCCTGCCATGCCAATAACCTTCCCTGCCCACATCCGACTCACCCAGCTGCCTGGGCCTCCTTGCTGGCCTGGGCCCCGTACAGGAGGACTGGTAGTACCCCCTTATCCATGGCCCTGCTAATTATATATCCATTTTCAAATATGTAGCTTGCATCACGTGGCATGCTTTTTCAGTTTTTTGGAAAAAAGCTACTCTGCACTGATACTGGGAAAGCTGGGGTTCCTAATTCATGGTAGAAATTTCGCCATACTCCAGAAAAGTGCAGGAGCACCTTCTTACAAAATTAGGCTTCAGCTTTCCCAGGAACTCACCAGAAAGCTTGTGTCGTCACCCTGCCTAGATGCCACAAGTGGATGCTAGGGTGTACAGCAAGTATTTGCTATTTCTCATACTATTTAGGTTTTCATTTTGTAAATTCCACCTTTTCACATGGGCTGGGGACACCAAAAGTTAAGCAGACTTTGCATTTTAATGCTATTAATATGGTACCATATGTGCTGGAAATGTTTTCTAAGGTAAGCAATTAATACATTTGCCAAAAAAAGCAAACATAAATCATAATTGCTTTATGTGCTGATAATACATACTGTATGTAGACTAAACTGAACATGAATTATTGTGTGCTAAGAGTTAGCATTTCTGGGTACAAAGAACTTGTCCACACGTTTAACATTGGAGCTGTGGCATTCATTTGTGGAATATAAATCATTTTTGATATACCATACATTTGTGTTTTAGGCAGTCTGCAAACATATGGCAGCAAAATGAAAAATCCAATTCTATTACTGACCACTGTGTTTAATAGAATGTACTCTACTGAAAAAATTTCCTGCTTCTCTGACATTAAATCATTATTAAACTCTCCATGTGCACCTTAGCTCTCACATTTCCTTCTGTGTGCTTTCTTTTGTTTGTAGACTGTAATTTCTTCACAGTCTGTCTTTGCAGATTATTCCTCCCCTATTACTGTCTATAGGGTGGCACCACTGCCTTATAGGGTCCCCTGCAAGGGTCCAGCCAGGACTACATCCTGATAGGCCAGCAGCTCCACAGCCCATTTCCCTCTTCCAATAGCTTTGCTGAGACAGAGCTGTGAATGAAAGAAAATCTGTGATGCTGTGATTTGTACATAGGATATGGAGCGAGGTGCTTTTACAACTTTAAAATGTAAGTCATTATGCATGTTGTGATAAGGGTTTAATAGTACTTTAATGAAATATGCAATAAAATATGGATGTCCTCTATATCATCAAGACTTACAGGATGCTATAGCATTGTAATCATAAAAACATCTATTCAGCCACCCTGTCAATATTCATATCATATTGTACGCTTCCAGATATGTTTGCAGATGGCTTCATTTGTTTACATTTCTTGTTTTTTTATTCCCTATTTATTTGTAACAGTATCCACTCATCCTTAAATAATTATTTTGTGCATTATCAAAATATTTGTTTTATTACACTGGAAATTAAATTGGCAGTCTATGGGGATCATACTATGTTTTGTTATGCTAGGATTAATTACAGTTAATTAAGAGAAAGATGGCATGCAAACAAAACAATAGAGAGTCTGTGGGAGGTCAGTCCCACCTTTGCATAACTTACAATATCAAGGCTTGAACTGTGTCCCTTGCAGCTGTAATAAGTGTTTCATCTAGTTTAAAACTGGTTGGAAAATCTTGCCAGTTGTTATCTGTTCTAAGAAGTTAAGGTAGTTGTAAAGGCCGAAGGTTTTTTACCTTCTACATTCTGGAATGCATGAAGGTAAAAAAACGTTCAGTGTGCAGCTCCCCCCGCAGCCCTCCTAATACTTACCTGAGCCTGATCCTGATCCAGCCCTGTGCACAAGAGCCGAGGCTCTTCCAAGTCAATCACAGCAAGTGAGGAAGGAGTGAGGGACAGGGCTGAGCCATGCTCTGTGTGTCCCATAGACACACAGAGGAGGCTCTGGAGCAAACATACACGAGTGCCCCCAGAGCAAGCTGCACTCAGCAGGAGGGACAGGCCAGAAGCATCAGCCCGAGAAGAGGAGGATCAGGCCTGCTCTGTGCAAAACAATTGCACAGCACACATAAGTATAACATGGTTATTATTTAAAAAAAAAAAAAAAAAACCTTTACAACCACTTTAAGAGAACATGTATGACAACTGGGGAGATTTACTAAATTTGGAGCACTCAGAATCTGGTGCAGCTGTGTATGGTAGCCAATCAGCTCCTAACTTCAGCTTGTTCAATTAATCTTTGACAATAAAACCTGGAATCGGATTGATTTCTATGCAGAGCTGCACCAGATTTTGCACTCTCCAGTTTTAATGACTCTAAATGCATGAAGGTAAAAAGCCTTGAGCCTTTACAACCACTTTCAGGATTGACAGATTTCTCATTGTAATTCTTTGTGAGACATCTGCTTGTCTATGGCTAGCTTTAAAGCTGTAGAGCATTACCAAGGAGCTTGAGTGATGCAGTCCTTCACAGTTATGACGTTCTAGGGCAGAGCTAGGCAACCTTAAAGAGGTGGAGATCTACCTGAACAACACGGGAGAAGTCAAAGATCACCGGGCACAGTGTCGCCTCCTCATGCCTGACCTCTGATTGCCGTATTACCGTGTCACAAACGTGTGCATTGCACAGCAATCATAGGTTTAAATCAGATGGTGGTGAGGCAACATATTGCCTTCTCATCACCTGTCAATCACACACTCATTCACAAACACACTGCACATGTGAATGAGCCCTTAGTTGCATTCAGCAGCGGCACCCTTAGGGATCGTTCACATGTAAAGTTGGGGGGTGGTAAAACCCTGTAGTTGAGTCACTTAGCAAATGTAGCATCCTTCTAGTTAGGTGCTAGTATAGGTGTTCATAGGTAAATGTATTTTTTTTGGGGCGCCTGCATTCAGCAGTTTTGGTTCGGTTTCAGAAAGTACACCAAACCCGCAGGATATAATAGAATTCTATGGCTAAGCACAGCAAAGTTGAAGGAAAGCTGCAGGTACACTGCACTACACTGCACATGCGGTGTGGTTAAATCGCCGTGCATCAGCGTGAGAGCAGTCCTGTACTATTATGCTCAGTGTATAGCTTCACATTGACCTGAAGATCTCTTCATTTTTGCTGCTGGCACCATTCTGGAGACCGCTAGCTAGGATAAGAGGTGGAGTGCAGTTGGTATCACTCTGCATGGGACAGGAGCCAGCGCTACAGAAGAGGCATCGGCTTATGCGGCTCTTGTTTTCTACTACAGCTCCAACCAGGGGCGCACTGACCATTAGGAAACTTGGCCACTGCCCGAGGGCCTAGGGTCAGTAGGGGGCCCCATGAGATGCCCCTGGTACCTTTTTCATAGGCTTTTTTGAGTTTGGGCAAGGACACGGGGCCCTATGATCCCCTATTGCTCGGGGGCCCCATGAGTTGTCAGTCCGCCCCTGGCTCCAACTTTACAAGTAGTCCCTCTGCATTGCACCCTGATGCTCTGGGATGGTAGGTCAGCAAACCCAGATTGCAATCTATCAGTCACTTGGCTGCCATCTACTGGTAGATTGCGATCTACAGGTTGCTGACCCCCGTTCTAAGGGGAGGCTCTGCACAGGTTCATATTTTGATTCCTTCCAATATGGATGAATCCTAGAGCCAGACTATATAGAACATGAAACTTTTTTTGATTTTATAGAAATTATTTTTTGTTTTTTATCTGGAATTACATTTGGGTATGTGGCCAGTTTAGATGCAAATTGAGTTTATCAGAGTTCTTTAAAGTGTTACTAAACCCACAACAGTAAAATCAGTCTGTATATGCAGTAAAGCATGCTTGTTATATTCACTGTGGAACCTAAGGGGTTAATCCTCTGCATTGTGTAAAAAGGCTGTTTGATACTTTCTTCTCTGCCCCTCCTTTTGTTAAAAGGACCACCTGATACAGACTGAATCCGTAGTCAGATGCACATGCTCAGTTTGGTGTGTATTGCTAGACAGGGTTTTTTTTTTCTTGGGAGAGTGAATGTGATCAGCACAGGACCAATCAGCACTCTCCAGACAGAGGGTCAAGGGTTTCACATCCTCCTACAGCAGGAAAAAAACTCCTACAAGCTTTAACCAGTGATCTGCTGAAGTCACAAGACTGCTCTAACTGCTGATGAGAAAAGGTATTTAGCAGTTTATATTTACTAAAATAATTGCATTTCCATGTTGTGTGTACTGCGGGAGACCAGATCTAGTAAATGCAGGGTCCTGGATTTAGTAACACTTTAAAGCTGAACCTGGGACACAACCTCTGGCACAAGCTACCTGCAGGAAAGTACAGAAAAGGGGGTGAATACAAGGAGAGAAAAAAGCAGTGACTGGTCTTTATTACAGGAATCTGCTGCACAGAGGTAAAGTTTCACTCTGGATTACTGTACAGACTTGATAGAAGTACAAAAAACAAGCCAAGGTTTAAGTAGAAATACAAATGCCTCTTGTATTTAATCAATATGTTTTTCAGACTTCAGTTATAATTCCAAAACATGTTGGCAATAGACAAAGACCCCATCTTGATTCTGTTCTCCAGCCGTTATAGTGATTATGGTGATTATAACTCCACTATAAATAGTGATTCATAGTGGAGTTTTATAGACTTCCACTTTCAGCAAAAGTGTAGAATAAAACATCTGAAAATCTATGATTTATGGGTCTTTCTGTAACATCTGCATCTGCTGGTTTGCTATACCTCATGGCATACCAAAGGGAAATAATGAAAGTGTTATTAAACCCACAACAATAAAATCAGAATATATATGCAGAAAAGCATGCTTGTCATACTCACTGTGGAACCTAAGGGGTTAATCCTCCACATTGTGTATAAAGGCTGTTTGATCCTGTCTTCTCTGATCCTCCCCTTCTTCTACTGTCCCCAATTAAGCTGCTGATAGTACAGAGCTCTAGGAGGCACTCTGCACATGCTCAGTTTTGCGTATATTGCTAGAGAGGTTTCCTTTGGGAGAGTGCATGTGCTCACCACAGGGCCAATCAGCACTGTCCAGAGAGAGTGTCAGTGGTCATGCAGCCTCATAGGACAGTAAGAGGAGGATCAAAACGTCTGCTACACGCTTTAACCAATACTCAACTTGACACTGATAGAAGTCACAAGACTGCTATATACTTCTGGTGAGAAAATGTATGTAGAAGTTTATATTTACTAAAATAATTGCATTTCCTTGTTCTGTGTACTGTGGGAGAATGGATATAGTGAATGCAGGGTCCTGGGTTTAGTAACACTTTAAGGAGTTCTCTTTACCATAGTTAGAAGCTCTGTTTCTATTCATCTTGGTGTTTTGGACATTTCTGTGCACCTTTAGGTGTTACCAATGTGACTGCTGCATTCTCAATAATATACAGTGGGGCAAAAAAGTATTTAGTCAGCCACCAATTGTGCAAGTTCTCCCACTTAAAAAGATGAGAGAGGCCTGTAATTGGCATCATAGGTAGACCTCAACTATGAGAGACAAAATGAGAAAAAAAATCCAGACAATCACATTGGCTGATTTGGAAAGAATTTATTTTCAAATTATGGTGGAAAAGAAGTATTTGGTCACCTACAAACAAGCAAGTTTTCTGGCTCTCACAGACCTGTACCTTCTTCTTTAAGAGGCTCCTCTGTCCTGCACTCATTACCTGTATCAATGGCACCTGTTTGAACTTGTTATCAGGATAAAAGACACCTGTCCACAACCTCAAACAGTCACACTCCAAACTCCACTATGGTGAAGACCAAAGAGCTGTTGAAGGACACCAGAAACAAAATTGTAGACCTGCACCAGGCTGGGAAGACTGAATCTGCAATAGGCAAGCAGCTTGGTGTGAACAAATCAGCTGTGGGAGCAATAATTAGAAAATGGAAGACATACAAGACCACTGATAATCTCCCTCGATCTGGGGCTCCACGCAAGATCTCACCCAGTGGGGTCAAAATGATCACAAGAACAGTGAGCAAAAATCCCAGGACCACACGGGGGGACCTAGTGAATGACCTGCAGAGAGCTGGGACCAACGTAACAAAGGCTACCCTCAGTAACACACTACGCCGCCAGGGACTCAGATCCTGCAGTGCCAGACGTGTCCCCCTGCTTAAGCCAGTACATGTCCAGGCCCATCTGAAGTTTGCTAGAGAGCATTTGGATGATCCAGAAGAGGATTGGGAGAATGTCATATGGTCAGATGAAACCAAAATAGAACTGTTTGGTAGAAACACAATTCGTCGTGTTTGGAGGAGAGAGAATGCTGAGTTGCATCCAAAGAACACCATACCTACTGTGAACCATGGCAGTGGCAACATCATGCTTTGGGGCTGTTTCTCCGCAAAGGGACCAGGACAACTGATCCATGTACAGGACAGAATGAATGGGGCCATGTATTGTGAGATTTTGAGTGCAAACTTCCTTCCATCAGCAATGGCATTGAAGATGAAACGTGGCTGGGTCTTCCAACATGACAATGATCCCAAACATACCGCCCGGGCAACGAAGGAGTGGCTTCGTAAGAAGCATTTCAAGGTCCTGGAGTGGCCTAGCCAGTCTCCAGATCTCAACCCCATAGAAAACCTTTGGAGGGAGTTGAAAGTCTGTATTGCCCAGCGACAGCCCCAAAACATCACTGCTCTAGAGGAGATCTGCATGGAGGAATGGGCCAACATATCAGCAACAGTGTGTGCCAACCTTGTGAAGACTTACAGGAAACGTTTGACCTCTGTCATTGCCAACAAAGGATATATAACAAAGTATTGAGATGAACTTTTGATATTGACCAAATACTTATTTTCCACCATAATTTGCAAATAAATTCTTTCCAAATCAGCCAATGTGATTGTCTGGATTTTTTTTCTCATTTTGTCTCTCATAGTTGAGGTCTACCTATGATGTCAATTACAGGCCTCTCTCATCTTTTTAAGTGGGAGAACTTGCACAATTGGTGGCTGACTAAATACTTTTTTGCCCCACTGTACAAATCTAAATAGAAATCCAAAAGGGAAGGTTGAGCTCTATCCTAATAATTGTGGGCAGTATGTGTATATGGGAATCAAGCACAGTGATTTCTCAAAACACAAATGCACATAGGAACTACTTTGAGGCATCTTTAGATTTATTTATTTAGATTTATTTTGCTCACAAAAATGAGGGATTTGCTAAGAAAGCTAAAAACCCTTTATCTTCTATTTATGTTTGGTGTCCCAATGACAATGAAAAAAAATGTTGCTGTCCTTGCTACATTTTGTGAAACATTAGGAAATTGTACATGTATAGAAAAAGTACAGAGAAGGGCAACCAAACTGATAAGAGGGATGGAGGAGCTCAGCTATGCGGAAATATTAGAGGAACTGAATGTATTCTCTCTTGAGAAGAGACAATTAAGGAGGGATAAGGTTACCATGTATTCATACTGTAGATGGTCCATATAGTGAACTTGGTGTTGAGTTATTTGCTCTCAGGTCATTACAGAGGGCAAGAGGGCATTCTTTATGCCTGGAGGAAAAATAGATGTAACCTCCACATATGGAAAAGCTTCTTCACAGTAAAATACTGTATATAATTAAAAAGTGTAGAGCTCCACTTCTTACAGTGATGAAATAAAAATGTGTATATATACACTTCAACAAAAATACTAATAAATCTCTCAATTTAAAACATTTACATCATTACAAAATTGGTGAAAACACACTTTAAATGGCTCTCCATCCAATGCTCTCCATGTAAAATAAAGTTTATTGAGCCCAAAATGGTACTCACATAAACATAACTTGTAACACATGTAAGGGCACCTGTGCATTCACTCCATTGCCTGGTCTCACATCAGTCACTGCAGCCATTTAGTTCACCTGACCGCTTTACCAAAATTCCTCCTAGTAGAGTGCTGACATCATCAACCAATCCCGCTTATGGGAACCAAACAGCTGCAGTGATAGCTGTGAGTCCAGGAAGTAGAGTGAATGCATAAGTGTCATTTCATGCGCTACTATGAGTTCTATATGTTAGTACCATTTTGAGATCAGTAAACTTTATATATAATGAAAATATAAAGAAAATGTATAAGCGAGCGCTAATAAATTATATATATAAATATTAAACTATTTACTAATATGAGAATAGCTGCTAGCACTCAGGATATTGGCAACAGTCCCAAATTCAACATATGAATTATAAGTGCAGTGCTATAAATGCATGAAACATAAATTTCTTATATCACGTTAACTCAATAAAGTGCAAAAAAGTGCAACTGTGTGCATCAATATGTGTCCGTGGCAACTGTAAATATTACAAAGCAGGCAGTAAGAACTGCTAATGTCCTTTATGGTATTGTAATTACTCAAAGTGCAAAAGTGCAGTTATTCATGAAGTGCAAACCTGCAGATATTCATGCAGGGAATCCACTGCCTTGGACAGATGTACACTCACCAGACAGCACACAACAATGCTCATTTGTTTATATCACACATCTGGGGGTGCAGTGGTATACTGACAGCTCCAGATTTAATCCTGCAGCTCCATCCATCCATCGGGGCAGGTCTCCTTTAATCCTGAGGGGAATCAGCTCAGCCACAGGAGCCAGAAAGTGCTTATACAGTGTAGTATTTTATTGGTCAATTCGCATAACAATATATAAAAACATCCACGTGGAGTAAGTAAAATCAAAATATCATGTACCAAGATGGCAGCCACTCCTAAGTAGCGGTGGAGTGACATCAGCAATGTAGGCTCCATCCAACGCGATTTGTGCGACGTCTCCAGGGGTTGTACATTGTTGTTTGCTGTCTGGTGAGTGTACATCTGTCCAAGGCGGTGGACCCCCTTCATGAATATCTGCACGTTTGCACTTCATGAATAACTGCACGTTTGCACTTTGAGTAATTACCATACCATAAAGGCCATTAGCAGTTTTTACTGCCTGCTTTGTAATATTTACAGTTGACATGGATACATATTGATGCACACAGTTGCACTTTTTACGCACTTCTTTGCACTTTATTGATTTAATGTGATATAAGATATTTATGTTTCATGCGTTTATAGCGCTCCACTTATGTTTCATACGCAAACCTTGTATATATAAGGCTTTTTTCAGCGGGAACATGGGGAAGCACAGTTCAGGCACCTCCAGCACTGAATATATGTAATAGCAAGGGGTGCTGGGTGTGCTGGAAGGTCTTTTGATGCTGACTGATGGGGGATTTATTGTCACTGGAGGGGATCTATTTTTGCATGGCAATCTATTGTCGCTGTTGCAAGGGGGTCAATTGTCACTGGAAGGGATCTACTGTTGATGGAGGGGTCTATTGTTGCTGGCTGCTGAAGAGTCTACTGATGCTGGCTCTTTG
This sequence comes from Staurois parvus, assembly GCF_062004578.1. Taxonomy (NCBI): domain Eukaryota; kingdom Metazoa; phylum Chordata; class Amphibia; order Anura; family Ranidae; genus Staurois; species Staurois parvus. The sequence continues at coordinate 1,612,086 of NW_028317932.1, forward strand.
GAGATCTGTTGTTGCTGCTGGAGGTCTATTGTGGCTGGGAGAATCTATTGTTGTTGGCTGCGGGGTTTTTTTTTTTATTGCTTTTTTTGTTATCACTACCAAAATCCATAAAATTATTTAGCATCACGGAATGATATTTGGATCTGTATTCTCTAAAAGGGATGGTTACTTGCCCATTTGTTTTTCATTATCATGTCTGCCCATTTGTTTCTCATGTATTGTCACAATTACCTGTTTGTATCTTTTGTTTGATATCCTAGAGAATATAGAGGGAGTACTGGAACATGCATGTGGGCTGTGCTCACTGTGTCCATAGGGGGACCCAGAAAATGCACTTGCTAGTACCCCCAGAGGTGGGCTGAGGCTGCCTTACCTCTCAGGGTGTACCACCTCAGCAGGGAAAACACAACTAAACAGTACAATATGATTATGTTATAATAGAGAACTCTGAACACATACATCAACAGGGAAACAATAGAACATTTTAACAAAATTTAAAACATTTGATATCCACCTGCTTGCATTTAAATGTGAGGGGAAAAACCAAATACTCCAAGTGGAAAGCAGGGAGAACTCATTTTCGGAGTACCCAATATATACTGTATACATATATACAGTATAACAGTATATATATATAAATATTGTGTATATATATATATATATATATATATATATATAAATAAATAAATATATATATAAATATATATATATATATGGTATAGATATATACGGTTTAAGGAGCCAGGGGCCTACTCAGCCTCCATTTCTAATTAAAATATTACTTTTGGATGCACTGACCCTCTAAATAATGGCCTTTTGCCTCATAATGTTACAAAAACAAATGGGCAACATCCATTGTAAGAGAAGTTTAGCAGAACCTGTTTTGTGTAAGTTTGTATCAGCAGCTCTTTAATTCTGCATAATGCTGCATTATGTGCTTTGGTGCTCTGGGAATCTTAAGTATACCCTAAAAAAAAACAACCCTTGGATTCAGATGAGACTTTAGGGCTTTACATCAGCTTCTAAGGCAGCTTGGGGCTGCTTAAATGTCTGATTTTATAGATTAACTAATGAGCAGATGCTTAATTTCATCCCCGTAGGATTTCCCTTAACCCTTCTATAACACTACAGAGCATTCCTGAATCAGCAATGCAGAAAAGTGCTCTTCTTCAGATCATCAAAATTGTCCTTAACTTCTGAATAACTTTATGAACAAAGAATATGCAATATTACCAAGAGAGAAAATTTAGATATTTATTTAATGCGTATAATTATCACCAATACATAAATAAAAGTATCAGTTTGTGTTTTAGTATGTAAAAAGAAAGCTTTTAAACATTTATAAATTATCTCAGTTAATATGCATAGAAAACCCAGCACATTCTTCGGGTTACATGTAATCCATTATATATTTTCTTGACTTGTTTATGGTGATTTTCATTTAAGGCATTCCTCAGAGCAAATTCAACTTTTCCAAGAATGCATATGTAGTGTAGATAGCATAAGTAATCTTATATATCAAATAAATATCATGTATGTATTCGTAACAATTGTGCATTGGGTGTTATTAAACCCATAAATACAGACCTCATGTGTGTGAGTACCACTAAACTATGGTTTAAAAAAAATTCTATTCAGGTACTTAAGCTTAACTACAAAAAGTACCTTCTATTGCTCTCAGTCTCTTCCAAATGTTCACATTCCATTTTTTTTTGCATGCTGGGATCCATCTTCCTGTTAGAGGGTGTCTAATTTAAATTCCCCTTGATCCAACTGTATGTACACTGCTCAAAAAAAAATAAAGAAACACTTTAATCAGAGTACACCATCAAGTCAATTTAACTCCTGGGATATTGATTGGGTAAGTTAAGTAGCAGAGGGGGTTGTTAATATGTTTCAGCTGCTTTGGTGTTAATGAAATTAACAACAGGTGCACTAGATGGGAAACAGTGAGATGACCCCCAAAACAGGAATGGTTTTACAGGTGGAGGCCACTGACATTTTTTTCTCTACTCATCTTTTCTGACTGTTTTTAACTAGTTTTGCATTTGGTTAGGGTCATTGTCACTACTGGTAGCATGTGCGGATACCTGGAACCTACAGAGGTTGCACAGGCAGTCCAACTCCTCCAGGATGGCACATCAATACATGCCATTGCCAGAAGGTTTACTGTGTCTCCCAGCTCAGTCTCAAGAGCATGAAGAAGATTCCAGGAGACAGGCAGTTACTCTAGGAGAACTGGACAGGGCCGTAGAAGGTCCTTAACCCATCAGCAGGACCGATATCTACTCCTTTGTGCAAGGAGGAATAGGATGAGCACTGCAAGAGCCCTACAAAATGACCTCTACCAGGCCACTGGTGTGAATGTCTCTGACCAGACAATCAGAAACAGACATCATAAGGGTGGTGCGAGGGCCTGACGTCCTTTAGTGGGGCCTGTGCTCACTGCTCGGCACCATAGAGGTCGATTGGCATTTGCCATTGAACACCAGAATTGGCAGGTCCGCCACTGGTGCCCTGTGCTTTTCACAGATGAGAGCAGGTTCACCCTGACCACATGTGACAGACATGCAAGGGTCTGGAGAACATTATGCTGCCTGTAACATCATTCAGCATGACCGTTTTGGTGGTAGGTCATTGATGATCTGGGGAGGCATATCCATGGTGGGACACACAGACAGGATAAACAATGGCACCTTGACTGCCATTAGGTATCAGGATGAAATCCTTGGACCCATTGTCAGACCCTACACTGGTGCAGTGGGTCATGGGTTCCTCCTGGTGCACGACAATGCCTGGCCTCATGTGGTGAGAGTATGCAGGCAGTTCCCGGAGGATGAAGGAATTGATACCATTGAATGGCAGGACACCTCTGGGATTTCATGTTTCAGTCCATCCGACTGATCCAATCTGCCAGGTTGAACTTCAGACTGTCCAGGAGCACTGTGATGCCCTGGTCCAGATCTAGGAGGAAATACTCCAGATCACCATCCGTCGTCTCATTAGGAGCATGCCCTGACGTTGTCAGGCATGCATACAAGCACGTGCCCGACTGATCAATCAGCAGATTTAATCCAGTGATGTTTGGACTGTATCTGCTGATTGATCCCTGCCCTATCACAGATCTTCCTGTACCTGTGTTTACATTTACACAGGAACAGGAAATGATGCAATCTTCTCTCTCTGGGCACATTCCGTTGCCGAGAGAGAAAAAAGCAGATACAGTATATGTGAGTAAAAGCACTACACAATTACAGTAAAAGCACAGCTAGGCCACTTTTAACCCCCTGATTGCCCTCCAGTTAAGCACTTCACTCCCTGTCACCAGTGACATTAGTACAGTGTACAGATTTTTTTTACTGATCACTGTATTAGACTTCAGATAGCATTAGCGCCAGTTAGCATCCCTCCCATATAGCATCAGATTGTCTGCCACTACATCAGTCATCACATTTAACTTTTTGATTGCAGGAACACGCTCACATACACAATAAACCTCCATTGCTAGTATAGTGTCTGAACGGATCAATATCTTTGATCAGATCAGCACTATACCAGAGTTCTCAATAGTATAGTGTCCCCAAAAATGCAGCGTTAGGAGGATCAGCACCGGCACCTGCCAGCAACTGTGATTAGCCCCTACGCTTACCCCCCCTTCTCCACCACCAAGTGCAGTGTCAGTAGATCACTGTCACATGAAACATTGCACACAAAACCGCAGTGTTAGCACAATAAGGCCTGATCTCTGCTAGCACTTGCAGGTAAACTTTTTTGTAGCAGTTCAAGCAGTCCCTGACAGCCAGGTGCTCTTTTTCGTGTAAGTTGCATTAGGTATCTATACATTTAGTGGACAAAATGTCCAACTAAAGGTACTCTAGTGAAGAGGCCTACAGGATTCTGACCATGTCAGGTGAGAGTGAAGGGAAAACCTCACTGACAGAATCTGCCTCCGAATACGAACCTGTAGAAAGCAGCGGCACAGTGACAGACAACTTAGACGATGGAGTAGAGGTCCCTGCTAAGGTCAGGCACACCCGACCCCGTTCCTAGCTTGTTGAGGTGGAACAATTGCATGATGATACTCATATGCAGCAGAGTGCCAGTACTATTGCCGCTCAACTTTTTGGTGAACTGGCGAGCACCAGCAGCCTAGTACATCCTGGTCTTATGCATACCAGCACTGCAGTATCACTTGGTGACGTGGCAAGTCCCATAATGCAGTTACAAGCTGGTGTGGTGGCTAGCACAAGTAGTGTCCTTCAGCCACCAAGAATTCACACACAGACCCGTAGAGCTCATAGTGTCCTTCCTTATGTGCTTGCAAATCCTGATTGTCAGCACAAAAATTCTGCAGCACCTGTACTTCCCCCATTCACTGCCCAACCTGGAATTCAGTTGGAAACAGCAAATTTAACTAATTCCCTTGATTTTTTGGAGCTGTTTTTCATGGAAGATCTGTCTGCATTGATTGTGTATCAAAGCAATTTATATGCACAACAATTTATCGCCGCCAATCCAGTGCTGTTGGATGAGATTTTTTTATCTGCAGTTAAAAAAGAGCATATATGCTTAAGCATGTGGGCCTGGGGTGGCCAGTGGGCGGATGGCCCCTATGCTTCAGGCATATATTTTAAAATATTGTTTTGGTCATTGGTCATCTACATTGACCAATGTGAATAAAGGAATCTGTTATGTTCTTTTCTTTTCACTCAGCCTATGGGCTGAAAAAAAAAAAAAAGAACATTTCATGTGTGCCCACCATTAGAAGTGGGTGGATGCAGGGAGGTATATGCTAATGTTGACTTTTTCTGGCAGAGATTTCTTCTCTATTTTCATTCAGCCCATAGGCTGCATAAAAAAAGAACATAGGATATACATCCAACAAGGACCAGTGACATACTGAAACATCACTTGGCTTTGAGGGGTTAAACCAGGATGGTATCCTGGTATAGTTTTTTTCAGCCTTCGATCGTCTTTCATGTAAAAGCAAACTTAGTGGCTAATTAGCTGCAGGATTGCTTTTACAAGCAGCGGGAGAAGATGCCCCCCTCCCCTGCTGCCTTCCATGTCTTTCCCGGGCAGTCCCGTACCATTTGGTGAACTTGAGAATGCAGCCGGTGTTTCTGCCAGCTGACCATAGAGCGGATTGGAGACCGGAATGGCGCCAATCATCTCTATAGTCTTAGAAATTAACAAAAAAAAAAAATTGGTCTTTTTTTGTTTACAGTGCAAAAATAAAAAACCCAGAGGTGATCAAATACCACTAAAAGAAAGCTCTACTCGTGTGAAAAAAAATTACATAATTTCGTTTGAGTACAGCATTGCATGACTGCGCAATTACCAGTGAATTAGAGCAGTGCTGTAATGCAAAAAATGGCCTGGTCAGGAAGGGGTGTAAATCTTCTGGAGGGCCAGTGGCTATATCAAGTCCCGTATTTATTAAACATTAAAAAATAAACACATTCACAAAGCGTTACAACCATATGATCAGCCTCTGTCTCCTTTGTGAAGATATTGGTGTGCATGGTGATGTCACTTCCTTTGGCCCCGCATGACACATTTCATCATAGCAGACATCATCAGGGGGAGTGGCCATACCTTATCACACATCAGACTGCGACAATGGAAGTGACGTCACTACGCAATACCAATACCAGAATATTCCCCCAAAAGTCAAATAAATGTTGGGGGTCTAAAACACTCCCGGGCACACTGCTCCACCTTTGGTGGTCGTTTTCTTGGATTGCACCTTTTTGGTCAGCTGTACTTGATGCATATGAATTTATAACCACTACATAAGTTGCTTGAACTCTGCAGATGGCATTGCTGTCCATTATTCAAGGCTCTGTTTGAGATCAAGGAAAGTGTCTTAAGTTTTTCCTTAATTGCCGAAAAGGCTGTCATACCAAAAAATCTTCTGACTCCCCTAAAATAGTAGATTGGGTGCAAGAAATGCAATAGCTGTGGAGAATGGAGGAATTGACTTCAATATTAAGCAATATTTAGGATACATTTTTTGCATTGTGGTCCCCGTGGATATCTTTCAGCACATCCTTGAAGCTGAGGGAATTGGTTGAGGTGGGCTATATTGTAAAAAAGAAAGTGGATTAGGGGCCTAAAGGGGTATGTATCCTTGAATGGGAGATGGGGAGAGTAGGGTGGGAGGGAGAGGAAAGAGAATTCTGTTCTTTTTTCCGTCTTTCTTCTCTCTTTCTTTTTTGTTATTTTTTTGTCTATTTTATGTAAGGAGAGTGCCTAAGAATCTTTAATATATGAGGATTATAAGTATTAAGGCTGTTCTTGCATGATATTAATGCCTGGTTGTACTATAGTGTGTAAAACGGAAGATTGAGGGACCTGATCTTATAAGATTATGTGAATTATGTGTTAATTTTTTATGTAAAATATAATAAAAATTATAATTTCAGAATTTTAAAAAATTCCAGTGAGATAACTCTACAAGTCCAGCGCTGTCTTGCCACTTTCCTCAAATAATCTCAGCCTAGGCCAGCCTCTCAATAAGTGTGCCATGGAAGCCTAGGTTCCTCCATATGTTTCTGGGGGTCCTTTGAGCTGTGAGTACTGGCAGATGTGTCTCTCACTATATGGTTCCAGAATAGTTTTGGCACCATTGTCATTTGGCAAATACAGCAGCATGGGATTAGGGGAAACTCTCCTTTCATATCTCTGAAAAGTATCCAGTGGCACAGATGATTGTTTTTATCTATCTGTAAGTGGGCATTCTTATCATTGACCAATTTTTTTAAGGGGGCACTAAACTGATACTCAATATAAGGAACCATTTCTTCAGCAACCCCCAGTGTTGGGGCTACTCTGACTGACTCACTAACTACTAATCTAAGGGGGTTCTTCTCCCACTGACCACTAATGTAAAGATGTGGTCCTTCCAATCTAGGGGCAAGGGAGTGTTATACATGTTTTGCACTGGGTATCAAATATGCCAAGGATCCCACAGTTTTTATTATTTTTTAATTTAACACCATTTTTATGTCTACAACTTACCATACATGCTAATTTGCTGTAACCTGCAGATGTAATTATTTTTTGCAGGTGTTCCAGGGGACCTGAAAATTATTTCAAGGGTGGTAGGAAGGTTAAGAAAGACTAGCTTAGGTACAGTCACTTATTGGGACTCAAGGACCATTTGCAATACTAATTGGAGCTTATTTGAAAAAACTATACTCTTGCTGTCTATTGTGACATGTCGGGAGTTTATAAATACAGACTTGTCAAGCAATTGACAGGTCTTCCTTAAAAGTTTTAACTTCTAATCATTAATAAAAAAAACAAGTACAAAACCTTTAAAAATTGCCTTTAAGCGAAAAATATAGAAGTAATCGTTTCCCTGGAAATAGGCATCACTTATTTTAATGTTACTGATATGTAACCTATTGATCCTTTTTTTCTAGTGCCACACACAAGGATACTGGCCACTGGCGGTGCTTCACGTAATCAGGATATTTTACAGGTATGTTTATACTGTTTGATAAATCATTAAACATTAAGATGTCTCCTTTTGGCAAACAAAGATATCAGACTGCTAGCAACATCACAGCCCTAATTCTCTCTTGATTTTTTTTGTAATAAAAGTCACAATGAGCACCTCTATGCCAAGAGAAACAACGATGTGATGTCACTTGTGGAGTTTTATTCACTGACTGAATATTGCCTTGAGGGTGCAGACGTTTTATCTTGGCATTATAACTTTTCCCACAGCTGACAAGAACACTGTAAAAAACTGTGTTTTCACAAAAATAAGATGTGATGTGGTCCGTGTAAACTTGTGATTTATAGCTTTTTCCAGGAAAAAAGCATGTGTCCTTTGAGCTGTAAATAAAGTGAATTAAACCTACAGTGTAAAAATGATTTCTGGTTCCAAGGAAGTCCCAATTCCTCTATATACAGTACCTTGTCCTTGATTACATCTGTCAAAACATAAACAATCAAGCTGAAGGATGCTTAAAGTGTTACTAATAGTACACAAAATGGCCACTGCCCCAGTCTATAACTGGCCTTCACAGCAAGGAACACATGGAAGGGCGACACATGTCAAACAACAAAAAAGAAAAATTCCCAGCTCTAAGTTGCCAGCCAGCTTGCAAACAAATTGAATTAACCTGTCTAACAGTATGTGTTAAAAACAGGGGTTTAGTTAGCAGACATTTGCAAATACATGCGTAAGCTACAGAGCCTCGTCAAGGCACCCCAGTATTCTGTAGTTCCTAACTCCCCAATTTTATGGGCCCCCATAATAGAGGCACATGTATTTAATGGATAGACCAAGGGCAGATGGACCTGAGGGAGCCCACCCCTCCTTAAAGGTACAGGAGCACACTGGACACCTTAGCTGCCATTGTGCTACATGCTGGGTGTCCAGTGCCCTCCTGTACCTTTAAGGAGGGGTGGGCTCCATCAGGTCCATCTGCCCTTGGTCTATCCATTAAATTCATGTGCCTCTATTATGGGGGCTCTTAAAATTGGAAAGTTAGGAACTACAGAAAAACTGGGGTGCACTGATGAGGCTCTGTAGCTTACGCATGTGTTTGCAAATGTGTGCTAACTAAACCCCTGTTTTTAACACATACTGTTAGGTTAATTAAATTTGTTTTCAAGCTGACTGGCAAGTTAGAGCTGGGAATTTTTCTTTTTTGTTGTTTAAAGTGTTACTAAACCCACAACAGTAAAATCAGTCTGTATATGCAGAAAGGTATGCTTGTTATACTCACTGTGGAACCTAAGGGGTTAATCCTCTGCATTGTGTAAAAAGACTGTTTGATCCTTTCTTCTCTGTTCCTCCCGCTTTTCAAGCGACCACCTCTTATCTCCTGATAAGACGGACTGAACCGTAGGCATTTTGCACATGCTCAGTTTAGTGTATATTGCTGGAGAGGTTTTTTTTTCTTTTCTTGGGAGAGTGCATGTGATCAGCACAGGGCCAACCAACACTGTCCTGAAGAGGTCAGGGGTTTTGCATCCTCCTAGAGCAAAAAGAAAAATACTCGAACAAGCTTTAGCTAGTGCTGGGCTGGAGACTGATAAAAGCCACAAGACTGCTCTAACTGCTGATGAGAAAAGGTATTTAGTAGTTGGGCAGCACAGTGGCTTAATGGTTAGCACGTCTGCCTTGCAGTAAATGGGTCATGGGTTCAATTCCTGACCCTGGCACCTCCTGCATGGAGTTTGCATGTTCTCCCTGTGCTTGCTTGGGTTTCCTCTGGGTACTCTGGTTTCTTCCCACACTCCAAAGACATGCTGGTAGGTTAATTGGATCCTGTCTAAATTGGCCCTAATATGTGTATGTAGGAATGTATGTTAGGGACCTTAGATTGTACACCCCTTCAGGGTTAGGTACTGATGTGAATGTTCAATATATATGTGTAAAGTGCTGCGTAAATTGACAGTGCTATATAAGTACCTGAAATAAATATATAAATAGTAGTTTATATTTACTAAAATAATTGCATTTCCATATTCTGTGTACTGTGGGAGACCCGTTATAGTGGATGCAGGGTTCTGGGTTTAGTAATACTTTAAAGCTGAACGTGGGAAAACTAATAGTCCATGCTTGCCGTGAGGCTGCACTGCAAGGGTTAAATGCTCGTTAATGTCTAGGGGGGTCAGGTACATTAGTTTTACTTACCTGGTAATTGACTCAACAGGCTTCTCCACACAGCTAGACCGGTCCCTGAAGCCTCAGGGAAACACTGGATCGGGTAAGTGAAAGTTGTTTTTTTTGCCCCTAGACAAAAGCAACTGCAGAAGAGGACCGTTAATTTTCCCAGAGTTAAGCTTTAAGTGGAGGTTACCTTAAATGCATTAATTACATACAGTTATCAGACTACAATATTTTCAGAATAGCGATCATTTAAAATAAACCTATCACTAAACCAGGCTTTAAAGGATACATTCACCTTTTGTAAAAAAATAATAAATGCACACCTTTTTGCAGGTAAAAAAGTGGGCTTTTATTGTTTGGTTTTTTTTTTACACTGCAGCCTGTAAAGCATGACACCCGTGACCAGCAGATCGCAGGAGCAAAGCCAGGATCCTAAAGACCTGCAATCAGCTGTTTGCCTGTACCTCCCACATGGGCAGACAGTTGCTGAAGTCTAGGAAGAAACAAAGAACTATGGGAGCGCTCACCAGCACCCTTAAAGTTCAACTGAGAACTACAAGTCGTCTGTCGTAATGTCAGATGGTAGTTGTAGTTCATTCATTCACAGGAAACTGTGAAAGAATGATGCAGCCACGTAGGCAGAACTGTTTTTGAACTGTGACAGCGAGTGTGCGGAGAAGGTCCCCCGTCCACTGTCAGAATGAGGGATTGGGTGAGGGTGCAGACAGGTTATCTTTGGTAACATGTTATATGTTATACCCTAAATACGTGTGTAACATATAACATGTTACCAAAAGTGAACTTACCCTTTAAATTAGGTAGGGATGAAAACATGCATAAGCATAGGAGTTATGTTCTGAGAAAACTGCATATCATCACAATTTATGTATCCAGAGACATGAAAACTATGTGCAGATCTTTACTTTTCTGTTGGTTGAGCTTGGCCTGCCCCTCCTATCACCAGGGTCTATCAGTGAATGAGAGTTTCTATTATGGCAAATTATCAAGAGGGGCTCAGGAGGTGGAACAAGGTAGAGACAATTTTGACTTCTACAGAAAAAAATCAATGTTTGCATATAATGTCACTGCTTATTCATATATGTTGCTATTTTTTGTGGTTGTTGTGTTTGTGCTGGATTGGGATGTTCTGTGGTTTATCAAAATGTAGTTAAATTCTTATGTTAAATTGTAGAGATTCAGGTTGCTCACATGGAGGAATGTTAATCCTTGGAACCATCTCAAATCTGACAGTTACATATGCATACTTTACCCTGGATGTGCCTGAATTCCCCACCCCCACCCCACACCCCACACCCTCACATCCATGACTACTAAGAATATAGTTTAACAAGTACAGGTGTTAACTAGTAATAATCAGTAATTTCAACAGCTCATCAATCTTAAATACCATTTAGCTTTTCAATTGGAGTGGAGTATTTCTTTCATTTCACTGTTTTATTGCACCTTGAATTCTAAATGTTTTTTGATTGGTGCACAGACGATACAGAGACTTGAAAGAGAATATATTCTTCACTAAACTTGACATATCAATAACTCCTAATCGTCTAAAGGGCATTTAAGCCAAGTGAGATGCCTCGTACTTTTGAAGGGCATAAAGTAGAGGCAAGACACATGAGATTTAATGGTAAATGGTACAAGGTTTTATTACAAAAGCAAATCTCTGGCTCGAGGTGAAAAAGATGCTATTTGGAAAGTTGGTTTCGCACCTGTCAAGCAATACATAACAACTCTACTAAAATGTTAAAGATTTATACCTTTCCACTGCCATGTAGTAGTTGAAGAGATAAGAGAAGGATGGATACATTCTATATTTACTAACACCAATAGGATTGACAATATTATATACGATACATGCACTATCCACTATTTGTCCCCCTTAACACTGGGAGTAATTGAACCAAAAATAACATATCAAAGTCAAACAATTTGCCAATATGCACATAACATAGTATGAAGGTTTTAGTTCTTACCCTTCTATTAAAATAATATTGAAAATTACTAAATAATGTGCGTACATACTGTAAATTTAAAATGGGAAAATGGCCTTTGAGCAGAAGCTGCAACAACATTTCCCACCTCCTTTGAACTCCCCATCCCCCAGTATGTATTTTTTGCTCTTTCATGTTTCTAGATTTACTTTTCCCAGACATCTTCAGGTCGGTTGCCTTGACCACAGGGTCCTTTTCTAATTAGCCTGTTCAGCTAAATGTAAGAAGACTGAATCATTACAATGGGTTCAGGGCACTGTGGTGATCCCCCACCTCCATGGGGCAGGTCTATGATGCCCAAACTCACAGTATGTCCTCAGTCTTACAGGTTGAATGACTATGGGTGTCAATTAACCTGGAAGACCGAGGACATCTTGTGGCAGGATAGGAATCCTGCAGGAACAGAGTCGGAGAGGAAGTGATTATTGCAGTTTGAACTGTTTTTTATGTTAGGCGCCTGTCAGGGAACTATTTTGTTTAAAAACATATTCCCCAAAGTTGTACATTGAAGGATTGGCAACATTAAGCCTTCTAACACCACTTTAAAGTGGAGCTCCACCCAAAAGGGGAAGTTCTGCTTTAAGGTTTTGTCCCCCGCTCCCCGTTAAGGATTGGCACCTTTAGGGGGCTGGGGGAGGTTGTACCCGGATTTGACAAGTACCCGCTCCCACTTCCGCTGTGGTCCCCTAGGCGATCAGAAGCAGAAGACTGCCTCTCTTTCTGTAGTCTTCTGGGACACATGACAGGTCCCAGAAGACTACGGGACCATTCACAAAGTGCAGCGCTACTCATGCATGTGCAGTGGGCACTCGGCTGTGAAGTGGCAAGCTGTCACAGCTGGGTTGCCACACTGAAGATGTGCCGAGGAGACAGGACAGTCGGTCAACCTGGCCGGTGTGAGGACACTGCGGGATTGAGGGACAGGTGAGTGTCCATTTTTTAAAAGCCAGCAGCTTCCGTTTTTGTAGCTGCTGACTTTTATTTTATTTTAATTCTGACTGGACCTCTGCATTAATACCAGGAGACTAATTCATTATTATTATTATTATTATACAGGATTTATATAGCGCCAAAAGTTTGCTCAGCGCTTTACAATATAAAGGGAGACAATACAGCAACGATACAGTTCAATACAAGAGGGTTAGGAGGGCCTTGGAGCTTACAATCTAAGACATAAGCAAACAAGGAAACCACTCACTTGCTTAGAGAACAAGTACTGCACTAGTCCGCAGCAGAAGGCGAGTAAATATCACAAGATAAGTATCCGTACAGAGAGACAGAAGACTGATATTCTGTATTTAAGTTAAGAATAAAAATGTATATATATATATAAAAAAAAGTATTTTCTTTTTTATCTCAATGGTATGATTTGTGATGCAAACTGATTTCAAGTTCTTATTTCTTTTACATGTGCAGGTTTTATCAGACATATTCAATGCTCCAGTACACACCATTGCCACTGCTAACTCTGCCTGCCTAGGGTGTGCATATCGAGCAGCTCATGGTAAGAAGGTTCATTAAAAATTACTGGCTGTTTTATTGCTTCCTAATCCCTTCGAAATACACAGAGCTCTTGTTAAGCTTGTCACACTAGCAGATTTCAAGTCAATCTTTTGGCAGTACAATAATTGTTTTCTCAGAGTAAATATTTCTGCAAATGACAATAGTGCAAAATGAGAAGCATTCTTAGGTGTATGAAAAGAGCAGTAAGCATGCAAGAAAAATGATAATTAATGTTGTTTAATGAGAGCTGAACATAGCATTGCTCAGAGATTGCTAAAATAAATGAACAATAATCAATCCAGATTTTAAGGAAAACAATGCTTTTTTAACAGAAACACCATTGATGCAAAACCTAAAAGAGAAGTTCACTTTGAGCTGAGAGCTAGAATATTTTCTTTTTCCAGTTTTAAACCCAGTGATCAGAGACAGAACTTAAAGGCGTTGTGTCCCATTGAAAAAACCTTTGACTTGGGTGAAATTTTCACTTTTTCAATACTTATAAGCCTTCAGGGGACTCAATCTGTAGAGAAGATCAAGGAAAGGCATGGAAAGTGAAATGCAGTTTCAAGATGGATAAAATATAATGTGAGACCACAGAGCATCAATGAAAGGAAGTAACGGTCTGAAACTCGTGTGATTGAGGCTTCATCTTCTCACAGCAGATGCCCTCATTACACTGCTTATAGAGATACCTTAACTGTTGATTCAACCTGCACCAATATGAGGGTTGTCTTCTCTTCACAAGAGTCGTTCTGTCTAACCTTTTTCAACCCATAACACATATACACGTTCATATTTACAAACATACACTATCAGACATACTTACCCTTATGCCACCAATTACAGTATCTCATGCTTTTTAAAATTTTCTTGCTGTCATAATAGGAAATGGGTCTATAGAAGTCCAGAAGACAGGTCTTATTTATGATGTTTATAGATGAGTTGCACCGAGGACTCAGGACCTTGACGGAGTTTATTTACCATGTAGTGGTTCCACTATTGGCTAACTCAAGTTATTAAGGATTCAACATCTGTATACACTTAAATGCTCACACACATATAACACATTCACATGTTTAGACCAACACATATACAGTTTATATACAAACATGCAGCATTTAATATGTCTACTCATGTAGTCATGTACTCATACTCATGTAGACTTCACCTCCGCAACATCTCCAAGATACGACCGTTCCTAACCTCGGAAACCACTAAGCAACTGATTCACTCCCTTATTATATCACGCCTTAACTACTGTAACTCCCTCCTCACTGGCCTACCTCACTGCAGGCTATCCCCACTACAGTCCATCATGAATGCTGCTGCCAGACTCATTCACCTTACTAACCGCTCTATATCTGCCACCCCTCTTTGCCAATCCCTCCACTGGCTTCCAATTGCCCAACGGATAAAATTCAAAACACTAACATTGACGTATAAAGCCGTTCATAACACTGCCCCTAATTACATCACCGACCTTGTCTCTAAATACCACCCAAACCGTACTCTCCGTTCCTCGCAAGACCTCCTACTCTCTAGTTCCCTTGTTTCCTCCTCCCATGCTCGTTTCCAGGATTTCTCAAGGGCTTCACCTATCCTTTGGAACTCCCTACCCCAAGCTATCAGGCTATCGCCTACTCTGCTCAACTTTAGGCACACTCTGAAAACCCATCTGTTCAGGGAAGCTTACCCCACCCCAGCTAATACTGGAATCCACTACTCCTCCTACCACTCCATCCCCCACAGCTAATTACCACTTGTACCACTATCCCCTCTCTCCTAGATTGTAAGCTCCAAGGAGCAGGGCCCTCTAATCCCTCTTGTATTGAACTGTATTGTTACTGTACTGTCTCCCTCCATAATGTAAAGCACTGAGCAAACTGTTGGCGCTATATATGTCCTGTATAATAATAATAATAATTTACATCATATAATCAGATTTGATTTTTTTGTGCTTGCCTCATATGCTCAAGGTCTACAGTGAATGGTGCAATATCAGGTGTACCAAAGGAAAGGTGCAGCACATAAAGTAATCAATATCTGAAATTCATCTAAAGCATCATAATCCTCATTCAGATTAAAATCATAATCATCAGAAAGGTAGTAAAAGTAAACATATATGTGAGTCCCAATATGTAAACTCTGTAACGTGAAGGTGCTATTCAAAATCCAGCAGGTTGTGCGCATAAATACTGGAAAACAGGAATCAACCATAAAGTGGGAAGTGCTTATCATCCATTGGTGTGCAATAGATTAGTGGGATTGCAAACTCACCAGAAGCGCAATCTTAATGCACATTAGCCAATAATTGCCAGCCTGGAGATCTCCCTTCAATGGAACCTGTCTGGTCTGGAAATCACAATGACAACGAGGATCTTAGAGGCATGTTTCTACACCTACAGAACATAGCCTCCTCAGAAGTGCGAACTCTTTGGGACATCTCTTTCTTCGAGAGATATCTCAAAGATAAAATGGTACCTAGATCTCTTAGATGGGATGTTTCTACAGAAGTTGAGGATGTAAACAGTATAAAAGATTGGTACCAGTTTTTAGCAGTAAGGGTCTGGATCTGATTGGTTTCCTTCTAGAGAGGAAAAAGAAAAAGCTCATTTATCTAGATGAGGAAGGAGGAGCCCCACTATCCAGTGATGTTACGCTGCCGGATTACGGAGGTCCGGCAGCCACTAGATCATGCTGATTGGTTAGTAACATTGGCAGCACTGACTATCTATACCTGATTGCTTACAGAGTTATTCAAACTTCTCATACCTGATTTTGATGATTACATGTGTGTACACCATTTTATATTTATGTTCATTTTTAATTTTCCTAATAAACAACAAGAGTACTACACTATGAGATCCCCTATTTTTTGCTCTACTATGATCACTTAAACCCTCAGGACCTAGGTCCCATCTGATTTGGAGGATGGATTAACTCCCCTATGACCAGACCTTTTTCTACCATCCATGAGAGGGACCTCTGATTGACCTCACCGTAAATGCCCATACCATCAGAGGGAAAGATTTCCAGACCAGGTTCCACTGAAGGGAGATCTCCAGGCTGGCAATTATTGGCAAATGCACATTAAGATTGCGTTTCTGGTGAATTTGCAATCCCACTAATCTATCGCACCCCCCCAGATGATAAGCACTTCCCACTTTATGGTTGATTCCTGTTTTCCAGTATTTATGCACACAACCTGCTGGATTTTGAATAGCACCTTCATGTTACAGAGTTTACATATTGGGACTCACATATATGTTTACTTTTACTACCTTTCTGATGATTATGATTTTAATCTGATTGAGGATTATGATGCTTTAGATGAATTTCAGATATTGATTACTTTATGTGCTGCACCTTTCCTTTGGTACATTTGATTTTATTGAGGGGACCTGTATTTCTTTTTTTGGGGCATTTAGTTGCTTTTTGTGTTAGTGCTCGCTGATTTTCTTTGTGTTATCCTTTGCAATATCAGGTGCCTTTTCCATGCTGCTGTTTATAACCACAATACACCAGCAAATTATACATGCATGAATATATTCACAAACAATGTATATAATCACCATTGTGTATGGAGGCAAACAGGATTCATAAACATTTGGGTTATGCTGCCACTCGCAGGAGGATCTAGACACTGGCAAACAAAAAAAAAAACAGTGCTGGTATAGCCCAGCCCACCCCCAGCATGACTCAGTTGTTTCTGATGTCCTAGGACAGGTGTATTGAATGAAACTTTAGGAAGCTCCAATCAGTAAAATTTTCTTCTGGCAGAGATCTGAATCTCATTTTTTGCACTATAACACATCACTGCCCCCCTTTAAATCACAGTCCCCTGTACATCAGTGTCTTTAGCTTACATAGCCCCTCTTTACAGCAATGTTATCAGTCCCCCCCTTCACATCACAACCCCCCTTTTAAATCAGTGTCCATGGTCCCCCTTTACATCACAGACCCCTCTTTTAAAGCAGTCCTACAGTGTCCTCAATTCCCCTTCACAGTGCCCCTTTACATTGCAGTCCCCTTCACATCACAGTGCCCCATTTACATCACAATGCCCTTCACATCTCAGTATCCATTTACATTACAGTGCCACTTTACATTGTAGTCCCCTTCACATCACAGTGCCCCTATATATTTCAGTCTCCTTCACATCTCAATGCCCCTTTACATCGCAGTGCCCCTTTACATTGCAGTCCCCTTCACATCTCAGTACCCATTTACATTACAGTGCCACTGTACATTGCAGTCCCCTTCACATCACAATGCCCCTTTACATTTCAGTCTCCTTCACATCTCAGAACCCCTTTATATCACAGTGCCCCTTTACATTGCAGTCTCCATTTATTTTGCAGTGCCCCTTAATATCACAATGCCCCTTTAAATTGCAGTGCCCCTTAACATCACAGTGTCCATTTACATTGCAGTGCTCCTCCACCATCGTTGCAGTGCCTCTTCACATCACAGTGTCCCTTCACATTGTAGTCCCTTACAGTACCTCTTTCAATGCAGGCCTCCCCTGCACAGTCCTACCTTTGGCACTCTGTCCAGATCTACAGCACACCCTGGCTGATAAGTACCTTTGCCCTGCCAAATGTAGGACTGTGCAGGGGATGACAGAGGCTGCCGGGCGATAGACCCGGGAGGGGACACCCAGCTCCTAAGTAGTGGCTGCGGTCAGGGTGGTCACTTGGTCTAGGTTAAGACCATGGTCTGCCATTTAGTGATCTCTGTCCTAGGAGGATGGATCTCTTTACTGTACTGAGAAAAGTTTGACTGTTGTATAAGTTTTTTTTTTTTGAGCAAAAATATAATTTTTTCTTCATTCAAGTCTTCATCCACACACTGCTAGAACTTGTCTCTTTGCAGCTATCCAGATCAGTGTATCCTCAGCAATAACTGTACCCAGTGGACTTGACATTTGTGAGGCCTGCCTGGAATGTGATCTTCAGGTACTGGGCTCTGCTTGTAGTGCTTTCCAGAACTCTGTCTATTATGATGTACAAAATACTTTCCAGGTCCAGAGCTATGGTACAGCCTCTAGTGTGACCCAGTCTCTAAAAACCCATTTATTTAGTAGGCCCTGTGAGCCAAGCATAAGGAGCTACTTTGTTTATTAGGACCATCGGGAGCCATTATTATCATTCTGCACTATTTTCCCACCATTCGGTATGGGGTAGCACCCCTGTCAGGGACCCCACTGCGGTAGCCTCTAGCACTCCACAGACTGGATTCCCCCAAGGCGCGGAATCTAAGCTCCGACCTGCTTGTTCACCAGGGCCCCTGATGGTGGGGATGGACTTGGAGCAGGCCGAGACCAGGTCGCGGCCCCTGGGTTCACCCAGCTGTGGTAGAAGCACCGTTGGAGGTGTATAGCAGGTGAGAGTCTGATGTGAGGAGGTAACAGGAGCAGCGTCAGGCAGGCCGGGTCGGTAACAGTGGTGGCGGCAAAGTACAAAATCAGCAGGCAGAGGGATAAACAGGTCACAAGCCGGGTTCGTTAGCAGGAGGTCAGAACGTACAGGGTTAAGCAGGAGAATGGTCAGACAAAGCCAGGGATCAGAGCAGGAGACAGACAGCAAATCAGGGTCAGGCAGGTTCGGCAACAAACAATCTACTCACAGGAACTCAGGAACACAGATAAGACCATACGGCACTTGAGCATTGCAAGAGCCGGGTTTAAATAGTCCACCCGACTCCTGACAGGCACTCCTGGGTCCTAGTGCTTGCCTAGCCCGTCATTTGTGACAGGCACGCCTGGGTCCTAGTGCCTGCCTTCCTGTACTTTTTGTCAGGATTCTACGCATGTGCAGATTCGATCGCTGCGGCAATCTTCCCATTCCCTGACATTGCCCCCCCCTTACGGGCAGCCTCCGGATGCCCACCCGATTCCTCCTTTGAGGCTGGTTACATAGGAATTCCCGCATCAATCTGGGGGCATGGACATTCTGGGCAGGTTCCCATGAGTTTTCCTCCGGCCCATAGCCTTTCCACTTAATTAAATATTGTACCTGACCACCCCTCCTCCTACAATCCAAAATTGCTTCCACCTCAAATTCCTCCTCCCCATTGATGTCTATGGCTTCTGCAGGTCTAGACCTGCGGTCTAAAAAGGGGTCTGGAACCACAGGCTTCAACAACGATACATGGAAGACTGGGTGTGTCTTGAGGGATTCAGGGAGAGTCAATTTAAACGCTACTTCGTTAACCTTACGTTCTACCTGGAAGGGCCCCACAAACTTGGGTGCCAATTTTCTGGACGGGCAAGTCAGTTTCAGGTTGACCGTTGATAACCAAACCCGATCCCCAGGATGTATAGCCAATTCTCCCTTTCTCCTCCTGTCACAGAACCTTTTACTGTCCTCTTGGACCTTAGCCATTGTCTCTTGTAGTAGCTTGTTATTGGCAGTGAAGAATTCTAAGGTGTCCTGGGCCGCTGGGACTGAGTTCTCAGGAACCAGGTCTGGCAGGAAGGTAGGGTGAAACCCATAATTAGCGAAAAACGGGGATTGGTTGGTGGCAGAATGATTCGCATTGTTATATGCAAATTCTGCCATTGGTAGAAGTGTCAGCCAGTCATCCTGCAGGAAAGATGTATAGCATCTCAGGTATTGCTCAAGCGTTTGATTAGTTTGCTCTGTCTGCCCGTTTGTCTGGGGGTGATATGCTGACGAGAAAGATAACTTAATCGCCAGCCCCTCACATAATGCTTTCCAGAATCTGGAAGTAAACTGTACTCCACGGTCCGAGACAATCTCTTTTGGCACTCCGTGCAGCCTCACAATCTCTTTGATAAATACTTGGGCTGTTTCAGAAGCTGATGGTGTCTTGGCTAGTGGCAGAAAATGGGCCATTTTAGACAGGCAGTCCACAACCACAAAGATCACAGTGTGGTCTCGTGAGGGTGGCAAGTCAACAATAAAATCTAACGAGATCATACTCCAGGGTCGGTCAGGTATTGGCAGTGGTTTCAATAGGCCCCAGGCCTTGTCTCTGGTGGGTTTGTTTCGGTTACAGACGGGGCAAGATTTCACATATGCTTCACAGTCCTTGGCCATGTTTGGCCACCAAAATGTGCGTCGTGTCAGCTCTAACGTCTTATGTATCCCGAAGTGTCCTGCTAGGGGATGGTCATGACAAAACCCCAACACCAGGGATTGGACCTCCTTGGGTACCACGACTTGTTCCCCTCTCCAAAAGAGACCCTCCTTGTTCAGCAGGGAGACCCCAGGCAGGTCAGGAACCCGGTTGGAGGCCGCCTGCAATTTAGACAGTAGTTCTGACTGTAGCAATAGAAAGCTACCTGCCGGCAGGATGGTGTCTGGCTGGGGCGTCTCCCTAGGATCCTCGAACATCCGAGAAAGGGCATCAGGCTTAGTGTTCTTTGACCCAGGACGATACGTTATGTGAAGACTAAATCTCGCTAAAAACAGTGCCCATCTGGCCTGGCGTGGACGGAGGCGTTTGGCTGTTTTTAAATACTCCAGGTTTTTGTGGTCAGTATAGACCAGAATGGGGTGTAGGGCCCCCTCTAGCAGATAACGCCATTCCTCCAGAGCTGTCTTAATGGCTAGTAACTCCCTATCCCCAATATCGTAGTTCCTTTCAGAAGGGGATAGCTTCCTGGAGAAAAAAGCCACTGGATGCATTAGCTCCTTGGCCCCTACCCTCTGTGACAATACTGCTCCAACAGCCACTTCTGATGCGTCTACCTCTAGTATGTAGGGTAGGGATGCGTCAGGGTGGCTCAGAATGAGAGCCGTTGTAAATAGTTTTTTCAATGCGTCAAAAGCTGCCTTTGCAGCTGGAGTCCATTGGAAACGAACTCCTACCTTGGTGAGCTGGGTAATGGGCGCTACCAGGCCTGAGAAGTTCTTTATGAACTTTCTATAAAAATTGGCGAATCCAATAAATCTCTGAACTCCCTTCTTATCCGTGGGGGCAGGCCATTCCAGGATAGCTGAGATTTTTTGTGGGTCCATAGCGATCCCCGTAGTGGAGATTATTAAACCAAGAAATGAAATGCTTTCCTGTTCTAAGCAGCATTTCTCGGCTTTCGCATAAAGGCCATGCTGACGGAGACGTTCCAGCACACTCTTAACATGTCCCCGATGTGCTTCCAGGGAAGAGGAAAATATCAGGATATCGTCCAAATAGACAATGACAAAGATATCCAGAAAGTCCCTGAAAATGTCATTGACAAAGTGCTGGAAGGTGGCCGGTGCATTACATAGCCCAAAAGGCATGACAAGACATTCAAAATGTCCGAACCGAGTGCGAAACGCTGTTTTCCACTCGTCTCCCTCACGTATCCGAACCAAGTTATAGGCACCCCTGAGGTCCAACTTGGAGAAGATGGATGCCGTCCTTAATCTCTGAAATAATTCTGGGACCAAAGGAAGGGGGTAGCGGTTTTTGACAGTAATCTTATTGAGGTCTCTGTAATCAACACACGGTCTCAGGGATCCGTCCTTCTTTTCAACAAAGAAAATCCCTGCCCCGGCCGGGGATGTGGAAGGGCGGATAAATCCCTTCCGGAGGCTCTCATCAATATATTCTCTTAAGGCCCCTAGTTCCCGCTCAGATAAGGGAAAAATGCGGCCAAAAGGAATCTCGGAGCCCGGGAGCAGATCGATGGGGCAATCATAGGCCCTATGTGGGGGAAGAACCTCTGCCCCCCGTGGAATAAACACGTCTAGGAATTTGTGGTAAGCTGCAGGTACCATCTGAGTTAACTTGGCCTCGGAGCTTACAGTTAATAAGGCCGGGGTATCTAGTGATGCCCTAGGTAGACAATGTTCCTGACAGTATCGTGAGTGGAACTGGATTGACCCGGTCTTCCAGTCAATTTGGGGGTCGTGAGCTCGTAGTCAAGGGAGCCCCAGAATAACTGGAAATAGGAGGGACGCGATGGCGTCCAAGCGGAGAAACTCCTGGTGATAACCCGCCACTGTGGTATGTATAGGAGGGGTTTCCCGGTCTACCGTCCCCGATTTTATCCGAGACCCATCCGCCAGAAAAATATTCACCCTGTGTTCTTTGGCGAACAACGGTATTTGGTGCTGGGTAGCGAAACCGAGATCGACAAAGCAACTACAGGCCCCAGAATCAATGATAGCCATCACCTGTGTGCTTCCTCCGGGAAGCTGAAAAGACACAGGTACAGCCAAATGAGTGGGGTTGCCTGCACATGCAGTAGATATATTAAAAGGAATAGAAGAGAACTTACAGTCTTTCTTCGGACAGGAACGCACCATATGACCCGCTGCTCCGCAGTAAAGACACAGGTTATTGGCTCGACGCCTCTGTCGTTCCTCAGTAGAAAGAGTAGGCCGCATCAGGCCGAGTTGCATAGGCTCGGCCCCCTCGGACGGTTCGGAGCTCCGACTGCCGATACTGACCCTTGGCATGACTGGTACTCTAGGCATCATCCATGAAGTTCTCTGCCCCTGGCTGGACCTCTCCTGTCTCCTTTCCCGCAGTCGGCGATCGATCTGTATGGCCCGATCGATTAAACCTTCCAAGGAGTCTGGAATTTCTGTTCTCGCTAACTCGTCCTTCAGTGGTTCTGACAGTCCCAACCGGAACTGGTGGCGTAAAGCTGCATCATTCCACTGTGTGTCTCCACTCCATTGCCTGAACTCAGCGGCATAGTCCTCCGCTGCCCGGCGTCCCTGTTGTAATGAATAGAGAGCTGCTTCGGCCGAGGCGGCTCGATGCGGGTCATCGTACAGTTGTGCCATCGCCTTAAAGAATGTGGTGACAGTATTTAAATGTGGGTGGTGGGCCTCCATCAGGCGATGAGCCCATCCCTGGGGCTCCCCCTGCAGCAAGGATATGACAAATCCTACCTTCACCGATTCAGAAGAGAAGGTCCGGGGTTGCAGGTCAAAGTACAGCTGGCAGGAATTTTGGAAGGCCCTGAACTTCCCTCGGTCCCCACTGAACCGCTCAGGGGTCGGTACTCTTGGCTCTGGCGGGGGGATGGTAAATGCTGCTCCATCTGCAGACCCCACTGCACCCATGGTCGGAGGCGCACCCACTGGGCCTGGAGTTGTGGGTGTTGGTGCGACCAGGCTCTGGACCTGTCCCTCCAGGTGCTTGTATCCCTCTTCCAGGGTCTTCACTGCCTGTGTGAGTGCCGCCAGATGTTGGCACATCTCTTCCCAGGGTGAAGGTCCTCCTCCAGACTCTGACATGGCCGTATGGTTCTGTCAGGGACCCCACTGCGGTAGCCTCTAGCACTCCACAGACTGGATTCCCCCAAGGCGCGGAATCTAAGCTCCGACCTGCTTGTTCACCAGGGCCCCTGATGGTGGGGATGGACTTGGAGCAGGCCGAGACCAGGTCGCGGCCCCTGGGTTCACCCAGCTGTGGTAGAAGCACCGTTGGAGGTGTATAGCAGGTGAGAGTCTGATGTGAGGAGGTAACAGGAGCAGCGTCAGGCAGGCCGGGTCGGTAACAGTGGTGGCGGCAAAGTACAAAATCAGCAGGCAGAGGGATAAACAGGTCACAAGCCGGGTTCGTTAGCAGGAGGTCAGAACGTACAGGGTTAAGCAGGAGAATGGTCAGACAAAGCCAGGGATCAGAGCAGGAGACGGACAGCAAATCAGGGTCAGGCAGGTTCGGCAACAAACAATCTACTCACAGGAACTCAGGAACACAGATAAGACCATACAGCACTTGAGCATTGCAAGAGCCGGGTTTAAATAGTCCACCCGACTCCTGACAGGCACTCCTGGGTCCTAGTGCTTGCCTAGCCAGTCATTTGTGACAGGCACGCCTGGGTCCTAGTGCCTGCCTGCCTGTACGTTTTGTCAGGATTCTACGCATGTGCAGATTCGATCGCTGCGGCGATCTTCCCATTCCCTGACAACCCCCTTCACTGATCCTTATCGCCTGTGGTTTTGCCTGGGTTTGTCCTCACTGCCACCTGCAGTGGCCTGGTCACCTCTGTCCATTTGAACCTCTTCTGCTTCCAGCAGCCATTTGTGAGTGCTCAAACTTTTACCATGTATTAGAGCTACGTTATTCTTGTTTTTGGTCTTTGAAACATGTCAGATACAAAGGAAGCAGTCCTGCTAAATCAGGTCTTTCTCAGCTCACAATCCACTAACAGTTCTAAGGGGTGGCCTGCAGTGTTTTCTTTCATAAACCTCAGTAGAACATTTTGTGTGTGATGCCTATGACCTTGCATCATTGAAAGTGTATATTATTTACACCAGAGTGCTGGTGATAGTTCATCTTTCTACTGTGGTCTATACAACGCTATCCATTGTCCATCACTACAAGCACCCATCTGCTACCAAGGTTGAATACTGCAAGGAGTGAAGTCCATTCCTACATTTATGCCTTCTCAAAAACCTCACAGACAGCCTGGAATTTCATCCCCTACTTCAGTCCTTACATACCCCAGAGTCCTCCTTGGTTAATTTTTGCCTTCTCAAAAACCTTACCCAGACAACCTGGAATTTCATCCCCTACTTCAGTCCTTACATGCCGCAGAGTCCTCTTTGGCCTAATCGGTTGAGGCCCTCTCCTCGGTTTTAACCTTGGAGGATTTTACCACAATTATGATTGAATTTATGAGCCAAATTGCAATTTTATTTGCTGACTCTCACCCCACAGGACAAAATTGTACCACATCTTCCCCTGCATTATGTGATCTGTAACTGTAGATGTCCAGATGTTCTGTACACTGATTGGAAAACTACTGATACACTGTATACACTTAAAAAAAATTTTGCAATACCCCTTTGTGCCCTTAATTAGGAAGTGGGCTGTTTCCAAAGTTGAACAAAAAACAAATAGTAGTGAGATGCTGGACTTTGATCTTATATCTGTAAGTCAGATTTTGATTTGGCTTGATGGCTAAGCCTCAGCAGCTCTACCACAAAGCGGGGACCGTCTCCAAGGGGCAATGGCCACCCAAATCGGTCATCTTGAGAATCCATAAACATTTTTTGCTAAAAACAGTGTGACAATGTGATTTCTGGATCATCTCCTCTCTAAGAAAAAGTCAGCACAAGTCTTTACAAAGAATGTGGTATAGATGTTTCAGAACTAGGAAAGGTTTGCTTGGATCTTGAACCTTCAGATATCTATCCAGGTCTGATCCTAGACACAGCTTAAGCCAAAGTTTTATCTTCCAAAAGAAAAACTGCAAACTCTCCACTCCCAGATCTGATCTCTTTAGTCCAGGAGTCAACTGACTTGTCGCTTTGTTCTGATTAGGCTTCTGGTAGACACTTCCAGATCAACCAGATCTTCTGTCCCCTCAACTGTTTTACCATTTTGCTTCACAGTTTAACAGCACATCCCCACCAAAAAAATAAATAAAAAACGCACAGGCGATCAAATATGAAAGAAAACTCAATTTGTGGGAAAAAAGGATGTAAATTTCATTTGGGTGCAGCGTTGCATGACAGCGCAATTGTCAAAGTAACGCAAAAAATAGCCTGATCAGGAAGGGGGGTAAATCCTCTGGAGGGCAAGTGGTTAAAGTTCATATCTTGAGGTAGAGAGGCCTCTATGAAGTGGTGCTCTACCCAATATAATAGCCAGGAAGTCCATTTCTTGAAAGATCTTCTATTGCACATGGAAGGCATAATTTGCTTGGTATGAAGAAAGAAAGAAATTTTCATGGGATGAACACTGACCTTTACAATGAGATCTGGATCAACAATTTGCCCGAGGTACTTGAACCAATCAGGGATATACTACTTTCCAAGCTTACAAGGTTATTTCCTTGTTGCCATTACCTCTGCAAGGCATGTTTCTGAACTGGCAGCCTGACCTGCAAATATAACCCCTGGCAAAAAATATGGAATCACCACTCTTGGAAAATGTTCATTCAACTGTTTAATTTTGTAGAAAAAAACCAATCACAGAGATGCCTCAAAACTATTTTCATTTAACATTCCAATCTTCTGGCTTTAAGTTTAAAAAATAAAAAAGATAGCTGTAGTCAATTGCAACTGTTTTTGCAGATCAAGCAGAGGAAAAAAATATGGAATCACTCAATTCTGAGGAAAATATTTTGGAATCACTATGTACTTTGCAGTTCTAAAACAAACATCTGCATCAGATTACATCTGCTAATTAGTCTGCAGTTAAAAAAGAGTGCTTGCACACCTTGGTGAGCTGTTGCATGAATCATGGCTCCAACTTGAGAGATGTCAGTTGAAACGAAGGGGAGGATTATAAAACTTCTTCAAGAAGATAAATCAACATGGAATGTTGCAAAAGATGTTGATTGTTCCCAGTCACCTGTGTCTAAAATCTGGACCAAGTACAAATCAAATGGGAAGGTTGTGTAAGGGAAGCGTTCTGGTAGACCAAGGAAGACAAGGGAACGTCAAGATAGAAAACTTAGAGCAATATGCCTTGAAAACAGAATATGCACATCAAAACAAATGAAGAACAAATGGGCAGAAGCTGGAGTCAATGTCTGTGACCGAACTGTAAGACATTGCCTAATGTGATTTACATACAGAAAAAGCACACGAAAACCATCATTACACCTAAACAGAAACAATGTTGCAGTGGGTAAAGAAAAGCAATCATGGATTGTGGATGACTAGATGAAAGTGATATTCACTGATGAATCACGAATCTGCATTGGGCAGGGTGATGGTGCTAGAACATTTATTTGGTGCCGTTCCAATAAAATGTATAAAGACGACTGCCTGATGAAAACATGCAAATTTCCACAATCATTGATGATATGGGGTTGCATATCAGGTAAAGGTATGGGGGAGATGACCGTCAATAAATCTTCAATAAATGCACAAGTTTATATTGAGATTTTGGACATTGTTCTTATTCCATCAATTGAAAGGATTTTTGGTGATGATGACATAATTTTTCTGAATGATAATGCATCTTGCCATAGGGCAAAAGCCGTGAAAACTTTTCTTCAAGAAATACATATAATGTCAAAGACATGGCTTGCAAATAGTCTGGACCTCAATCCTATTGAAAATCTTTAGTGGAAATGAAAGAAAATGGTCCATGACAAGGCTCCAACCTGCAAAGCTGATTGATAAAGAATACTGTTTGTCGATAGTAAATCCATGCCTCAGAGACTTTAAGCTATTATAAAATCCAGTGGTGGTGCAACAATGTACTAGTGGTGTACTGTAGTGTATTTTTTCATGATTCAGTACTATTTTCCTCAGAATTGAATGATTCCATATTTTTTTGCTCTGCTTGATCTGCAAAAACAGTTGCAACTGACTATAGTTTTCTTTCTTTTTTTTTTAGTGTTTCTTAAAGCCAGAAGGTTGAAGTGTTAAATGAAAATAGTTTTGAGGCATGTCTGTGAATAGTTTTTTTTCTACACAATTAAAGAATTGAATGAACATTTTCCAAGAGTGGTGATTCCATACTTTTTTCCAGGGGTTGTAACCTTTTCTAGTTCTGCACAAGGACATTGTGGTATTAAAGCCTAAAGCCTCATTCTTTCTCAAGGTGGTTTAGCTTTTCACCTTAACCAGTACATTGTGTTTCTGTCTCTGCATCTGACCCCAGTACATCATAAGGCTATTTCTCTTTATTGCCTGGATATATTTAGAGCTGTACATGTCTACTTGCAGCCATAGCCTCTATTAGAAAGACTCACTCTCTCTTTGTCAACTATGATGATCCCCGTAAAGGAGAGCCAGCTTATTGCTACACCATTTTTTTTTTTTTTGCAGAGACAGATTATCATTCAATCATGTTCTTGAACAACGAGTTCCATTCTTTCCTGTCAGGGCATATTTAACTAGATCTGTGAGTGGTTCTTTGGCCTTGCGGCATCAGCCAACTATTTCCTAGATTTGCAAGGTTTCCACCTGGTCATTTACTCACATGTTCCCTACGTTTCACCAGGTGGCCTCTGCTGGTGCCAACTTTAGGCATAAAGTCCTATAGGTAGCTCTTTGAGCAGATAGTCCCTAATTTGTTTATAGTTGGTTGTTAGCTGTGTTACCCACACCTTCAGTCCCTCATTTAACAAGGAAGAAAACAGGATTTTTGTACTCCTTTTTTGAAGTTTGAGAGACATACTGTAGGTCCCATCCCTCTGTGTTTTTGGCACTTTTTTGTTACAAAACGGAGGCATACTAGGAGTGGGAAGGGTTATATCATACTGGACACTGTCTTTTGTTTGCCAGTGTCCAAATCTTCCTGTAGGCCACAGTATATCTTAAATACATCTGAATACTTTGTCCGTCAATAAAATACAACAAAACACAATATTGTTTTTCTCTCACTTACTCCTGTATATATGGAGATTGAGAAAGTTGGTGTTAAGCTTTGGTTATTAAGGTTAGAGGTTTTAAGTTAAATGTAGGGGGTCAGGTTTAGTGTGTTTAGAATTGGGACTTTACTTTATGGGGTCATCAGGGAGGGTGTATTTAGTAGCATATAAAACACTGTTTTTTTCTCATGTTGCAAGGACAATAAATATATTGCAAGAAAAACATGAAGGTTGCAATTGCTGAGCTGTTCTTCTGAACATACTAGTTGCTAGTTTCACTCACCTGGAACTTTCTCTCTGTCTTATCTGCATGCTTGTTCTGAGACAGAGAAGTTGATTTACTGAAGGCAATAAGCTGTTCACTTTGCAAGTGAATTTTTCCCAGAGCTTAGTGAATGTAGTGAAATTTCACTTTGCAAAGAATACACAAATTGTGTGCAAGGAATAAAAGTGCATTTGTGCTTGCACATGATTAGTAGATTGAAGTCAGCAGAATTTGACCTCATTCACTAAGGTCTGGGGAAAATCCCTTATGAAGAGCAACTTTTCCTTGCAAAATAAACAGTCTATTTAGCTTTAATAAATTAACCCCGGGACTCAAGAGTTTTAAGCTTGTAAGTCAGCATAACAGCCAGGCAAAATCTGTAACAACACCCTCTGCAAAGGTTTACTTTAAGGGATGTACACTTAGATGTCAGTAGATAACAGCAAGCAACTATTTTCACCACTTTCACCACTTACTCATTATGGCTTACTAAAGTGTCTTTACGCTGTCCAGTGATGCAAGAGATCCAAAAATCTGTCACACTTGTGAAAATTGGGCTGTGTGGGAATGCTTTAACTTATAAAAATGCTTATAATAAAGCTTACCGGTAGGTAAAAAGAATGATATTCAGGTTTTGCTTACAGCAGCATATGTGCTCTGAAGGTGCTGTTCCTTCAGAGCACTGTGCTGTGTCCTGAGACTCCCATGCGCATGCGCGGGAGTGCCGTCATTGCTGCTCAGCCAGCCAGATGGCCGGAACTTGGGAACCCGGCAGGAAGACCATGTGAAGATGAAAGCATTTTAAAGTAAGTGTAGCATAATGTGCTAGTATACTAGCACATTATGCCATTACCTTGCAGGGGATTTTTTTTATTAGGCGCAGTTGACTACTGCTTTAACCTTTGGAGTTCCCAGGGCATACAACAAAATATTGTGTATTTTGACAGGTTGACTTTAGAGAAAACCTCTGCCACCCACTTGGTCAGTCCTTCTACATCACCAATATCATCTCAAAATATCACAGTAACTCTCCACTTTGCTTCTCCCAAGATCTCCTGTTCTCTACCTCCCTAGCCTCCTCCTCCTTTGCTCACCTTCAGGATTTCTCCAGAGCCTCTCCCTTTGCCTGAAACTCCCTACCCCAATCTGTCTTCCCTTCCTTTACTCTGCTTTTAAGCAATGCCTTAAAACCCATCTTTTCAAGGAAATTTATCCTGCTTCAACCTAACAACTGAACTCTCACTTTCTCATTAAAGTTATCCCCACACATTATTAGGGTTATTACCCTTTTGTATTACTTGCTCCTCTCTTTTAAATTGTAAGCTTTCATGAGTAGGACCTTGCTAACCCTCTCTTCTTGATTTGTATTGTAACTGTATGGTCTCCCTTTATATTGTAAAATACTGCACACATTTCTGATGTGTCCTGTACAATATTAATAGTCATAAAGGCTCTTACAAAGGCAGAATCTATATCCTACCATTGTATGCCATTCAAACATTATATATGGCAAGTTTTTTATGCTTTCTATATTGCATTGTGCTGAAATCACTCCTACGTTAGGTCTGTCTGTTAATTGCTTCAGGAGTCAGCATTTTCAGTGCATTCATACCCTGCAGCTTCCACGTTTTGTTTGCCTAGTCTTGTGAAGTCTCAATGTAATAATGTGCTTTGTGCAAGACTAATAAAATGATACTATGAATACAAGATCAGGTTGTAGAGAACAATGTAAGCATTAAATCCCCTTCTAAAGAACATTGTGATTTATTGTCCTTGAAGGAATAAGGTGACCTTGGGTTTCTTCTGTCAATATTTGCATCTCCTTGTTAATCAATCTTCACTTCAACAATATTTAAAAACTGATCAAGCAAGATTAGCTGTTTCACAACGATCTGCGGTTTTGAGACAAGGTTAAACTAAATCCAATTAAATGTGAAAATATTTTGGTAAGAGTTAGATGATTGTAAGCGTTAGGTTAGTTATTCATCTAAGCAGCCCATACAAGCCCAGACAAGAATTAAGTCAGTATGAAATTGTTCCTTATCGGTTGTCAGTGTCCTGATTTGGTTGTCCATAGTGATGTTATAAAGGTTATTTAGGATTAAATTATTCACTCTTCCACCCTGTCAAAATAATACAGGTACTGTCAGAAAAGCTATATTATGAGCCTTCTCTGTGGTTATTCTTCATGTATATGAGAACCTCTAAAGTGTACATATATCCTCGATGAAATTTTGAAGAACAGAAGCATATTAAAAGGCTGGTTATTTACCTTGGTATTCTGTGCACTGCTCTATGTATCTTGGAGTGATGGTATTAAAGGACTTAACGCTGAGTTCTTATAGTTATAGTTCTCCCTCAACCAGGCAAAAATGCCTGGCTTCAGAACTACTGCCTGCTTCCTGTACTAACCTCTGATGTTAAACTGCTGGAGCAAGTATTAGGCAATAGGCTAGCTATGGTAATACAGAAATTGGTACATACAGATCAGTCAGGTTTTATTCCCGTCAGGTCGACCAACCTGAGAAGACTATATCTGAATCTTTAGCTCCCTCCTATCTATGGGAAGTCCTGAGTGTCTTTGGAATTGGCAGTCGATGCATTAGATGGATTCAAATTTTGTATACAGCTTCCAAAGCATGTTTCCAAATAAACAACTTCAGTACAGAACTTTTCTCGTTACATGGGGGACAGAGATGCCTGTTGTCCCCCCTTCTTTTTGCCTTAGCTGTGGAGCCTCTGGTAGCATCTATCTGACAATCAGACTTGACCACTGGTTTTAAATGAGGTTACAGGGAAGATAAGATTGCTTTATATGCAGATGATACATTACTCTTTTTAGGAGACACTGGTAAATCACTGTCCTCACTGATGGATCTTGTTACAAAAATTGGCTTTTTCGCTGGATTCCCTATTAATTGGGACAAGTCCATTTTACTGCCCTTGGTCCCAATAGAGGCGGCACTTCCCCCTGTAACTTCACAGATTAAATGTGTGACCTTCTTTGAATATTTAGGGATCATAATTGACTCACGTCCCGAATCCTACAGTATATACAGCTTAAACTTGTACCTCTCCTAGCAAAGTTTAAAACAGTGTAGATGTAAGGGATTTCCGGCAAGACGAATTGCGAATAGAAGTGCGCATGCGCATAGGAACGTCCGGAGAAGAGTGGTCGGTTGTGCGCATGCGTGCAGAAATGCGCGATTGTGCACGTGCACACACACAGCGAAGATTGGCACCAGGCGGGCTATTTAAGAGTGTCTCTGCCCATGTTAGGTGCTGACTGGTCTTCAGCTCCCCCGTGTCCTGCTTGTTCCTGTGTGATTCCTTTGTTGCTGACCCGGCTTGTTCCTCACCTGACTCTGATTGCTGTCCTGATTTATACTGGTTCCTGACTTCGGCTCTGCTCCTGACTTTGGCTTTCCTTCTGATTCTGTACCATGCTGCCCGACTGTTGATGACCCTGGCTATTCCTATGACACTGCTCCTGTCTCTTACCCTCACTACCTACCTTGCTCTGGTGCACGCCTGACAATCTACAAGACCTACTCTGCTTGTTACTACTGTGCCTGGATCAGAAGATCATCGGTCTTCCAAGGTCATCATCTGAAAGAGCTGCAAACAACAACTACTGGCGCTCTTGTTCCCTTGGGTCCTAGACTCCCTCTGTTCCAACTCCAGTGGGGTCAGGGCTAGTGACACAAGTGAGGCCGACCTCGTCATTTCAGTCTCCCATCAGGTACGTGACAGTACCAGTCAGCCAATGATGGAGTCTGAAAGGGAGGCCTCTGCATTGGGGGACATTTGTCAATCAGTATCTGCTTTGTGTTACTTGGTGCAAGATTTGCAAAGAAACCTTAAGCATCTGGAGAGTCAACTACTACCCGAATCTAATGACCCCAAAGCCACGGACCTCTCTGCAGTCTCAGATGTAACTACTCAAACAGAGTTCAGTATGATTCTTGGAACTCCTCCCCTACTGGAACCCCGGGTGCCTACGCCTGAATTTTTCACGGGAGACTGCAAGAAGTTCCAAACTTTTCGCAACTCCTGCGAGCTATATTTTCCCCTGCTTCCAAGAACCTTTACATCACCAAGCACCAAAGTGGAGTTCATTATTTCACTCCTTAAGAATGAACCCCAATACTGGGCACACCACCTTTGTGAGCAACACGATCCGGCTCTAACTTTGGTGGACTCTTTTTTCACAGCAATGGCACAACTCTATGCTGATCCTTTCCTGCGTCAGACTGCTGAATCTATGCTTAGCAAGCTACAGGAGGGCAAAAGGCCTATTGAGGAATATGTTACCAATTTCTGCATATGGAGTTCTGACACTCAATGGAATGAGTTGGCTCTCCGCTACCAGTTTCGTCTTGGCCTTTCTGACACCCTGAAAGTTGAGCTTGCCCAAGTGGGGGTACCTACTCGGCTAGAGAACCTGATAGACTTGGCTATCCACATTGATCGTCGGATCTGGGAGAGACAGGATGAGAAGACTAACGGGGAGATCTTGATATGTGCAGAAATGGGGATCCCTGTGCCCTTTACTACTGCTGTTCCATCAGAGTTACTTATCAATAAAGGAGAACACCTTAATTCTTCTAGAAGGAACTTTTGGAGACCACCGTTGTCCTCTGCAGAACGTCTTCAACGACAGCAGTTCAAACTTTGTCTCTACTGTGGTGACGCAGGTCACTATATATTGACTTGTCCAGTAAGACCTCATAAGCCCTCTCCTAGCTGGTTCTATATGATGCATCCCCAAGGAGCAAACCGAATGCACCTCTCCTTCCACCTTTTACGGTCCCGGCCATTATAGACTCTTGTGCCTGTAGTTGTTTCATGGATGCAAGCTTCGCTACCCAAAATAAGATTCCTCTCCATACTAAGGCACAAAGACTTTTGGTCCATCTAACTGATGGCTCCGGTATCAGTTCTGGTCCTGTGACACAAGAGACCATGCCACTTTTATGCCACTCCTCCTCGGGATACCAGGAATTTCTTTGTCTGGATATTATTACTTCTTCAATATTCACGGTTATTCTTGGCATGTCCTGGCTAAAAGCACACAACCCATCCATCAATTGGTTGTGTGGAGAGATTCTCTTTCCTTCTGAATACTGTCTGAATCACTGCATTCCTAAGGAGCCAATCACGGCAACTCCTCTTCTTAGTATCCACCCTGATCCCGAGACAATGAAACTCGTTCCTGTTGTTTACCATGATTATCTGGATGTATTTAACAAGAAGAGTGCCAAGAGCTTCTGCCTGGCGCCGAAATTCCTTTCAGCTGAATTTACCCTCTATCTGAAGTAGAATTAGAGGTTCTCCGGGGTTATATTGATGAGAGCTTGGGAAAAGGGTTTAATCGGCCCTCTACATCACCAGCAGGAGCTGGCATCTTCTTTGTTGAGAAGAAGAATCACACCCTCAGACCTTGTGTGAGCTATCGTGATCTGAATAAGATAACTGTCAAAAATCTCTATCCCCTTCCTCTAATTCCCGAATTATTCCAAAGGCTGCGAGGGGCATGTATCTTTTCAAAACTGGATCTGAGGGGTGCTTACAATCTAGATAGAATTCGCAACGGAGACGAATGAAAGACGGCCTTAGGGCATTTTGAATACCTGGTGATGCCTTTTGGTCTCTGTAATACCCCAGCAACCTTCCAACATTTAGTAAACAATATATTTCGGGACTATCTGGATCTATTTATTATCGTTTACTTGATTACATCCTATTTTTTTCCAGTTCAATTGAAAGACATCGGGATCATGTAAAAAAGACTCTGGATAGATTACGCCAACATCACCTCTATGCAAAGGCTGAAAAATGCGAGTTCGAGAGGCAGACTATTCAGTTCCTCGGACTTGTGATCACCCCTGAGGGCATTGCCCAAAAGGTGTCCTCTGTATTAGAATGCCCCATTCCAAGAGACAGGAAAGCAGTGCAACGTTTTGTAGGATTTGCAAACTTTTACAGAAAATTCATTAAAAACATTTCTGGGATCATTGCACCAGTAACCAAACTAACCAAGCAACATGCTACCTTTAGGTGGACCCCTGAGGCCCAAGCAACCTTTAAACAATTAAAGACTTTGTTCACCTGTGCACCTATCCTGAAGCACCCAGATCCTGCTTTAGCCTTTGTCCTTGAAGTAGACGCTTCTGAGAATGCTGTGGGAGCCATTTTGTCATAACGACAGGGTCTCAAATCCCTTTTGCACCCTGTTGCATTCTTCTCCAGAAAGCTAAATGCCTCTGAAAGGAATTATGATGTGGGAGACAGAGAGCTGTTAGCCAACAAGGCAGCACTTGAGGAATGGTGCTACTTAATGGAGGGAGCTTCCCATCCTATTCTCATTTTCTCAGACCACAAGAATCTTGAATATTTGAGAACAGCATAATGTCTAAGGCCAGGACAAGCAAGATGGGCACTATTCTTTTCCTGCTTTGTCTTTCATTTTACCATCCAGGATCAAAGAACGGTAAGCCTGACGCACTCTCCCGTATGTTTCATGATCCAATTGTACAGTCTGAACCTGACACGATTCTGCTAGCCAAGAACTTTTTACTTCTGCAGACAGATCTTGTAACACAAATAAGAGAAGTGGTGGACGATCATCCACCCCCCATAGAGATGCATCTTCAGCTAAGAAACGGTCTGTACTTTCATATTATTTTTTTATTATATCTTTATTAATTTTTATAATACAAATCCACTTTAAACTAACATCATGCAGTACAAAAATCCAAATACTTAATTACATCCCCCATCCCTGTATTTCCCCCCACACCCACACCTACCCCCCTCCCCTTATGTTCTAGGTCTTTCCATTTACTTCTTATTCTTCATTTGTTGTTCTGTCTTATTTCCCCTCCTTATATTTTTCTTCTTTCTTTCCTATCATTCCCAAACTCTTATTTATTTTCTTTTTCCATTAAACTCCAACCACTTCTAAAAATCTTTTTGATTTTTTGAAATTATACCATCCTTCCCAGGCTTTCTTAAATTTTTCCACTTTATCCTCATCTATACAATATAATTCTTCCATCTTGTATATATACTCAACTTTATCCATCCAATCATTTATTTTTGGGGACTCTGTTTTTGCCAATATTTAGGAATAAGGCTTTTGGCTGCATTTAAAAGATGGAATAGTATCATGTTTTTATATTGCTGCACCGAAAGCTCTGATTTATAAAATAGGCAAACCCACGGATCTGTCGGTACACTCATCTTCTGAATCGCTTATATATATTGCATTATCTCCCTCCAAAACTACTGTATTTTAGGACAATCCCACCAGATATGTGCCATTGTGCTCTTACTCCCGCATCACCCCGAACACTGGGGTGAGACCTCTGGCCTTAGTTTATGCATCACATTGGGTGTAATATACTATCTTACCAGACATTTATAATTCATTTCAACTATATTCATATTCACCACCCCATGTATTGAACTAAACATTTTATTTTTTTGTAGCTTGTTCAATTTTGTTCCGAGCTCCATTTCCCACTTCTCCAAAAAACGTTTGGGATACCAGTTCCTCTATTTCAGTAAGGATTTTATAAATCCTAGAGGTAATGTGTTTTTGTATTCTATTTGTACTACACAATTGCTTTAAAGGATACATTTCTTCCTCGGTCCTTAGTGGTTGTGGGAGCTTTGCAACATAATGTCTTATTTGACAATACTGCCATTCATCCAATGTGGAAAATATTTATTTCTTATTTTTCAAATCGTGTAAAGAACATAAAACCCCTTTATCCACAATATCTTTTAAATGTACATTTCTATCAATTATCCATTTCCTTGAAATATTTTCATTCCTGGGTGGAA
The DNA here is from genome assembly GCF_062004578.1 of Staurois parvus. Taxonomy (NCBI): domain Eukaryota; kingdom Metazoa; phylum Chordata; class Amphibia; order Anura; family Ranidae; genus Staurois; species Staurois parvus. The sequence continues at coordinate 1,648,601 of NW_028317932.1, forward strand.
AAAGGTGCATTCCTATTTAAATCTGTAGCTTTCGTTAAAGTGATTTTGCCATGAAGATCTTTGTTCAATTACTTTGATAGGGTAACAAATCTCTGTCCTTGTCCTCTAATTGTGCTCCTGTAATTATGGTAATGTGTGTCCTCAGTGGGAATATTTGCCTGCACTTCCTATTTCACTGTACTGGTCCACAAAAGCAGACAAGGCTCCTGGCCTACCTCCAATTTGACAAAAACTCAGAGATGAACTCCAGCTATGGATATTTTATACATAAATACATTGGTCCAGCTTAGACCAATGTAACTATGCTTATACCATGCCAATGCCCCTAGAAGCTGGAAATCACTGAAGTAGACACCTCTACTCTAATGATCTCCACTTGATCTCTGGCAGCTGCCCTGCTGCATTCTGAAGACAGAAGGTCATCCACTCAGCATGGGCAGCACTGAATGAATGAATGCAAAGCATTTTCTGATTGAACGAGGTGGAGTGATTGGGTATGATGTCACACATTGCACCTTGCAAGTACAGAAAAAAAACTTGTTAAACTTCCATATATCCTCTCTGCTCCTAAGTCTTGTTGTGAACTGACAATACACTGCTTTTTTGTGGATTGATTGGTACTAGTTCTCTCAGTGTCCTTTGCTAAACTACTCCAGCACTCCCACTCTCAGGTCTCTAGAAGGTAAAGGCTAATTACCGTTCAGTGTCTGCTACCCCTCTCTGAAGATCCTTCCACTGGCTTCCACTTGCCCAATGAATAAAATTCAAAATACTAACAACAACTTACAAAGCCACCCACAACTCTGCCCCCAACTACATTACCAACCTGGTCTCAAAATATCAACCAAACCGCTCTCTTTGATCCTCTCAAGACCTTCTGCTCTCTGGTTACAGTGTCACCTCCTCCCATGCTTGCCTCCAGGATGATTCCCAAGCTTCTCCCATCCTATGGAACTCCCTACCCCAATCTTCTAATCTATCTTTAGATCCCTGAAAACCCTTCTCTTTAAATAAGCCTATCCTGCTTCTAACTCGTAAAGTACTTTTTAGTTCCTCCTTCAGCTCATCCCCCACATCCATTACCTTTTGTATCACTCAACCCTTCCTCTTAGATTGTAAGCTCTAACGAGCAGGGCCCTCTGTTTCCTCTTGTACCAAATTGTTTTTTAACTGTAATATCTACCTTAATTTTGTAAAGTGCTACACAAACTGTTGACACTATATAAATCCTGTATAATAATAATAATTTTAAAGTCCATAAGAACTAGGAGGGCTAAATAGCATCTTTGAGAACGCGGGAAGGGTGCACAGGACACACGCCAATTTTGAATTCCTGACAATATCAACAGTTTTTATGCACTTATCAGATATAACAAAATGCATCAAATGACATATTTAAACAGACTTTCACCCTCCTTACCCACTTTTCCTTACTGCACTCCTACCCCCTATTCCTACTCCCTTATTTTACAATCTGACATTTATTTATCTTGCCTCGGGGTACTGCTGCACATCATGTTCTCAGTAACAATTCTATAATTTTTTATTTCCCATCACCTTTTGCAGTGGTCACAGCGGTCATCAGGGTTAGAGGGTGTATTTTTATAGTGGGGACACAAGCAGCAGTAAAATCTCCAGGTTTATTTCTCTTGATGGAAGCTTCAGAACTTGGTGGATAATTAAGTATGAGAACTTTGTAAAAATTAGCAATAAAAAAACTACCTGGTGTTCCAACATTTCCACACTCTTTCCAAAACGAAAAAAATGGCTTTTGATGCACTTTACCATTTAAAAAAAATAATCTTCCCATTGGCATCCTACTTTCGTACTCTGGAACAAGGAGCCTCATTTAAAAAAGCTTCCACTCAATGCATCTACAGTGCAACACAGCTCACTCATAGCACTGACCTCAGTTTATTCTTGAAGTGATCAATGAGAGTACCTTGGCCAATGCAGAAAGGGTTGACATTGTTTGCCATGTTGAGATGTAATATTGAGTCATACACCTAAAAGAGGGTATTTAGCATTTTTAATGGCTGTTCTCCTGTTTGTTAGTTTAGTTTTATCTTTCTACTACATGGGCAGTCCATGTTCATGGCCTCTTACACTGGCGGTTGGGTACCCCCTTTATGGTCAATAAGCCCTTCATTTCTCAGTGCTAGTCTGTATGCTCTCTCTTGCTGCGCGGTATGCTTCCTGTCGTTGGTAGTTAGAAGGAGCAGTGTTACTCACAGGACAGGTGGATTAGAGCTGGCAAAAGTGGAAGGAAGAGTATCAGAGATTCAGAAACAGAGGAGAAATGGGAGGGCTCTCAAGTGTAAACCTAAGCTGTGTTTACCTTTGTGATCACTGGATTGGCGATCACTTGGAAAAGAGTTACTCTAACTGGCTCTGTGTTTTTTACTTTTCCTGGTCTGGATCTTTCAATCATGTGTTATGGTTATGTGTAAATTAAGAAAAAAGTTTTTTTGTTTAAACAACATTTAGCCCCCTATTTTACTTTTGGTTAACCCCAAAATTGATAACTTTGGTGTCCTTGCCATTGGTCCTAGAGAAGCTAATAACCATATTTTGTACTTGCATTCCAGGTCATGCTTTGAAGTCATCTCCTACTTCCTTTGCAGATGTTTTCAAACCAGCTGAGCGCAAGTTAGTTGTTACCCCGAGACCTAATGCAGAAAAGGTAATATATTTTACTGTCATGGGCTGGTTGTCACAAGTGTTGCTTGGCTTTGAACAGGACAAATTGGCTCTTGAAGTGTTTTAGTGCACTCTACTCAATAAAATGAAATGCAATGCATATAAACTGTGAAAAGATAAAAAGTAATGGACATTTATACTACTAGCCTACATTCACACTAATGTAGCATGTGAATGCATGCAAAATTGTGTAATTTTGTGAGCGTTCATTCGTTGCGAATGACACCCTAAACACACCAAGCAAATACCATGGGTCTGTACACACAAGAACCTGCAGCAAGTGCTTGAAGCTCAGAAAGGTCCATGATATTTTCTGTCACATTTGTTATGTGTCAGGCAGACCACTAACATGAGCAGGCTATCTTACTCACAAAAAAGTGTGCATGTGCCTGACGACACTCTACAGTAGCGTGAATAGGGGTTAAGCCTGCATAAACAAGGTACATTTAGAACTGCATCTTGTTTCCAGTGTATCTTACATGAGGATTGTGCTACATTCCCACTGATGTGAAGTTCAATCCGTTTCTCTGTTTGAAGGATTAGGATATACTGCTGTGCATGTGCTTTCAAGGAACAGAGCTGTAATGTATGATATTTACATTATGCAGAAGACTCTGTGGAAAGTCCTCATTGATGTCTCTATCTCCCTCTGACCTCAGGCCCTGTCTGTCTGTTCCTCACCTTACCTCTACTGCCTTGTCACTCTTCTATTTGTTCCTTTAAAAAATATCCAACCTTTCTCCATTGATGATCTTGCAGAATTTAAATACAGTTACATGCACATTACTGATTGCACTGTACAGGGTATGTAGTGTCATCACCAATATGACACTGCTGCCTGTAACCTTGTATTGTCAGATATACGCACACTGGTCTTTCAATGTCATCCACGACATGGTAGTGCTGCTTATTAAGGTAGTGTTGCATTTCCATGGCAGCTGCATGGCCCTGTTTACAAAAAGATGGGCCACACATCATTAGTCATTAGCATTACAGTATGTAACACATTCTAAAATGTTACAGCATGTATAACAAGTGTATGTTTGTTATTTAAGAGAGTTAGCAAGAGTTCCCCATCTTACTCAAATGGTGAACTCTAAGACGGTATTAAGTGTATTTGAAAGAAAAATAGTAAACTCACATTTATCTGTGAGATGGCAACAAAGGTATGTGCATCTGAGTGTGCATTCTATCCTATAATTACCATTCCTAATGCGTAGTACACACAATCAGAAAATCGGATGAAAAATACCGTTTTCAAAGCAAAAATACGACAATCTGACCGTTGGTAGCTTTCGAGAGCCAATCACGACAGTTCATGCAAAATTATCAGAGAAGACAAACATGAAACTTTTCCTCGTATGATACCAGAAGGTATGATTTTTTAATGATTACAGTATTCCTCTAAAAAAATAGGAAGACCCAGACCACGCATGATTGGAAATGAAAATACTTTACAATACAATACATGACATCACTTTCGAGGTTGTATTCTCTTGTACAAGAATTTTCGTAACTTTAGTAACCTCTTCATTTTCGATACGAGACTAGCATTAAAAAAAACAGAGACGGTCAATCGTCTGATATTATCATCGTGTGTACTAGTTAAGGGTCTGGGGCAGGTTGTGGAAGTCATTGGTCTCAGAATGGGGTGAGAACTTAAAAGCATTTGTTGTGTTACATCAAGGTGATGCATGAGATAAGAAGGACACATTCAGGGTGATGAACCAAAGTATAGCAGTTTAGAGTAAAGATGGCAATATGCTGTACGAATTTTCACTTGTTCCTAATGAACAGGACAAAATTCTTTCCATGGGTGGTCCTGTCATCCACCTCCCACCTAACAGGGCAGGGCGGGAATTTGTTTGCCAAACGGCAGCTGCATTTAATCAGATGCAGCCACTGTTGAGGTATTTTGACAGCAGATAGGGCTGCAGCAGGAGATTCATCCATCTATGCTGTATAGTGTAGATAGAGGAATCGTATTGATGTTTTTCATTCAGCCCACAGATTAAACAAAACAATAAAGTATATCAGTGTATAGCCAGCTTTACATGTGTGACACTTAGGGCACATTTAGACCACAATTTTGCTCTCAGTATGCAGTTCTACATACATGTTAACACACATTTGTGGTGCATTTTCAGTGTGGTTTTGGTCTGTTTTTTTGGCATGATGTATGTATTTACTTTTACTGAGCTGCATTTCATGCATTTGCAGTGTGTTCACATGCAGTTATGTGTGAAAAAGTGCAGCATGCTGTAGTTTGTTTAAAACACACGTGAAAGCCCCACAATAGTGTAAACTATGCTCTTTTGGAGTACTGGGGAGTATTTTGGAGTACTGGGAGTAATTTAGGGTAACCTAGATGACTAGGAGTACATTTTTAATACTGGGAGTATTTTGGGGTAACTTGGGGTGCTGTGAGTGACTAAGAGTGACTTGGGGTAACTCAGAATACTTGGAGTAATTTGGAGTACTGGGAGTAACTTGGAGTACTGGGAGTTACTGGGTTGACTGGGTAATTTGGAGCAAATTGGCGTATTAAAAAAAACAAACAAAAATAAAAAAACCCCAAAAACAGATATTGCTCAGATTAGGATTAGTAAAGAGGTTAAACAGCAAATTAAATCTAAATGTTATTTTTTTCTTGGTTATCCTTATTAGGGTAGCAGGTAAAATGTCCAACAGGATTGGTGGCACGATCCAGTGCACATCTTGCTCCATGTATGTGTTCCTTGATGAACCGTTCGAGTGTGAGTACTGCTGTGTGAGATGTGAGCTAGTTTTTTCTCTGGAAGCCCAGATTTTGGATCTAGAGAATCAGGTGGCAACACTCTGTAACTTCAACAACCTGGAAAGGAGATTGGACATTACCAAGCAGGTGCTGGCAGCGGTCATTATAGGGGAGGGGGTGGAGGTACAGGAGCCAAAGGTAGGTAGCTGGGTGACAGTTAGAAGGAGGGGATGAGCCTTAGAGAGGCTAGTCCTAAGTTGGTGCATCTCAATAAATATGCCAAGTTGCATGATATTGGGGATATCAGCTCACGGGTGGTACGAATTGGAACAGGCCTCCTCCCCTAGTTCCCAGGGGAATGACTGCTCCGGTAAGGAGAGAGGCAAGGATATAGGCAAGGTTAGGCAGATATTAGTGGTAGGGGACACAATTATTAGAAGGAAAGATAGGGCAATATGTCACCGTGATCGTTGTACATTGTTTACTGGGCGCTTGGGTTCAGAATATCGCAGATCGGATGAATAGATTGTTGGGTGGGGCTGGGGAGGTCTCAGCTGTCATGGTACACGTTGATCCAAATGACGAAGTTGGAGGAAGGTGGAACGTCCTAAAAAATTATTTCAGGGACATAGGGGCTATATTGAAGAGAAGGACCTCAAACGTGGTATTCTCAGAAATACTGCCTGTGCCTCAAAATGGGACCAGATCATAAAAACATTGAACACTGTGGAAAAATGGGAATGCTTTAGTTACAAATAAATATTTATTAATTAAAGGTATTAGCCAGTGCATTCCAATGGGCAAGATTAAACCTGGGTGGCTAAACCTTAAAGTAAAAAAGATGTTAAAGAGAAGATATAAATAAATATTTAAAGATATTAAAGAGAAAAAAATTGGCCTTTAAAAAATGTAAGGCAGAGAGGACATTGTTGGCACTCCAACACTACAAGGAATGAAAAAATAAGTGTAAGAGCGCAATTAGGGAAGCTAAATTAGACTGCAAGAGGCACATAGCAGAGAAGAGTAAAAAAAAACAAAAACATTTTTTTAAAAATATCCTAACAGTAAAAAAGCAAGGCCAGAACAAATTGGCTCCATAAAAGCTGAGAAAGGGAAGTTGGTTGCAAATGACAAAGAGAAGGCAACTGTACTAAATGCATTCTTCTCCTCTGTTACAAAGGAAAAGGAGGGGTATAGTAACCATGACTCTATCATTAGGAACGCATCACAAAATGTAACTTGTGGCTAACAAAAGAAAGTGTTTGAAAAAGACTTGGAAAGCTTAATGCAAATAAATCATCAGGTCCAGATGACTAATTTTTATGAACAGCATACTGACAGGACTAGTACTAGCTGATTGGCGAGGGGACAAAGTGGTTCAAATATTTAAAAAAGGGCAGAGATATATTCCTGGAAACTACAGGCCAGTCAGTCTATCATCGAGAGTATGTAAACTATTAGAGGGGATAAGGGATTATATCCAAGAATTTGTTGATGAAAACAGTATCATTAGTAGTAATCAACATGGATTTACAAAAAAGTCATTCTTGCCATGCCAATCTACCGTATTTTTCGCCGTATAAGACGCACTTTTTCTTCCCCAAAACTGGGGGGGAAATGTCAGTGCGTCTTATGGAGCGAATATGGAGCGGCCGGTCCGGTATTTCCACTGCGGCCGTGTCAGAATACTGGGCCGGCTGCTCAGCTCTGCAGCGGGACCTTACCTGTTCCTCTATCCAGCGGCGTGCTGTCTTCCCGGCTTCTGTAGTGTGGGCACTGGGCATGACAGCCGGGTGCCAAGTGTGCATGCGCAAGAAGCGGTGCTTTTTGTGAATGGTAAGGCGGTACCTGGGACACATGACAGATCCCAGAAGCCGTCAGGGACCAATCACAAAGCGCAAGTGCTTCTTGCTCATGCGCACTGGGCACCCGGCTGTCATGCCGAGCGCCATTACAGAAGCCGGGAAGACAGTGCGCGGCTTTATCGAGGAACAGGTAAGATCAAACAAAAACTCTGCGGAAGTAAGAGCAGGTACCTGTCAAATTCAGGTACCCGCTCCCCACCTCCCCAAAGGTCAGCAGTCATCTGTACTGTCCGCAGTCCCTGGTCATCCCTGTGCTGTCTGCAGTCTCTGGTCATCCCTGTGCTGTCCGCAGTCTCTGGTCATCCCTGTGCTGTCCGCAGTCTCTGGTCATCCCTGTGCTGTCCGCAGTCTCTGGTCATCCCTGTGCTGTCCGCAGTCTCTGGTCATCTCCTGTACTGTGTCTGCAGTCCATTAGTTCGGAATTTTTTTTTTCCTGTTTTCTGCCTCTAAAACCTAGGTGCGTCTTATGGTCAGGTGCGTCTTATACGGCGAAAAATACGGTATTAACATCCTAAGAGGAAGTGAGCTGCCATCTAGATAAAAGAAGGCTGGTGGATGTTGTATATATGGATTTTGCAAAAGCATTTGCTACAGTCCCCCATAAATGCTTAATTTACAAACTTAGGTCTATAGCAGTGTTTCTCAACTCCAGTCCTCATGGACCCCCAACAGGTCATGTTTTCAGGATTTCCCTCAGATGAAACAGCTGTGGTAATTACTAAGGCAGTGAAACTGATCAAATCACCTGTGCAAAATAATGGAAATCCTGAAAACATGACCTGTTGGGAGTCCATGAGGACTGGAGTTGAGAAACACTGGTCTATAGGCATGGACCATAGGGTTTGTACATGGATAGAAAACTGGTTACAGGGGCGTGTCCAAAGGGTGATGTTAAATAGCGAGTATTAAGACTGCTCTGGAATGGTAAGTGTGGTACCACAAGACTCTGTCCTGGGACCCATTCTATTTAATTAATTTATTTATAAATGATATAGAGGCTGCCATAAATAGCTCAATCTCAGTGTTTGCTGATGATACAAATTTAAGTAGGGCAAGGGGTGGACAGATATATGGCAAATGAGGTTTAATGTTGAAAAATGTAACTTAATGCACTTGAGGGCTAAAAATATGAACACAAGTTACTGGCTAGGGGGAGAACCTCTGGGGGAGTCAAGGGTGGAAAAAGATCTAGTGGCCCAAGTATATAACAGACTCAGCAATAGCATGCAATCCAATTTTTTCCTATAGAGGCTTACCTTGGTTTACGAATTTAATGCGTTCTGTGGGACTTTTTGTATTGCGAAAAATTTGTAAACCGAAACGCAGGAAAGCACTGAAAACCAATTAATCCATTCTGGAGGTCAGAAAAAAGTAAAAAAAAAAGTATGTTCAAAACTCTTTATAAAGTGCACTTTACAGGCATAAATACTGTAAAGGGATATGATTAAAAATGAATTAGTAAATGCACTGAAAACCAATAAATCTGTTCCGGAGGTCAGAAAAAAGTAAAAAAAAGTCTTATCTGTTCAAAACCAATTAATCCGTTCAAATTGCAAAAAAAAAATTGTAAACCAAAAGGCATTATTTTCAATGGACTTTCATTCGTAAACCGAAAATTACGTTAACCGAGGTGTTCGTAAACCGAGATACGCCTGTATAAGGATTCTGCATCTTATAGTAACTGGATTTGGGACATATTTAGACTGTCATATAGAAGCCTTTAGTTGTACTTTAACAACAGCCCTATAACACATGAAACTACAGCTCCAGTTATACACTGAAAATGAAAAATGTAGTATTACTATGAAATATCTGACTGACAAAAATGTACATTTTATTTTCTAATCCTGATAAGAAAATGTATCAAATTATTTTTATTTAGTTATATATACAATCATGTTTGTTTTGTTATTAAAAGTTTATCCTCTACCTGTGCTATGTTTTTCTCCAGATTTATCACCAACTTCTAAAGCGTTATGCTGAATGCGAGAGTAAACTGATCAAGGAGACCAGAAGCAAATGAAGATTTTACATGGAAAAAAATTGTATTCAGTCAGTATTAGCACATTTAGATGCAATAGGTAACAGTATTTGAACACCGCATTCCTGAACTGAATGCCAAGAACGTGCCTTTGACTTTTCTATTGACTGTTGGGTGAAGGTACCTGTCTAGTAAGGATCTTGGTCAAGGTTCAGGAATCAATTCTGAACTACCTTAGATTGTAAGCTCCTTAAGGGCAGGGAATGATGTGAATGTACAATATGTAAAGCACTTCGTAAATTGTTGGTGCTATATAAATATCAGTAAGAAAAGAAAAGCAAAACGTTTCCTCCAAATGATTGGATGGATACCTTTCATTTCGTAAATTGCTTGTTTTACCAAATCAATTTTGAGAATTCTTGCTAGGTGATATAGATTACATCTTCACTGGATATATATACTGTAGTATGGATAGCAGGATTGCTTCATTACTTGGATTAGTGTTTGACATAATTTTCTCAACAGAAAACATTTCACCATTCATCATTTCATAACCATATACTAATGCCCTTGTGACTAGGGATGAAGATTACCACTGCCCTAGATTCATGAACTTCATGAATCACAAATATTGGCCCGCAAAAGTTTGCGGGTTCTTCACAAAGAATAAAGAACAACCCATAATGCAGTGCATAGCCATTTTTCTGTGGTTTGTTGAGTCACAATAGCCAATAATTTGATAACTCAGCTTCTTTCTATAAGAGGGTGAGCTCATATCGGCCATATTGTCAGTGTGTTTTGAAGCTGTCAGGGAACTGTCAGTTCTGTGTAGAGAAAGATGCTGTTTATTTAAGTCAAATCTTCAAATGTATCGCACCTCACTTCAACCAAAAGCAACTCTAAGTTCCTTTGCAGTGCTGTCTATATCTGCACAGGCCAAATATACATATAAAACAAAAACAGAGCACACTGAATAGTGCAAGTGAAAAAAAACTTTAATAAAAAATTGTGAAAAATTTAATTTGCACTTACATAGACGGAACTTGATCAGTGCATATCACCAACAATATGTTATCCCAATGAACGTCAAGACCCTCCAACAGATGTGGAAAGTCCTCTCACTGGAATCGGGCAGTAGGAGAGGTCATGGGAAAAAAAACTGCCAAAATGTTCTAAGTTGGAACTAGAGGGGGGCCAAATCAGTGTGTGGCGTACAGCCACTGAGCTTACATGTTTCAGGGCCCCTGGCTCCTCATCAGAATCTGCTTATCTAGCGATACAAGCGCCACCACCCTCTGTGTAGTCTGCTGCCTAGTTATTAGCTCTCGAGGCCAACGGTGGGGAGTTATAAGAGGTCTGTGAACAGTAATAATTGTCCATGACAAAACTTTAGTTCGGCTTTAAATGTATATTTGTCAATTAAAGATTTTATATAAATAGATGGTATTAGTTTAAATATACAAAAATAAAAATAGCCCCAAACCATTATAGTTTCCCTTTAGGATTTTTTTTTTACTTTTAAAGTGTACTTTAAGATTGACTTGTGTTGCAACACACAGCAACCACAACAGGGGTTGGCTCAGGTCAGTTTTTCTAAAGCATCTACTATCAGGAATACCTGGACTCTGCAGACACGTCCTCTTAGACATTACTCTGCACACCGAGAGCCCCTTAGTGGCAGCTGATACCTTATTTGCAGTCATGCTGCTCCAGGAAATTGCTCTGCACTCTAGTTTCACACCATGCGACTCCAGACTGCAGTTTCTGAAGCTAACACCAGCTGTATGAGTCAATGCCCTTCACACACCTAACAGAAAATATACATATCTTTTCTGGAGAATGAAAAACATTTTCCCTTAATGCCCCTAGGGAGTAACTGTTCACCTCTAGGAGAATGCCATTTAGAACACAAACTCTAAACTAACACATATCTCTCCTGCGTTCCATTCTTATCACCCTGGGGCGTCCTTTGCCCCCAGCAGACCACATAAATCACACATGACAAAACCGAGGCAGCCTCAGCAGGCAGACAACATACTAACAACACAAAGCTGCTGAATGAAGGGTGTACAAAAAAAAAAATCTCATATGAAATTGCCAATTTTTGAAACTGACATTAAGCCAGGAAAATTCCTGAAAACATCCCCAGAAGAAACTGCTTGGGGACATGGAGGAGCTAATAACATCTGATTTCCAATAAGTTTGTGCTAGCCTTAGGGTGCAGATTCCTTATGATGTTATCGCCTTAGCGATCAATCAGACAAAAGGCCGGGTCACAGAGAATGGCACAGCACAGGGACCCGTTTTATGAGCAGTTTATCCTGCTAATAACAGGCAGGCAGCAAAAAATCTGCAGAAAAGTAAAGAACTGTGTAAAGTCTATTGATCCGGGAGAAAACTGCATTTTTTTGCCAATTTGTTTGCTCGGTGTTTGTTTTGCTGATCTGAAATGAGCATTGCTCTGCGGAATTTTTGAGCATTTTATTTTTCTTAAAGACCACTATATCTAGATCACAAATAACGTACATTAGATGCTATTAAATACAGCACATTCACAAGTATATATATTCAGTGAGTGGAGGACATATTTCTATGCCTGCCATACCAGATATGTGATTTTTTTCTTGCTTAAAGTTCTTAAACTTTTTAAAATGAGAGGAGGAATTTGTTATTAAATTCTGCCCATTTTTAGGGCTAAAAAGCAAGTTATTGTCAAAGGGCATGGGAAGACGGTCACTGCCATTTGGGACCAATTCCAGAATTATACGCACAGTATAGCACAATATTGTTCCCTATACAGCAGGGGTCCTCAACATTTCTAAACAAAGGGGAAGTTTTCTTTCCTTCAGATCTTAGGGGGATCACACTGTGGCTAGCAGGAGAAAAAAATGCCATAGCATCAGTGGGAGTAGAAAATGTTTGGTGTTCACGGGGAGTAAAAACATTACAGACTTGTGGTCAGTAGGAGGAGCAATAACGCCCCATCATTTGTGTCAGTGGAAGGAGTAGTTATTATTATTATACAGGTTTTATATAACGGCAACAGTTTGCGCAGCACTTTACAAAATGAAGGTAGACATTACAGTTACAATACAATTTGGTACAAGAGTAGTGCCACATCATTGGTGTCAGTGGAAGGAGTAGTGCCACATCACTGGTGTTAGTGGGAGGAATTATGGCCCATCATTGGTGTCAGTGGAAAAAATAGTGCCTTTTGTTGGTGTTAGTGGGAGGGAAATTACCTTGTATCAGTGGGAAGTGCAGAGCCCTAAGAGCAAAAAGGCAATCATAAGGCCACAGTTTGGAGAGAATTACTATACAGAACTTTCAACTTTCCCTAACAATACACACTGACAATATGGTTGCTGGGAGCCAACAGTTTAACAGAAAGGTGGCTACATTTTCTATTCTTTCTAATGATCGACTCTTGTAACTCAGTTGATTTGAACAAAAACTATACTCCAATATAGGTTGCTCCTTATTTCTGGTGGTGAACTTGAAAATGTTTTGCCCAAAAGCTCATGATTTGTGAACCCAGCAAACCCCAGATTTGCTGATCACCCATGGTTGCAGTGAACTCAAACCTCATTCCTATATGTATCGAGCAAATATGGTTGCCCCCCATGTACATATATCATTAGATTTATACATTTTTTTCAAATTAACACAAACTGATAAGATTAAATATATCACTACAATCTCTATAATGTTTATAAAAAAATGTATTTTCTTTGCAGAGTATCTGTCATGAGAGAATCATGTAGACTGCCATTGTCTACCTCTCCTGAAAATACTAGTTGCCTGACTGTTAGACTAGTACTTTGATTCAGTACTTTTTGAGTAAGGCAGGCTATACATTATGCAATTTGCTTGATTCACCATCAACACTGATTGTGTTGATAAGGGAATCCCTTCAGCAGCGCTATTGTGTTCTGCCTGCTGGGAGTGCAGGGAGCCTTCCCCACTGGCAGAATACAATGATCACTGCTGCTATAGCCACCGGCAGTGGTCAGGTGAAACAAAAGCAACAGGCTGGTTATACTGAAGTTGACTGATAGATTGACTTCACTTCAAGCAGCCTGCACATAGATGGATCACAATTCGTCCGGTTCAGCAGGAATTTCAGTCTGTCTATGTCCAGCTTTACTCACTCGCAACAAGTATAGGGAGGGGAAGCATTGAAGCCAGACACAGTCAAGCAACCTGAATCTAGAGGGGTGCTGGTGTGAGATGTGTTGTTCCCCCCCAGGTCTCTAAGAGTGCATCCACTGATTCATGAGGAATTCTGATGGGGACAATTGATGTAAGGGGGACTCTGATAAGGACAGTTGATGTAAAGAGGGCTCTGATAGGGACACTTGAAGTGGGGGGGACGCTGATGGGGCAATTGATGTAAGGGGGCTCTGGTAAGGACAGATGATGTAAGAGGGGTTCTAATTGGGACAATTAATGCACAGGGGACTTTGATGAGGACAGTTGATGTACAGGGGGCTCTGATAAGAAAAATTAATGTAAGGGGGACTTTGATGGGGACAGTTGATGTAAGAGGGGCTCTAATTGGGACAATTGATGTAAGGAGGGCTTTGATAGGGACAGTTGATGTAAATAGGGACTCTGATAAGGGTGCCTGATGAAGGGTGGAATCTGATAAGGGCACTTGATATAAAGGGGCAACAGTTCTAATCAATCAGCCTAATCTAATGACAGCGTAATATATACTAGCATTCCCTGTTCACTTTTGCACCGCCTCTGTGCTACCTGTCAGCCATTATTTCTCGGTTGTGACTCATGGTACAGAAGCACGCTGAGTGAACTGGGAATACGGGCGGCAGATCAGATTAGATAGGCTCTATCCAGCCCTGGAAACAAGCACTGGAATTGAGCAATTATAGCTTCCATGTTTCTCTCATGATAAGCGCTTCCCAACAGTCCTATAGCAGAACTACCTCTATAGGGCAGCAGGGCTGCGCAAAATCACCTCTATATATATATATATGTGTGATTTTGTATTGTCTAGGTAGGGGGGGTGCGTGTGCGCCCTACCCGTTCCAACATTGGCGGCATCAGCTGTGGATCACAGATCTCTCCCCTGTCAGCTCTAGCACGCTGCTTTGTATTGCTCTGCATAGCAGAGCAATACAAAGCAGCGTGCTTACACAGCACACAGTAAAACACACACAGCACAGAGTTAACCCTTTGATCACCCCAGATGTTAACCCCTTCCTGCCCACTGTCATTAATACAGTATCAGTGCTTTTTATTAGCACGGATCGCTGTATTAGTGTCACTGGGCATGTCAGTGACAGTCTGTTCCGCCCCAGTGTCAGAATGCCCACTGCAGTCTCAATATAAGTCGCTGATCGCCGCCATTACTAGTATAAAAAAAATTCCAGTATATATACCGCCATTTATAGACACTATAACTTTCATGTAAACCAATTAATTTACATGTATTGGGATTTTTCTTTAGCAAAGACATGTAGCAGAATACAATTTGGCCTAAATTTAAAAAGAAAATTAGATTTTTTAAATTTTTTTACTAGATATGTTTTATAGCAAAAAGTCAAAAATATTGTTTGTTTTTTTTTCAAAATTGACGGTATTTTTTTGTTTATACAAAGACATATAGCAGGATACATTTTGGCCTAAATGTATGATGAAATTAGATTTTTAAAATTTTTTACTGGATATGTTTTATAGCAAAAACTAAAAAATATTGCTTTTTTCCCAAAACTGTCGCTCTTTTTTTTTTTATAGTGCAAAAAAAGTTAAAACACAAAAAATCAAATGCCACCGAAAGAAAGCTCCATTTGTGATAAAAAAGGATATAAATGTAATTTGGGTGCAGCGTTGCATGACCGTGTAATTGTCAGTTAAAATAACGCAGCGTCGTATTGCAAACATTGGCCTGGTCAGGTAGGGGGGTAAATCCTCTGGAAGGCAAGTGGTTGAAGTGTGAAAATAAATACTGTACATTCAGATTCCAGGTCTTTCTTCCACATAAATGAGTTATTTTGACTTTACCTCCTTATGTTATCTTCATCTTCTTCATTATTTGTGTTGCTGGCTATGTGTTCAGTATGTCAACGTGTTACTGTAAAATATTCATGTACATCCCCCTGGTAAACTCACAGTATCCAAATGTTAGAAATCTGCATGACTGACATTTATTAAAGTTTTTCTGTCTTTAAATGGTGGCCACTTGCCTTTTTTTTACGCTAGATTATTATTGATTGTGGCGGCTAAATTCTGCTTGTGCTATCATCTTTGTGAACCTTTACGGATTCTTAACATTTTTTCTAACTGTTAAAAGTGAAGGATTCTTCAGGGATTGTTATAAATTATCAGTGTCTTCTATATGGCTCTGACATATCATATTGGGTATATCTTTGTTCTATTTCCAGAGCCGTGCTTTAAGGAGCATACTAGTAATAATTCAGAGAAAGGCGCTAATTATATAGAGCGAGGAACAATTTGGGTGAACTTCTCAGTTATGCTGTCATGACAACTTACAGAAAAACTTAAACATCTTCTTTCAAAGTGCACTTGAAATCAAAATCGACTTGACATCTTGCAATTCCCTTTGAAATTCCAAAATGAATTCAGATTTGTCAAGACCGATAAATGGAATTAGAGAAAAAAAGACATCTGCCGTGGAAGTGAAAGAAGGCTGAATGAGATTTGGGTCGAGATACAAAATATAACATCTTTTTGGTATAAAGCAAGTTAGTACTACAAACTGATTTATTGCAGTCTAGAAGAAGCAGTTTAGCCCTTTTATGCCCCTGCAACTTCAGTGTAAGCATAGTTACAGTATTTTAAAAGCCTTTATTAGGCGTGTATGTAACACTGGGGTTGATTTGAAAAAAAGCAGGTAATTGTAGTAATCCAATTCCTTCTTGCATTTGAAAGTTGAAGCCTGGCTGGTTGTTGGGGGCATCTGCTCCTGTGCTCTTTGCATCTATTTTTGTAAACCATGTTTTGATTCATTTATATTTTCTATCTTATGGCAAGATTCAGGGCCCATTTAGGATTGCATGTTACCACAACGCAGGACAATGCATGTTAAATGTATTGCTGCATTGCAGTGCCATTCATTTTAAATAGAGCTGTCATGCACTAAGGCAAACCACTTATGTTGCAACGTGCTACAGCACACAACAAAGTACCATAGTCCGTTATGGTGCATCACGTTGCAAATTTTAGTGACGCATATTTTCACTGGATTGCCTTAGTGCCATGCATGTCAACACAATACATAATTCATGTTAACACATGTGCATTATTGCCATGCAATCATTGTAAAGAAATATGTTTTTTGGCATCGATTTTGTATAATGCCTCCATTTCTAGGTGTGTGAACAGTTAGTTTCGATTTTGAGTTTTGCTTGTAACTCCTCTCTCGTTTCCTAAGTCTAGTTTCTATTCTCAGTAAACAGAACCACCTTATATGGTACTCATCAACCATTTGCAGTTTCTGTTCTTCACATAACTATACTGATAAGAGTGGAATGTTTCATTGGTCATCCTAAAATTAAACAGCATCTATTGAGGTCGGTATAACAGTTCTTGTCATGCACTAAACTTGCAGAGATTTAGCTTTTACACTTTGGTGTCTGGAGCTCTATTATTCCCGGGCCTGGTGGTGAAAAATAATCATGGGCAGTTGGGCTACAGACATAAATTGATCCTATCAATCATGTAAATGAGTCCTAATAGGTTATGATAACTTTGAAAGATATTGCTCTGCGGTAAAGCAATTTATGTGCATGGAGGATAGTGTAGATGGGCAAATACAGCTTGCTTTCAGGTACATTCAGCTTGTATTCCAGGTCAATTTTACCCATTTCCTTTCACTTAGGCTTCTGAGTTCCTTCACAGTTGCTGCTGTCCTGCACTTGATGTTCTTTTAAATTGTATCAAGTTTCTTTTGCAATCCTACTGACATGTATGGAAAAAAAAGCAGTTCTGATAATAATAAAACCCACGTAGATAAACCCCTAGATCCCTAGTCAGTTATTCAGCATTAGCAACTGCTAGAGCCTGCCCTCTGCCCTAAATTTAAAATGTAGCTATGGGCAAAATCGGAAATGGCATATGATGCAGTCTACCAGACTAACAGACATAATGTGGCAGTTTTTGCTTTCTGAATACAATATTTTCACCTGTCAATCCTGCCATTTTTTTCTCAAATCCTTTTAACAAGGTTCTACTTCATTTAACAGCAGGATAAAGTAGTCTTAGATGGATCACTAAGTGTAATTTCTGTCTGCTGCTTTGTTCCTCTGCTATCAGCATGGATCAATTCTGACAAGTCTTCTTGACACCAAGAGAAAAAAGGTGACAGTGAAGGGATCTTCAGTTCTATTTTTGTGTGCTGTGTGAAGGGGGTGTGTCTCTTCCCTCCAATCAGCTCTCAGGGCTCTCCTCACTGAGTTCTGCAAAGTGTACTTTCAGGTCTCTGCCCCGTTTTCTGAACTCTCAGACAAGCTTTATAAATTCTGGACGTTGAACAGATGCAGAGAGGAGAAGATTTCAGATAAAAAGGTACACCTTATGTAGGTTGATTTGTTTAACACTTTTAAAACAGGTTTATTTTTAAGAATAAAAGCCTAAACCACCTGAAAAAAATCTGACCATTGTAAGTATTATGTGGCTTGTCCCAACCCCTGTAACTGCCACTTTTTCTGAACAGCTGGGTCTGCATATACATATGTGGGGAAAATCCAGCAATCTGGAGACTTTTTCCGAGCAGGGGATCTGGCTCCTGTCCATTTTAAACGAGGTTAACATTCACTAGTAGGGGGCTAATCTGGTTTCCCACTAGAGTGCTCCTTCCCCTATCTGCCCAGGGGATGCAGGTGTAATCACTGTTTCTCTCCTGTACCGCTCGCAGGTTGGCTGCTGCTACCAAGCCTATCAGCTGGGCTGCTCCTTCCCTGCTCAGAGGCCAGTGAGCTCTTGTCCCCCAGCCCAGGCTGTAGGCAGGATTGTGGCGAACGGATGACCCATTCCTGCACATCAGTGTCTCTGGCCCTGGTACTAGGCCAGGGTGAAGTAAAAGATTTAGATGTGGTTGGGAAGAAATCCTGACTGGCTCTGACCAACAGGATCATCCAGCAGAGTCTGGTGTGTATGTGGGTTCTGACGGTCCCCTCAGTGAATCCAGTTCTACTGTGGTATCCCCCCAGTCCCATTCTTCCTCTGTCTCCTCCGAGGACCATCCCTCCTGCTCAATCTTCAGGGGCCCGAACCTTGCTAGCAGTCTGGACGGGCGACTCCCAATCTACCTCCCCGCCACTAACACTCTCTACTGGTTCACCTGAGGACTGGTCATCCCCACAACTAGGCTTCTTCCAAGTAGAAAGGTCAGGGCAGGTAAGCAAGACCAGCTGGACAAAGGCACTGACTGATTCCTGCTGAACAGTACTTGTAAACACCAGCCCTCTGGCATCTTTTGGCAAGCAGGGAATGGCAGTATGCGACCCTTCTCTGCTGTGAGGGTCCGCAATGGTTGCGGGGGAGTTGCGGTACCGAGACTCGACCCTGCTTGATACAGGAGGCTTTGAACTTCTTCTGGCTTTCTGGCTTCGGCTTTCCGTTTTTTCTGTGCAGAGTCCCGTCTGCAAATCCACAATCTTAACTATGAGGTGCTAGATCGCTGGGCAGAACTCGGTTCAAAGGCTCTCCGTATTGTCCGCACCTGACCCAAGCTCCGATCAGTCAGCCTCCTCCACTCAGATCAAACTAGGCATAGCTTCTCAGTACCCTCGGTCATTCCAAGAACAAAGCAGCTGCAATGCTTAAGGCTGACTCCCGTGTCCACCTAGCTCAGTTCAGGTTGGTAAACTTTTGAGTATACCAGCAAGATGCCGTCCATCTTTCTCCACTCACGCTCTCTCTCCACATGGTGGGTGTAGAGGGTGGTTTTAAGGGCAGGCACCTGGGTATGAACTTGGGTGTGCTGGTGGGTGTGGCCACACCCCTTCTCATGATCTCTTGGCTCCAGCCAGACTGCCATACTGAGATTTCCTGCCTCTGGATTAACTCCTGATGCTCCGACTTCAGCTGTGTATACTGGCCTGCAGATACGATAATGGCTGTATCCTGCTGGCAGGGCATAGACAGTTTGCTGGCTGACACTGAACATTGGTTTCCAGCCATTGTTGAATAGCTGAGAAGTGAGTGCAATATAAGTGTTGGTTACAATGCTGCCCCACGGTGGCTGCCACGGGCGACAGCGGGGCACACAGCACCCCCCTCCAGAGTCACTAAGTTGCATTGATACAAAACAGAAACACAATTGTAATGCATTAATCATAGCGGACAAGCAGATTATTGTTAGGACAGAGTCATTTGTAATCGCCACATGTTGAGCAGTGCACAGACTGATATGCAGCAATGAACTGTCCCGGTTGCTGTGAGCCACAGCCAGCACATAAACAGTAGACAATTCACTGTTCCATACAGTCACATAGTCTCTATTGGTAGCCACCTGGGGAGCAGCAGAGGGACATCTGTGGACTGATGAGCTGTCCCAGTTGCTCCGGGCAATGGCAGGCAGGGCAGCAAACATGATGGATGCTGCACACATGTTCAGAAGCACATACAGATCACACTCTTTTTTTAGGAGCCACCTGGAGAGCAGCACAAAGACTCTTAGATGGGCTGACATGGCTGACTAAGTTCCGTGGCACTTTCTTCTCTAGCTCGTTCGTGGCTAGGGGTGATGGCAAGCAGGTAACTATTGGTAAATCCCGAAAATGGGCCCCCACATGTAGCACTACCCCTTTAGGGATTGTTGATGAATTGGGTCCCCCTATAGTCCTGCACAGCCAGTCAATCTGCATTCTCTAAACAAATGTGCGTTCCGATTCAGAAATCAGCCCTTGAGATTTTGTTTTGTATTTTATTGAGAGGATTTAACTGGGATAGGTTAAGGTGGGGGGGGGGGGTATATGATGCCCAAGGGAACCGATAACTGAGAACAAACCTTCCAGGAACTATTCAAAAGCTTCTCTTCTGTGACACAGTCTCTGTTAGAGTGCTTGCTAGCATCTCTTTGTTGAACCACTCTAGACCCTAGATAAACTCCTCTTCACCCTGCAATCTGGGGACTTTTTTCAATCAGGGAATCTGGCTCCTGTCCCTTTTAAATGAGGTTAACAGTCACTAGTAGGGAGATAATCTGGTTTTCCACCAGAGTGCTCCTTCCCCTATCTGCCCAGGTGGTGCAGATGTACTCACTCCGATTCTCTCCTATATCGCTGACGGGTTGGCTGCTGCTATGAGGCTTATCAGCTGGGCTGCTCCTTCCCTGGCATACAGGTAGTCCTTGCTCAGGGACCAGTGAGCTCCAAGTCTTCCGCCTCTCCAGCTCCAGGCTCGCAGGCAGGCCTCATTCCACTAGGCCTTCTGGCAGCCTTCTTCCTCCAGCCTCACATCTTCCTACTCCTTCTTCCACCCGACTCTCCACACTCCTCCAACTCCTCTCCCACTACTGAGCAGGCTCTTACACTTTCAAGGGAGTCCCAGCCCCTTGCCAAGCCTTCTGTTGGGGATTGGCTGAGGTCTATCAAGACTGCAGCCAGCCACTCCTCAGATCCACCCACTGCCTCCAAGGCCCTCCTCCAAAAACCTCAGAGCAGGGAGAAATTCCAGAGGGACTGGCCTGCAGTCTCTCAACCCTGACCACAATTTGATCCCTCTGGCTATTACACCTGAACTGCTAACCAACTCTCTCTCTCTCTATTTATTTATTTATTTATTGTGACATGGGGTAATTAGCTCTCGTGGTAGATGCGCTTATACAGTGAGGCCACAGTAGACAGCTGAGCCACCTGGCTCATAAGCTCACTCAGCTTCAATTGCAGTACCATGCTGCACCTCTTAGGAATCCAGCTCTTCCAGATACTTGGCTCTCTAGCCTTTAGACACAGTACCCTGCTGCGCCGCCCACCTCTGGCCTATTGATTGGGATTCCCCTGACACCCTGATAGGAGCCGACCTGACTCCTGGAACTGAGACCCTTTGTCTCTTGGCTTCTGCCTGGGCCCTCTGATCCCTTGATGAGACCTTCCATCTCCCCCACTGGGAGCTGTCTCCAAACTGGGAGCTCTGAGCTATCCTCAAACCTGTGTATATAATGACCCTGCACACCTTTGTACTCAGACAGGTTGCAGGTGTCTAGCAAAACAGTTGCATTTTTCCAATCCAGAACTGCAAAATCCAGAAAAAGCCAAATACCCAGCTTTCTCTGCCCAGAAACACTAGTCTGGAATGTTGCATTTATCCTAAATGCAAATCTTGTGTCACATTTTCCTATAGTCTCACAGTGACAGAGCTTCGTCCAAAACTCATATGGAGGATACATTGAGATATGAAAAGCAAATAGAAAAACAATATAATGTGGTGTTGCAGAAATATGCTACTATGTTTGTTAAAGTAGACAAAATACCCCTCCCTGGAATTGAACTAAACAATGAACATCACAAAAGCAAGTAATCCCTTAATTGAAACTGAATACTGTATAACAAAAAAACAACAAAAGGGAACTAATAGATATACCACATAAGTAGCTCTGTACTTAAAGTATGCCAGAACTGAACAATGACATTGTATGTGTCAAAACAATGTTAACATGGGCACCCTATGGTTCCACGAGTGCTCCGAGAATCAACAGATACCAGTATTTAGTCAGGATTTGAATAATAGAGTGCTCCAGGTTTCAGGGAATTTGGCAGGCTGTTAAAGTAGAGCTCCTGTTTCCGATAATAATTATAATAAAATAGCCATCTATATTGTGAAAAAGTGTCTATCACTGCAATACTGACTCCTATCCGTTGCTGTCCTCCACAGAAGCTCTGCTCCACTGAGGCCCAGCCATTTGTAGTCACTTCTGGTCCTTTCTGTGCATCACTTCTGGTGACTGGATCCTTTCCATGGAATGCATGTTGGCTCAGTAACAGTGAGCAGCGGTGCGCAGTATTTGATTCTTCCTATGCCTACTGATACTGTCTTTGGCACGAAAATATGTATGTGCAATATATATCTTTTATACTTTTTAAAAATTTTAAATAAACTTGCTGCACTATAGAAACCTCTATTTCTTTGAGTGTTTGTGCTGTTTTACCTTGCTTGCAAGAATCTGCCATGTGGAAGACTGTGAAGATATTGGTCACTTTTGATATAGTGGAATCTGATTTGCTTTCTGACATTTAGGGGTTTATTTACTAAAGCTGGAGAGTCCAAAATCAGACTCACTTCTGCATAGAAACCAATCAGCTTCCAGGTTTCATTGCCAAAGCTTCATTGAACAAGCTGAGGTTAGAAGCTGATTGGTTTCTATGCAGAAGGGAGTCTGATTTTGGACTCTCCAGCCTTAGTAAATAAACCCCATTATGTCTGGTGAGTTATTACTCTCACTGCACGTGGTGAACACACGTGCATTATTGGATCACGTGATCTTCGTTTTTTGGGCAGATGGTGTGGATAGTTATTTTGTGGAATTACTATATGAACTTTTCTTTTTTATGGACACTTTCATATTTACTTTGACACATTGTTGATGTTGATTACTGTGCACTATGATTATTTTTAAAAGAAGTATTTATTATAACAATTGATATGAGTAGCACCTTCTCTCAGATCAATATTAAAAAAATTATATGTAATAGGTTTGTACAGAAGGTAATTTTTACTTTATTAAGATCAAGATTTTAAAAATTATTATTAAAATGTCTTGTTTGGTCAAAAAGTATGCATTTTACATGTGAATTGTATGTGTTTTTCTCTCCATTCAGCGGGTGGTGCTATAGGCTCTCTTTCATGTTTTTCTCTCTCTCGTTTTTTGCTGCATTATGAAATGCTGTTGTTGTTTACAGAGCTTAAAAGTTCAAGTAGTAGATATTTGAATTCAAGGAATGGTAAGACAAAACTGAAAAGCATGTGTAAAGGATCCTAAAGCTAAAAATAAAAGTACTAAATATTTATATACAATATTACATATCAAATACAAATTTGTATTTGAAGTTCTGCCCATAGCAAGCAAAGAAGGAATATCTACAGTCATGGTCAAAAATATTGGCACCCCTGCAGTTCTGTTCTGTATTGATATGATACAAAAAAGTGGAGAAACAAAAAGCCAAATCTGACACGTTCCACACAAAACCCCCACAATGGACTGGACAAAATTATTAGCACCTTCTCAAAATTGTAAGAAATGCATTCCAAGTGTGTGATTCTCCTGTAATTTGTATTTAAACTCACCTGTAACAATTAACAGGTGCTGACAATATAGAAATTGCACCGGTAACCAGTTAAAATGGTGACAAATTTTACCTTTATGTTGTGTGTCTCTGTGTGCCATGGAGTAGAGAAAGAGCAGCAAAGAATTGTCTTAAGATTTGAGAATAAAAATGGTAGAAAAGCATGGACAATCTCAAGGCTACAAGTCCATCTCCAGAGATTCTAATGTTCCTGTGTCCATTGTACGCAGCATTGTCAAGAAGTTTACAGTCCATGGCACTGTAGCTAATTTCCCTGGACGTGGATGAAAGAGAAACATTTATAAAAGACTGCAAGGAAGGATTGTTTGAATGGTGGATAAAGAATCTCGATCAACTTCCGGACAAATTGAAGCTGACCTTTAGGCACACGGTACAACTATGTCAGCTCATACTATATGTCACCATCTGAATGGAAAAGAGTGCCACTACTGACACAGAAACATAAAAAAGCCAGATTGAAGTTTTCCAAAACTTATCTGACGAAGCCAAAATCCTTTTGGGAGAATGTGCTGTGGACAGATGAAAAAAAATTACAGCTTTTTGGTAAAGCTCATCATTCTACTGTTTTCAGAAAAAGAAATGAGGCCTTTAACTGCCTCCCGCCTGCCGTATAAGGAAATGACAGACGGGCGGGAGCTCTCTTGTTCTGGGAGGACGTCATATGATGTCCTCTCACTCTAGCTGCGCATTCGCGCCCCAGGGTCATGCAGCGCGGTGATCGGTGGTAGGCTGTGTCTCTAGGATACAGCGGATCACCGATCGCGGTAAACAGCAGATGACGTAGGCTCTACCATGTGACCAGCTGTGTCCAATCACAGCTGATCACATGTAAACAGGAAATGCCGGTTATCTGCAGTCTTCTCCTCATGCTGACAGCTACACGCTGACATTTACACTGATAATCAGGGCACTGATCATCAGTGCCCTGATGATCAGTGCAGCCCCATCAGTGCTGCCTTTCTGTGCCAATCATTGCCACCGATCAGTGCACATCAATGCCACATATCAGTGCTCATCAGAGCTGCCTTTCAGTGCCCATTAGTGATGCCTGTCAAAGTCCATCAGTGCCGCCTATCAATGCAATCTCATCAGTGCAGTCTATCAATACCCATCAGTGCCACCTATCATTGCCAGTCAGTGCCGCCTATCAGTGCTACCTATCAGTGCCCATCACTGCCACCTATCAGTGCCACTTGTCAGTCCAATCAGTGCCAGTCAGTGCTGCCTGTCAGTGCCCATCAGTGCCACCTATCAGTGCCACCTGTCAGTGCCAATCAGTGCTGCCTGTCAGTGCCCATCAGTGTCGCCTATCTGTGCCACATATCAGTGCCCAGCAGTGCTGCCTTTCAGTGCCCATCAGTGATGCCTGTCAATGCACATCAGTGCCGCCTCATCAGTGCAGTCTATCGATACCCATCAGTGCCACCTATCAGTGCCAATCAATGCCACCTATCAGTGCCAGTCAGTGCTGCCTATCAGTGCCAGTCAGTGCTGCCTATCAGTACCCATCAGTGCCACCTATCTGTGCCACATATCAGTGCCCATCAGTGCTGCCTTTAAGTGCCCATCAATGATGTCTGTCAGTACCCATCAGTGCCATCTATCAGTGCTGTCTAACAGTGCCAGCTATCTGTGCCCATCAGTGCCACCTATCAGTGCAGCCTCATCAGCACACATCAGTGTAGGAGAAAAATTACTTATTTACAAAATTTTATAGCAGAAACTAAGAAAAACTTTTTTTTTTTCAAAATGTTGTCTTTTTAGTTTGTTTAGCGAAAAATGAAAAATGATGATTAAATACCACCAAAAGAAAACTCTATCTGTCTCAAAAAAATTATAAAAAATGGGTTTTGGTACAGTGTTGCATGACCGCGCAATTGCCATTCAAATTGTAACAGTGCTGAAAACTAGCCTGGGCAGGAAGGGGGAGAAAGTGTCCAGTAGGCAAGTGGTTAAGGAAGAGAATACAGTCCCTACAGTCAAACATGGTGGAGGTTCACTGATGTTTTGAGGTTGCTTTGCTGCTTCAGGTACTGGATGTCTTGGCTTTGTGCATGACATTATGAAATCTGAAAACTACCAAATAATTCTGGGGTGCAATGTAGGACCCAGTGCCAGAAAATTGAGTCTCCATCAGAGATTATGGGTCTTACGGCAGGACAATGACCCAAAGCACAAGTCAAAAAGCACCCAGAAAGTTTCAGACAAAGTGCTGGAGAGTACTGAACTGGCCAGCAGTGAGTCCAGATTTCAATCCTATAGACCACCCGTGGAGAGATCTTAAAAGAGCAGCTGGGAAAAGGGACCCTTCTAGTCTGAGAGACCTGGAGCAGTTGGCGAAAGAAGAGTGGTCCAAAATTCTAGTAGAAATGTGTAAGAAACTCATTGATGGTTACAAGATGCAGTTGATTTCAGTTATTTTTTTCCATGGAGTGTGCTACCAAATATTAAATTGAGGGTGCCAATAATTTTGTCCAGTCCATTTCTGGGGTTTTGCATGGAATGTGTCAGATTTGGCTTTTTGTTTCTCCACTTTTTGTGTCATACCAATACAAACCAAAGATTTAGCCAATATTTTCACCATGACTGTATGTATATGCAAACCTACTATAGATTTCCTTAAAATTAGTTTTCACAAAATCACTCAAGCACTTTAGTTTCAGTAAACATTATATGTAGCAATTAACTCTGAACAATGCCGTCTTTTGTTTAAAGCTAAAAAATTATAACTGCTTTGTAGTAAATATTTTTTCAAATAGATAATTCTTTTTAACCTTATTTGCACTTGAAATGTGTTTTGGAGGCCATCTGTTCAATGCACAATGTTTTCTCTTGTTAGACTTTGTATCTATGCATATTAAGCATATAGAATATTTGCAAAGACCTTCCAAGAGAATAATTATATGATCTGAAAAGTTACATGGTCTCTAAGCATTTTAAGTCTGAATTGAATATGTATGCAAATATTGCTTTTTTATTTGGACTTACAAAATGAAAATATGAAGATCTGAGGTAGTTTGGATTACTGAAGAAACAAACAGGATAGATCATTATAGCATCTAGCCAAGTGGGGAAATAACCAATAGGGACACAGACAATAAAAGCCATGAGAGGTTCTACCTGTCCCCCGTTTTATAAATAACATGTTATAGTTCCTGGTATCTCCTTGTTTTAGTGTGATTTCCCCCAACTTCCTGTTCTGCTGAAAATATTGTCATCGGCAGAGGAAATAAGTGATAAAAATGACAGGGGTTCTATCCATTCTGAAATAAATCCAAGACTACAATAACAGTTTTGTCTAGACTTGCATATTAAAGGTAAAGTTTATGTTTACAATAGGCATCTATATAGTGCTGTTAGTTTACACAGTGCTTAACATATATACTGTATATATTGTACATTCGCATCAGTCCCTAACCCTCAAGGAGCATACAATCTAAGGTCCCTACCTCACATTAAAACATACACATACTAGGGCCACATTAGACAGGGAGGAAACCGGAGTAACCAGAGGAAAACCATGCAAGCACAGGGAGAACATGCAAACTCCAGGCAGGTGGTGCTGTGGTTGGGATTCAAACCAATGACCCTAGTGCTGCCAGGCAGAAGTACTAACCATTTTGCCACTGTGCTGCCACATATTCTTAGTTATTATTGGAAAGTTTACCTTACAGTGATATTAAACCCTCAGTATTTTAGCCCTTAGAGCAGTTGGTTTAATCACTTACTGAGTGTGTAGATTATCTCCTAATCTTTACCTGCCTTCAGCAGGTAGGTTGTTCCAGACACCTTGGAGAACTAACCACAGATCTTCTGTGGATGTAGGCTGCCTCAACTCCTTCTGTCTCTTCATGTAATCTCAGACAGACTCAATGTTGAGATCGGGCTCCATGGGGGCCATACCAACACATCCAGGACTCCTTGTTCTTCTTTAGACTGAAGATAGTTCCTAATGACATTGGCTGTATGTTTGGGGTCATCACACGCCTCCTTGATGGTATGGCATGATGGATACATATCTGCCCTTATTTCTCAGCCTTGAGGACATCATTGATCCTGACCAAATCTCTAACTCCATTTGCAGAATTGCAGACCCAAACCTGCAAGGAACCTCCACCATGCTTCACTGTTGCCCGCAGACACTCATTATTGTACTACTCTCTAGCCCTACGGCGAACAAATTGCCTCCTGCTAAAGCCAAATATTTCAAATTTTGATTTTGCAGTCCAGAGCACCTGCTACCATTTTTCTGCACCCCAGTCCCTATGTTTGTGTGCATAGCTGATTCACTTAGCCTTGTTTCTACATCAGAGGATTGGCTTTTTGGTCACAATTCTTTCATGAAGACCACCTCTGGCCAGACTTCCCTGAACAGTAGATGGGCGTACCTGGGTTACACTGGTTTCAGCCAGTTCTGTGCTGATGGCACTGCTGGACATCTTCTGATGTTGAAGGGAAGTAAGCATGTTGTGTGTTTCATCTGCTGCAATAAGCTTCCTTGGCTGACCACTACATGTACGGTCCTCAATGTTGCCTGCTTTTAGGTGCTTCTTCAAATGAGCTTGTATAAATTGAACTGATGCTGGTTTGAAGCCAATGGGTAGTCATACTAAGCAGGGCCATGGATAAGGGGGTATCACCAGTCATCCAGTATGGGTCCCAGGCCAGCAGGGGGGCCCAGAAAGCTGGGTGAATCAGATATGGACAGGGTTCTGATCCCCTCTATGACTTTCTCTGCAGCAGCTGAAAGCCAGCTTCCTCTCTTTTTCCTTCCACTAGCTTTCAACTGCTGCAGAGACAGCCATACAGGTGATCTGTTCCAGTAATTGCACCCTGACACACCCATCACCCTCCCTGTGCATATATTCCCCCCTGCTGCTCATGCCCCCCTCCTTTACTTCCTACCGGCAGCTGCAAGCACACAATAGCATCCTTCAGGATGGAGAGTGGGGGAAGGATCCAAAAAAAAGTCACATTTACCAGCCCTTTCTTTTCCTGAATGAACATAATTGTGCTCGGTACCAATCACTCACTGTGTTCATTCATAACTGAAGCATAGTAAACTTTTTTTTTTTTAGCGGGGCCCTGTCAGGTTGGCTGTATGGGGCCCCGTGGTTTCTAACAGCAGCCCTGATACTAAATATTGATTTGATTTAGATTTTTCTTCAGTTCGTTCACTTTGTGTTTTGTTAATTGATAAAAATAAACTATTAAAATACATATTTTTGAAAGCATTCTTACTTTACAGCATTTCTTCACACCTGCCTATAACGTTTGCACAGTACTGTATATTTACAAATTAGGGAAACAAGGTCTTTACAACACCAATTGATACTTATTGCTAAATGTGTTTAGATAAAGCTTTTCTTTTTTTAAAAAAATTGAAAAGATCATATATTCCCTTTAACCCTTTTCTGGCCCTCCCTGTCGTCCCTTTAAAAAGTTATGAACGCTGCAGGCGGGAAAGAAAGCCCAACCACTGCGATTGGCTGTTACAGTGTTCACATGATCAAGAGGGGGTACCTTAAGACCAAGAACTGTCTTTTTACAGCCGTGTCTCTCAGTTGGGAGCATGCAGTAAAAGCACTCTCAGCAGAGAAATATTGGCCAACCAGCAACGCATATGTGTCATGAAGAGGTTAAAGGGACTCAATTACAGCTCACCTCTTACAATGATCAGTTCTGGAGTCATCATGTCAGGGTGTCTAGGCCAGCTTGAAAGAACTTCAGTTTGATTAAAAGTCAGAATAATGTTTAAAACTAAACTAGAAATACCAATAAATACAGTTTTGGCCTTCGCCTCTAATCTCCTGTATGGAGTGTAGGAGGTCACCTAACTGCATTGCTTAAGGGGTATGCATAGCCAAAATTTTTTAGTTTAGGATAAAGAAGGTAAGGGTTAACTGCTATGTACTGTACTGCTGGGTAGATGAATCCTCTTAGACAGTTGTCACTGGAATAGTTATTCCCATTAGACAATTTACCTTTATCTCTTGTTCCAATGACAATTCTATAATTTTGGATTTTGAAGAAAACATTTGGCTTTACATGCATAAAGTACATGACTGCTGCAGAGAAAAGTCAGGTCACAGGGCTGGCTGTATCGTGTGAAAGGGCTTCATAAATTGTAAATCTTAGATGAACAAATATTTTAACCTGTAGTATATTAAAAAATAGTTCTTGAGATCAATAAATGACCTACAAAGGTGTTTTGTGTATAAGCAAGCAGAGTCATTTCTACCTCAACGACGAATCCCAGGTAAATTATTACTCTGCTCA
Source organism: Staurois parvus (assembly GCF_062004578.1). Lineage (NCBI taxonomy): Eukaryota > Metazoa > Chordata > Amphibia > Anura > Ranidae > Staurois > Staurois parvus. The sequence continues at coordinate 1,678,451 of NW_028317932.1, forward strand.
CTCCTGCCAGCATGCTCCTTGTTAGTATGTACGGGTAGCAGCAAAGCTAATTGGCACTTTTGTGCTGCTGCACAGGGGATTACAGCAAGCTGTAGGAATCCGCAACGTTCACGAGTTGCATTTAAATGCTTACATTATTGCATTAATTGGAATTTATTTTAATACATGCCAAGAGTTTAGATTTAAATTGAACTGGTGCTTTCCTGTGTAGGTCAAAGCAATAGGTTCTTCTCCGCAAACACAAACATATCTCTCCTTTGCACCTCTGCCTCTTTCCTTGGCAGCTGAGAGCAAAAGAAGCCAATTTGTAATGGACTTTCCCCATGTGACAGGGCTGGAGCTTGGTATGTGGTCCAGTGCTGTTACGTGAAGTGAGTTACATGCTTCTCCAGACATGAAAGCACCAAGTATTTTATTCGTTCCTACCATGTAAATGGAACATGTGAATGGATCATTGTGGGAGTGAAGGAAAGCTGTGCGTGTTGCTGGGGATGGGGGAATTAAATAAAACCTGTTGTTTCCCCCCTTGGGCAAAGCACATGTTTAATTTGGGTTAGTTGGTCCAGTGTCTCACCAATGTAGCCTATGCAGGTTCCTAACTAGGGTAAAACATGTCACCAACCACTTGACATCAAGACTGCTATGCCCCCTTATCAAATATACCTAATATACGCTGATTTTGGATGAAAATTGGCCATTTTTCAACAAATAACCAATGTAAAAATTCCTTTAAAAAAAAACATATTATAGCGGGTGCAGCGAAAGTCTCTCCCCCTCCTTGCTGCTCGCCCCCTCAAGCTGTCAGAATGGGGAACAGAGTGGCTGAGCTGTGGGCTCTTCTCTCCCCCCCCCCCCCCCGGCCTGGGCCACCACTGCAGAGAGAACTGGAACGACTACAGGGGATGATGGAGTGGAAGCAGCTGTGGACTCTCCCCCCCCCCCAACTCCGCACAGACAGAGCGGCTCTTGCCCAGCTTGACACCTGCTGTATATAGGTGGTGCAGCGCTAAAGATGTCAGAGTAAATATAATATAATATCAGTTCCATGGAGTACACTTACCGGATTGTAGCACCAGCTGCTTTATAAGTGATGTTCCAAGAGCGAGTCCTTATCAGGAATAGACGCCCATAAGACGATCCAGCTGACCTCATGAGATTAATGTTCTCTAATTCGCTATACTATTGCACATCTGGTGAGTGCGTAATTTTATCATTTGTTTGATACCAGAAGAATTTTTGAGGGATCACCTGGATTTAAACTTCACATCCATTTCTCATTAGAAGGACTTTGCCGCACCAATATACCATTAATGTACCTCAGTTGCAAAAATATACAAGCTCTCTTTGATCTGGAGAACAAGTTCTTACCTTAGCCTTTGGTAAATTTCTTAGAAAGCTGACTGGAATGTAGACAGAAGACAGAGGAGCCAGTAGGACCCTGGAAGCAGATTACCAGCTGATCTCATTAGCACACACATCCTGCACTGACCTCATTAGCACACACATCCTGCACTGACCTCATTAGCACACACATCCTGCACTGACCTCATTAGCACACACATCCTGCACTGACCTCATGAGCACACACATCCTGCACTGACCTAATTTGTATACATCATTCACCCATCAACTATTTTTTCACAGTATCCCCAGCATCTCTCCCCATGTGCATTTGCCTGTCTACCCAACATCTCTACAAACAAATAGCTTGCCCAGCATCTCTACAAACGGGCTCAGGACACATGCTAAACTTCCTGGGCCCCCAATGCAACCCACGGGACACCCCTGATGTAATGCACGGGCCTGCTTGTTTGGATATAGAGTGATTGGATAGATAGTGTGTCCTCTGATTATAAAGTTTTGGTAAATCTAAAGGAGATCATACAGAGATTGTCCAATCAGATTGTATAGTGTATGGTTACCTTTAAACACCTAAAATTAGTTGTGCTTTCAGTGTCATTAATTGTTAACGACACACCAAACACAGAAACAAGCACACATTTTGCCACATGAAAAAACAGGTGACAAATAAAGCAAAACACACAGTAAAAAAGGTGGAACATTCACCATGCCAACATGTCCCATGAGCTACTTTGCCACATATAGCTTAGCCCATTGAAATCAACGGGCTGCCCTCTGTGTGTCACTGGAAAAACGAGCCAAAAAACATGCACTTCCGCTACTCTCAGTGTGAATGGGGCCTGAAAGTGAACAATGTGCATTTACACAGAACAATGAGGCTCTATTCACATCTGTGTGTTTCCAAACTCATAGCAAACTGCACAGAAAATGCACTCTTTGCCATGCGTTTAATAAACAAGCTGCAAATGTGCATCGTGTTTGTGTTGTCATTACATGTTAAAAGCACCCCAAGTGTGGCAAACACACCAAAAGCTTCAGTAATGCACCATTACAGCACAAAAAAAAGTTCTGGAGCTTTTCTGGGGCTATTGTTGCGTGCATGGCAGCCCATTCAAGTGAATGGGCTGCCCTATGCATGATGAGTGAAAACGCTCCAAAACACTCAAAACAAACGAATGCGGAAATGTGAGTCTTTGCTGTGTGGAGATGTGAACGAGGCCTGACAACTGAAAGTCTCCATCTACTCCCCCCTATGTACTTGTGTAAAGATGGCCATACACTATACAATCCGATTGTACAATCTCTGTACAATTTCCTTTAGATGTACCAGAAGCATGGAATATGTCAAGCGCCTGTGGTAGTGAGCCCTTGTAGATTGCCAACTCGGGGTTCCCCAGGGCGTGGAGTCTAAGCCCCAGCCTTCTTCTTCACCAGAGACCCTGATGGTGGGGATGGACTTGCAGCAAGCTAGAACCAGGTTGTGGCCCCCAGGTACGCCTAACTAAGGATGCGGAGACCGCTCGCGTGAGCAGAGTACAATGCCAGGAGACAACAGGAAAGCCGATAGACAAGCCTAGGTCAGGGCGGGGGGAAATCAAGCACAGTAGATGAACTAAGCCGGGGTCGGTACACAGGTAGTCAGATACAGGATACAGGAGTAGTAACAGCCAGGATCTCAGAGAGCAAAGAAGTTGCTCAGGCAAGGTGGGCTAGACTGAGCATGTCTTATATAGACGAGCAAACTAGGAGGCCGGCCAGGAAGTGATGGAAGGGAAGGAAATAAAACCCAGAGAATAGCAGGCGACTCCCATAGGTGAGCACAGACAAACCACACATGTGAAGGGAATCAGGAAAAGCACTGCAGCAAGGAGGTAAGAATGCGCAAACAAGAAACTGCAGGCTAATTTGTGACAGAATAGGAGGACATGCCTGAACAATTTATTCAATTGGTATCAAATCAGACAGGACCTTCTACTACATAGCTGATGGGAGGAAGGTTGTATTGTAATGAGGGAGCTGTGGTCCAAAGTGGTGAGCACACCCTATCACACCCTCTTCTGTAATGCAACAAGGAAGTGAAGGCTTCTGGGAGGTGGCCTACAGGAAGTGAATGCTGAGATATCATCAACAGGAAATGATGCAATGTGAAAATCAGTTCAAAATCTCCCATAAACTGACAAAAAATGAAACGTCCTGTGGATGAGGTAACTGAGAGAAAAGCACATTGGGATGACTGGGCCAGAAATGACATTGGAAAATGCTTCTATTTATTATGAAAAGTTACATTTTGACCAAAAAGGTGAACCTTTAATACTTCTTGTTTGGCTGCATGGGCCAGAACTGTAAAAAGCAAAGGCATATTACCTCAGGCCTATTCTTCTCAAAGAAGCAACAAGTTCCAGCCCTATAAGCCCTATACTTGAGAAGCCCTGCATTCAATAGAAACACACTTCTGTTAAATTCTGCTCTCACCCCTCTTCAGTTTGGATATACACTATACCCTGTTTGACATGTTTTAAATAAATTCCCAGCTTGTCGCCTCTGGAAAAAAGGGGAATTCTGCTTGTTGTGTCATCATCTCCAGGGAAGTGCCTGGAGACTACGCCTCCACTGTGCACCAATGTAAGGAGCTCCATCAAGCTGGAAGAAGAGTTTACCCCATATTTTGTGATAGGTTCTATATGGGACCTTCCACTTATCCAAAACCCTCAGAGAGTTAATCACTGGTTCTGGTTACTGGGAGCCCACAAGCAAGTTAGTCTAACATCCTTGCTATTTGTTTTCTGCTCGCTTGAGGGAAGAATCCTTTCAAGAGAGCTCTGATGAAATTCTGAATCCTGCAGGACAGTCTGGGTTTACTTAAAGTGATATTGTATAGTGTTGTATTGTTTATTTCTAATATGTAGTTTTCTTGTGCGAACAACAGATATTTACCCTTTGCTGTGATTATACTCTTGCAAATTTGACTTCAGGATATAATCTAAATAATCATCTAGCTAAATTGTGTGTTTATTCCTTTGGTCCCTTGGGTGTGTGTCTATTCAATGGTACTAATCAACAACCAGGATAGAGACATTTTCCACTTGTGTCCTTATTCGTGGTTGCAGTGTTTTCCATTCAACCAGGTGTGTTAGAGAGGCTGAGGCTGTTCTTGGAGTCGAGGTGCAGAGCAGGGAACCCAAAATTACCAAAAGACTCCTTTGGGGGTAGCGCTACAATTATGATAACAATAATCGAGGTTGACAAACTTTGAAGGCACAAAAGTACCAACCATCATTTTGTATCTGTGGAACCATCTAAAATCGCAAAACAATCCCAACTCTCCATGTTCCAACTGGCCAGTTAAACCACTGTTAACTGAAAATTCTCCTAGGGAAACCATACCATAGATGGGTCCCTAGTATGTGAGATCACTGTAAATTTTGACCACCTTCGAGATTGCAACTGCCTGACCACTACATCCACCAAGAAGCACCAATCCAAAAAGCTGGACGGAAGAGTGGGAAGTTTTTTTCTTCGTTTGCTGCCTTCACAGTGTTTGAAGTTTTCTCCATCCCTCCTAGGCCCCCTTGAAGCCCCTCCTAAAATACAATTCCACCAATCCCAGTAAGTGACCTCCTATCTCCCGATTCCAGATGTTGACTCTATATCTCCTTGCTTTTCCTGTTAACCTAGTCATGTCTACCACAGGGGCGGACTGACCATTTGAAAACTCGGGCACTGCCCGAGGGCCCAGGGTCAGTAGGGGGCCCCATGAGATGCCCCTGGTACCTTTTTCTTAGGCTTTTTTGAGTTTGGGCAAGGACACAGGGGCCCCATGATCCCCTATTGAGTTGTCAGTCCGCCCCTGGTCTGCCATTTGCCTTTTTTTTTTTTTTTGAGCCTATCTGGACTATCTTATTAGATGGCCCAGCATTCTTTGCAAACTGAGTGTTATGAAGGTAATTAATATTTATCTGTGAAGTAAATATTTGTAGAAATAAAAAAAAAGGGTACAGAGAAATATAAAGAACTTATCAATTAAAGAACATGATGGGGGGGGAGCAAAAGTCGAAGAAAATGTATCAACGATGGGCTCTATATATGGAGAAATCTTTAACAGCACAGGAAAAAGCCAAGCTATCACCTAATTGGGTTTATGCAAATTGTAAAACTAGAATATGAGGGGTGACTGTATCTATATAGAATTATATTTATTTCTTATCTGTTACAATGTTATACGGTATATTTTACATCTAGGATGCTAGGCTTAGACCTATAAGGGAAAAATGTATATATGCTAAGAGAGAGTGGTGGAGGTGAGAAATTAACAATGAATGAAGTACATAGGAATTTAGAAGTTAGAGCTGGTCTGGTGATGGGTAACAGAGAAGAGGATCAAGGAAAAGACGAGGATTATTAATATTATTACATTTTGGACTCCCTTCTCTTTTTTTTTTGTGTGTTTTTGTTTGTAATCTGTAAATAATTTGTTTGTTTTGTTATTGTAAATATATTTTTTGAAAAATTAATAAAACATTTTGGAAAAAAGTAAAAAAAAATAAATAAATTTGTAAAACAAAAAGAAGATACCATTGACCAAATCTTTTATGCTTTGACTTGAATAAATCATTCTGCATAATAAAACAATCTAAATGACAGAAAACCTTTAGGAGCAATAACAAGCTCTTTCAAAGCTCATTATTGATCATAACGATGCCCTCACACTGGCCAATCATCTCAAGTACATTTCAAATTGATCCCACCATCATCATATCCATTACTGGGTGTTGGCACCTTAGATAGATGTTTTCTGTTCATTGTTAAAAATAGACATATTTGAAATTATTTTCCTTTGTCTAAAACTGCCTAAATAGCAGCAATCAATTTGGCCATTGAATGGACTGGCCTTGAAGTAAATATTGTTCAGTGGAGATTATTATTTTAACCTTGTTTGCACTTGAGATTTGTATATCCAGGCCATCTGCTCTGCGCTACGTTTGTACAATGAGCTGAAGTCAGAGGGATTTTACTGGGAGGAATGGCGGTATCCAGGCAATAGCATGAAAAATTGTTTAGTGCTTTCTAGTCAAACGTGTCAGTTGTTCTCTTTGTGGGACAGATGGCTCTTTTATTACATTACTCTACAATTCATTGAAGGACTCTGGGAATCGATACATAGTGCAGGCCAGTATAGTTTCATATTTCTCAGTCGGACATGGGCAGTTAAGTGGAGTAGCACTCCTTAGCAGTCTAGTTAAATACAGTGAAATAACAAATGGGTCATGGCACATCTGAACAAACAATATTGCAGCCAAGAAGGACGATGGCATTTTCTGCTGTTACCGAGAGCAGAGGTCACCATTTATTCTAGTAAAACAACAAGATTGCTTAACGTCAAGTCAAGGTTCATGGACCATTTTCAAAGGGGACCTGTCAGTATCAACAGAATTGAACTGTACAGCTACCTTCCTAAAGAATGTAAGTGTATATGCAGTCAAAACCTTTTTTTTCTTAGTTTTGGATACTGTAGGGAATAGTTAAAGACTAATTCCATGAAACACAACAATGATCCTTTTCCAGTGGAGCTACATCCACACTGCAAGGGTTAACGTGTTACTAAACCCACAACAGTAAAATTAGTCTGTATATGCAGTAAAGCATGCTTGTTATACTCACTGTGGAACCTAAGGGGTTAATCCTCTGCATTGTGTAAAAAGGATGTTTGATCCTGTCTTCTCTGATCCTCCCCTTCTTCTACTGTCCCCAATCCATCTGCTGGCAACAGAGCCTTGGGGGCAAGCTACACATGCTCAATTTGGTGTGTAGTGCTAGAGAGTTTTTTGTTTTTTCTTTGAGAGGGTGCATGTGATCAGCACAGGGCCAATCAGCAATGTCCAGACAGAGGGTCAGGGGTTATGTAGCCTCATAGGGCAATCAGGGGAGAATGAAAACCCCTCCTACAAGCCTTAACTGGTGCTCTGCTGGACACTGATAGAAGTCACAAGACTGATCTAACTGCTGATGAGAAAAGGTATTTAGCAGTTTATATATATATAAAATAATTGCATTTCCATGTTGTGTGTACTGTGAGAGACCAGACATAGTGAATGCAGGGTCCTGGGTTCAGTAACACTTTAACTGCTCATTGGTCTAGTGGAGAGTTTTTGCACTTTACAATATCTGGTTGTCTGCTCCTCATTGCAGATGAGCCATCCACATGCTTTGATGGTGGATTGTCCCATAGCATCATCAGTTCAATGCAGGGCTATGGTCCCTGCATTGGTCTTGATGGTGTCAAGACTTTAGGGCACTGGAGCATGAGGGAGAAGATACTGCAAGGACTGGTCTAGCAGTGTGGAGGAGCGGAGGATCTGGTAAGTGTATCTTAATTTCGATGTTCCCTAAACCTAGACAAGTAATTACCTTTGCAGCGCAGACATAGCACCACTGCAAGGGATTATTCTTAAATTTCCCAGATTATGCTTTAAAACTCCTGTCAGCTTTTTGCCGTCTGTGTTCCTGTCCTGGAGACATATCAGCAAGTGAAGGGAATTCTTTCCAAAGGGAAAACATGTTGTCACCAAAACAGATGTCCCCATTAGGAGACTACCCCTCACCCCTATTGCAGTGACCAAGTCAAAAATTGTAGATGTCCCATTACTTTCTGATTGGTGACAATGGTCCCCAGGACAAATAAGAAGGGTGAATATCCCCAGCAGGGATACAGACAGCAATACAAATCTGACACTGAATCTAATCCTTCCCTACTCTAGCCAAAATGAAAGAAAAAAGGTTTGCTAAAGATACACTTTCAGTGGAATGGCTGGAGAGTGAAGAAAAGGTGAATCACATGAGATGGGTTTTGCATACCATGGTCTATGGAAAAACAAAACCCACTTGAAGCATGTCAAGTGCATGTCAAATGCGCCCGTTAATTAATTTGGAATGATCTCAGTTGTATCTACAACTTATGTCATACTGATGTCATTGGTAAAAGTCCAAAGCTTGTTAACACAGAGCCTGACCTATATCTTTATGATTTATGGGATGAGTGTAAAAGAATTGGCTTCAGACAGTAAGTATTGTCTTGTGTCTTCCAGCTCATTGTATATTATTTTCATGCAACCTCTAAAAAACAAGTGTATAATAGTAAACCTCTAGTACTGTTCAAGTTCAGATTTGCACAAGGATACAGTCCATTTCCTCCGCCACTATTCGTGTTTCTATATGTCATTAATTATACATGTATCTGTTGTATCTAACTTTCTCTGTGAGTGCTCCATCTGTTCCGCTATTGACTTGTACAATAGTAGAATGGTAGAATGTTTGCCATTATAAAAGTGGTATAATAGTACAATGTGAACTGTTTTGGTAGTGGCAATGAGGGCAGATGCTACCCTGGTTTTAAGGGATGGTCTCTATATTATTCATGGCCATTGAAGTCTCTTAGTTGGCACAAGTCCCAGACACCCATTCTGCCTCTGTAAAGACACTAGTCCCCACAGTCACCACCAGGAGACCTCCACTTTATTTTTTGCCATGTTCTTCTGAGCTTGGTATTGCATGGTGATTGTAGGCTAACATAATCTAGAAGGGCAAATAGTAACAAATGTTAGACCAATGAAAAGGCACTTTTCTATTAGGATACATACTAAAATCTTTTAGATTGTAAGCTCTCAGGAACAGAGCCCTCCTAACCCTCCTGTGCTGAATTGTATGGTAACTGTACTTTTTTTTTATTTCGTAAAGTTCTGCTCTAGCTGTTAACACTATATAAATTCTAAATAATAATAATAAAAGTGTACGAAAACCCAAGCAATGAACTTGAATTATTTGGTCTGTTAACCACTTGCCCTCCAGAGGAATTATCTTCCTGACCAGGCCATTTTTTGCGATACAGAGCTGCGTTAGTTTAACTCACAATTGTGCAGTAATGCACTGCTGCACCCAAATGAAATTTAAGTTCTTTTTTCCCCACAAATAGAGCTTTCTTTTGGTGATATTTGATTACCTCTGTGGTTTTTATTTTTTGCACTATAAACAAAAAAATACTGTCAATTTTGGAAAAAAAAAACAATATTTTTGACTTTTTGCCATAAAACATATCTAGTAAAAAAATTTAAAAAATCAAATTTCTTCTTACATTTAGGCCAAAATGTATTCTGCTACATGTCTTTGCTAACAAAAACCCAATACTTGTAAATTAATTGGTTTACGTGAAAGTTATAGTGTCTACAAATGGCGGTATATATACTGGAATTTGTTTAATCATTTTTTTTATACGAGTGATGGCGGTGATCCGACACTGACTAACTGCCACTAACATCCCCAGTGACACTAATACAGTGATCAGTGCTAAAAAAAAGCACTGACACTGTATTAATGACACTGGGCAGGAAGGGGTTAACATCTGGGGCGATCAACGGGTTAACTGTGTGCTGTGTGTGTGTTTTACTGCGTGTGCTGTGTTTTACTGTGTAAGCATGCTGCTTTGTATTGCTCTGCTATGTTCTTTGGCGATCATCGGGTGCCAGCGTGGAATCTCCAGCTGGGACCCGGTGATTGACAGCTGTTGCCACCAATGGCGGTGCAGGTAGGGCGGCGCAGGTGGCCCCCACCCGGAAATGCAAATTCACGTATATATATATATGTGATTTTGCGCAGCCCTGACGCTCTTTAGTAGTATTTGTTTATGTCTGTTTGATAAATGCAAAACAATACCTGTTTATGCTGCCAGAAATCCAGTGCTGTCCTGTGTACTGTGCAGTGTTATTTCAAGAAATGTTATTAACAAATGTTGGAAGCAGTGTTGTTACCTTAGGACAAGAAGAACGTTGGGACTTCATAAGTCCTTTCCCCTATGTTATAAAGGTGATGAAAGAGGGAGGTGTTCTGTAGTCCACTACCTGTTCTAGGGAGCCAGTGCTGCTACTCTATACATGCAGTAGTGTGAGTGAGCATTGTCTACCTAGGACAAGAAGTGTGTTAGTGGCAGGATCAGATAGGAAATGAAGTCTGGAAAAAAGTAAATGAATGTAGCCACTGCATCTAAGAACTGATAGGAATGAGATCAAGGCGGACTTTGAACACAGATTCAGATCAAACTTTGCCTGTTCATCCATTTATCCGAACACCTGACTTTTTGTTCATTTGGCGGGTGTTGAACATTATGTATAGTCATGGTATTTCTACCACTACTATATTTGACAACTTTCTGCCAATGGTTGTTAAGGAAGCAGCAGGTGCCAGAGCTCAAGGCACCCTTAGCAACCAGTGACGTCACCCAGCTCCATTCTTTTAGTGGCCAATAAACCCCAACTATGTAAACAAAGGGCAGGGATAGCATTGACATCATTGACTAAGTGTGGCCACATGACATCACCTGAGAGACCCTGCTCCTTTGTTTTCATTTAGCGACAGGGGCCAGGAAATGCAATTGTAGCAAATGTAGCTATGGAACGGGAAGTTTCTGTCAGTTGGTGGGTTTTTAATTGCAGTAGTTGATTGCTGGAGGCTGTAATTGATGAAGGATGTACTGTACATTGTAAGACAATTTTAACCACTTGAGCTCCAGAGGATTTACCCCCTTAATGACCAGGCCTCTTTTTGCTACTCGGCGCTGCACTAATTCAACTGATAATTGCGCGGTCATGCAATGCTGCACCCAAACGAAATTTACGTCCTTTTTTTCACACAAATAGAGCTTTCTTTCGGTGTAATTTGATCACCTGTGCGCTTTTATTTTTCACGCTATAAACAAAAAAAGGCCAAAAATTTTGAAGAAAAACAATATTTTTTACTTTCAGCTATAAAAAATATATAAAAAAATAAAATAACAGCGCAAAACATAGACCTCTACATAAAATCAAAAAAGTGCAAAAAAATTTTTTGTAAAACAAAATACAATTTAAATGGTGCAGTCCATCAAATTCTTATATAAATAGTGAAATCCATCAAAATAAACTAAAGTTCAAAAATATTCAAAAATATATGTGCAAAAAAAGAAAAAAAAAGAAAGAAATCTTTTCACATTCTTCTTGTAAAGAAACTTCCACCTTCCACCCGTGAAAACCAATATCAAATGCACTCACCAGATATAGGTGAATAAAACGCCTTTTAGGAATTTTATGGGATCCTACACCCTCTTTCGTATCCACTCTATAGGAATCCTCTCCTCCAACATGGGCTCCACCATCCGACCAGGGAGAAAAAAATCTCAAATAGTGTGATATTGTAAGACACCATTTCATATGTGAAATCAAGGATTAAGGCCACTCACATTAATTTCACTTTAAAAAGGCATATTTATTAAGGCAAGCTTCTCTCCAGATGAACATTAGATGCAAGGTAACCTCTCACAGAATCTCACATCACAGTCCCAGGTTCCAGCAGAAGCTCCACAGAGACCACACATATATAAATCCCACAAAGATGGCCGCTGGAACGCACCACTCAGCGTGCGCTCCACTCACCGGAAGTGACGTCGGACATGCAAAATAAAACCGGAAATGCGTCAACGCGTTTCGCCCCTCCCACAGGGCGTTCTCAAGACAATCATTTCCTGTTTGAAGCTCCCTTATATACCCAACTGGGACCCACCCCTCCGTTGTGATAGGTCTAAACCCTCCCCGGGATTATCAAAACAAACCACTCCTCCTGTGATGTAACGTGAGAATCCTTTACACATGAGGTCTATGCCTACATAATTCAGAATACTTAATAGAACCATTAGATTATCTCCCAAAAGCGACATGTGTAAACCACATGCCACCAGTGGGAAAACACGAATGTATTTTAAATTTTAAAACAATACCTCAAAAATACAAAAACTTTCTTTAATAAATAAGCAATGAAATAACAATTTTAAAATTAAAATAAAATAATTTATGAAGAATAATATAATAAAAATAAAAAATAAAATATAAAATATAATAAAAATAAAAATAAAAATAAAAATAAAAATAAAAATAAAAATAAAAATAAAAAATAAAAATAAAAAATAAAAAAATATAAAAATATAAATAAAAATAAAAATAAAAATAAAAATAAAAATGAAAAAATAAATAAAAATAAAAATAAAAATAAAAATAAAAATAAAATAAAAATAAAAATAAAATTAAAATTAAAATAAAATAAATGAGAATGCAAATTCATCAAGAAATGAAGTATATATAGGAATGGAAATACTATGCTATTACCAATTAGACAGATAACAATTGATGTCTATGTCTGAATTCAACCCTTTAGGGTACAAAGATCCTAATTGAAAGATCCATTTTGTTTCATTCTGCGAGATACTTTTGACCATATCTCCCCCCCTCCAGTGGGGAAAAATCCGATCAATCCCGCAGAATTTCAAACACGATGGATCTCTATTATGGCACATTCTGAAATGATAAGAAAGACTATGATGTTTAAATCCTTTTTTGATATTTCTAATGTGTTCACCCAATCTCACCGACAATTTCCTGGACGTTCTACCTACGTATTGCAGGTGACAAGAACACTCCAGCAAATACGTAACAAAAGAACTGTCACAAGATATAAAATTATTTATTTTATAAGAGGAACCTGTAGAGCAAGAATGAAACGAATCATATCTCCTCTTAGTGTCTCCTTTCATGTTTCTACATGCCAAACACCTATTACATTTATAAAACCCCACAGTGTCCAAAAAAGTTGCCTTTTTCTTCGGAATATCTGGGACATTTTTTGCCAACTTCATTCTCAGTGTGGGTGGTTTTCTGTAGACAAAAGACGGTTTCTCCGGTATTACATCATTAGATATCTTATAAAAAATATATAGTAAACTCAAAGTTGGTTATAAATTTAGGGCCAAAATGTATTCTGCTCCATGTTTTTGGTAAAAAAAATCCCAATAAGTGTATATTGATTTCTTTGTGTGAAAGTTATAGCGTCTACAAACTATGGTATAAATACTGCAATTTACGTCATTTTTCTGCTATACAGCGCTGCGCTAGTTTAACGGACAATTGTGCGGTCATGCAATATTGTACATAAATGAAATTTACATCCTTTTTTTTCCCAACAAATTGAGCTTTCTTTCGGTGGTATTTGATCGCCTGTGCAGTTTTTATTTTTTGCGCTATAAAAAAAAAGGCTGACAATTTTGAGGAAAAAAAATAATATTTTGGACTCTTTGCTATAAAACATGTCCAGTAAAAAAAAATGCAAAAATCAAATTTAGTCATAAATTTCTGCCAAAATGCATTCTGCAACATGACTATGCTAAAAAAAAAAAAACATTACGTGTAAATGAATTGGTTTACGTGAAAGTTATAGCGTTTACAAATGGCGGGACAGATACTGGGATTTTTAGTTTTTTTTTTATATACTAATAATGGCGGCGATCAGCGAATTATGGCGGTGATCAGGGACTTATGGCAGCAACCAGCGACTTATGGCGGGACTGTGGGACTGCGGCGGACACTCTGACATTGGGGGGTACTGACTTGGGGTCACTGACATCCCCAAAAACACTAATACAGTGATCAGTGCAAAAAAAAAAACCACTGACACTGTTCTAATGGCAATGGGGAGGAAGGGGTTAACTTTATTTTGCAGGGAAGGGTTATAGGAGTGAGGGGAGTGTTTTACTAGGGGGCGGGGGTGTGTACTGGATGGGACAAGGCTGATCGAGGAAGAGAAACTGTTCTTTCTCGATCAGCTCATCCTCGAGCTGACAGGGAAGTGACAGACAGCACAGCTACTGCAGCTGTGCTGTCTGTCACTGTTTGCCGCCGAAACAGCTGCTGAGGACCGGCTGTGACCCGGCGACTCACATCTGCGGCGCTGATCGGCGGGACAGATAGGGCAGCGGCGCGCCTCGCGTGCGCCCCCTATTTGTTTACAAAACACACGTTTTAAAACGTGGTTTTGCCTGCGAGTGCCGCCCTGCCGCTGCATATCTACAGTGGCTGGGCGGCAAGTGGTTAAAGGGTTTTTATTTTTAATAAAGGACGTGTGTGGTTCAAGAACTGGTGTGGTTCAAGAGGGGGCACACATTCATCTTCCCCCCTTTCCTATATTTTCAGGCTGCAAGCTTGAATACAGGTTTGGTATGGATTTTGGGTAGGACCTCACACCTTTTTTCTTCCTTTTTTTTTGTGGGGCTCTCTTTTAAAATTCATGCCACACCCAAAGAATCTGGTATAGAGTGTAAGGAAGTACCCACGTCTGTTTTTTTTAAGAGTCCCCCGTTAATATTTAGTACAAGGATCAGATATAGATGAAGGGAATCCCCAGCTGGTTTGTTTACAGATGGAAGAAAAGCTGATAAAACTGTCATTTACCTACAATTTAAACCACATTTTTCCTTTGTAAAAGTCATTCTGGCTGTGGTTGGGTAGTATACATCATACACATGCACCATTTCACAGGCAGATTAAGGGCACCCACCAGCCATGGTATTTAAAGGAAGTTTGCATTTTTAAAGTTTCACTTAAAGCATTATTAAAATTGCTGCTCCCCTCCAATCTACATTGTTACATTTTTTGTGCTTTAGTACATGCTCTCCAGGTCAGTGCCTCCAGTCCTCCTTTTGTTTGACAATCCCTTGCCTATTAGCCTAGAAAATTGCCATAATTAGTTTTTAACTTTAAGCTCCTATTAACTTTAATGGTGGTTCAGATTGGGCAATGGAATGTCAGTATGGTTTGGCGTACTCACCTTGAACCGAACGCAAGTATATTTGGCTCATGCCTTCTGCTAAGCTGCAATTTATGAACTTTTCATTTTTGGGTTTAGATACACTTTTGCCTTTTACTTTATGTCTTCTCTTTTACCTGCTCTCAGACTCTAGTGTAGTGTGCTGATAAAGCTGCTATTACTATAAGAATAGCTGGATTTATAGCAGAAAATAGGGAAATACATGCAATCTATATTACCAAATGGCAGTTAATCTTTTACGTGAATCAGCTAGCGTGTTCTGTGAGAAGAGATATCTTTTAAATTTCATCATATGAGATTATTGCTTTCCTTTTAATACCTGCACTGAGAGCTGGATTAGGGGGAAATGACGCCCTAGGCACACTCCAACAATGGTCTTGCTTAACAATGTTTTGCCCTGCTGACAAGATATTAAGAGTCAGTCAGTGAAGTGAATCAGGGGGTGCGTATTGTTGGTAAATTCTGTATATTTCTGGGATTAATAAGCATACTACTGTAAACAAAAATGCATGGGGAAAAGTACTAATGAACAAAATAAAATTTGAAAAATACAGTACAGTGGAGAAAGAGTCTTTTCATGCGTATTCGAGATGCAACTTTGAAAAAGAAAATTCTTTAATCCTTTTGCTGCCAGAGCTCTTTTGTTAATTTTTCACACACTTGTTACAATGTACATTTTAGCCTGAAGAAAACCTAAACCCCTCCAATACAATATTTGATTAATCACAATGAAACATGGTACAGAGCCACTGGTATCAGCTCAGTTCACAACCATTAATGGGTGTATTGGCTGCCCACCATTTTTTTCACAATACCACAGTAGGGAAATGGTTAAAAGGTAGACTTCTAGCAAAAATGAAAAGGCCATAACAACTTAAAAAAGTTGAAAACCCCAAAACACTTGAAACAAAAGGCTTTTATAAAGGGAATCCTTGCAGCAAAAACGACCTGAAATCAACCACAAAATAAAATCAAATATAAAACAAGCACTCAATAATAAAAACAAAAAAGGTAGCAAAAGGGTTGATTGCCAGAAGAGCTAGCAATTAGAATAAAAGTATAGGTCCCCAACTGCCCTAATCTCTCCTGATGCCATTTGTCAGTATTCCCTACAACAGCTTCCAATTTACTAAGAAAAACCAAAGGTGCCAGCATACCCAAAACTCATTCCTACCTGCCAGCAATTTGTTTTTCCACAGCCTTTAATTCCACTTAAATGTAAGAACTGTAACCCACACCTAGGGGCTTATTGATTAAAACTAGAGAAAAAATGAGAACAGAAGGGATGTTTTGCCAGTGGCAGCAATTACGTTTGCTTCAGTTTGATGGAAATCTTCATGAATTGCGTACACTATAAAATAAAATCTACCTTTGTCCATTTTTAATTAATTAAAGTGGTATTAAACCCAAAACCAAAAATATCATATTCTGCAGGTTACCAATCCTTAGATGTGGTGGCTGCATTCTTTTTCCTCTTTGGGATAAATAATACATAAATAAATAAAAGTTGATAATTGTAAGCACCCTTGTCATTGGTAAATGGTTTGTCTCATCTCTATAACTGATACATTTGCAGGAGTGCTTGTCCTTTTGAAAAACAACACATTTGCTGGCTGGACCACCGACTGAAAATAAAAGAAAGAAAGTCTTAAAGAAAATAACATCACATGTAAGAATTGATACAATACATGTTTACTTTTGGGTTTAATGCCACTTTCATCCCCTACTGTATGACATTTATTAATGAAGGACAGTTTGAAAATACTGTATTAAAAGTTAAAAGTGGGTTTAACCACTTGCCGTCCGCCTGCTGTTTATAAACGGCAGGACGGTGGCACTCCAGGGGCGGGCAGCACCACGAACCGGTGCCCGCTGTGTCCTCCGGACACAGTGAAACATCGATCGTCGGACGGGACCTCTGTACGAGGTCCCGATCATGTGATCACTGATTGGCCAATCAGTGATCACATGCAAAGTATGCACTTGTGACATCATTGCTTACTACGTGTGAAATCTGTGAATGATCACTGAGGTCACATGGTACAAGGCTATTCACAACAGCCTTGTACCATGTGACAAGCTGTGACCAATCACAGCTCACTCAGTAGTTCCCAATGGCTGCAAGAATGCAGACGGAGAGAAAGAGAAATGATTGCTTTTACATCCTATATGGGTGTAAAAGCAATCACTGTAAAAAAAAAAAAAAAATCTTCATCACCCCCCACAAGTAGTACCATGGTGACACTGTACAGCTAGGGTGACAGTATGTAAAAAAACAAAAAAAACCCAACAAATAATAATATAAAAAAATAAAATAAAAATGTAAAAAAATTTTTTTAAAAATTATAATTTTTGGTTATAAACTTTTTTGGCTTATTTTTTTTTTTACTAAAAAGATAATGGAATACATTTCGGCCAAGATTTATGATGAAAGATTATTTATTTGCAAAATGTTATAAGAAAAACACTTTTTTTCAAAATTTTTGGCCTTTTCATTTACATAGCAAAAAAAATTAAAATCCCAGCGGTGAATAAACACCACCAAAATAAAGCATTATCTGTCTCAAAAAAATGGAAAAAAACCATATGGGTACAGTGTTGCATGACCGTGCAATTGTCATTCAAAGTGTGAATGACACTGAAAGCTGAAAATTGCCCTGGACAGGAAGGGTGTAAAAGTGTCCGGACAGGAAGTGGTTAATGCCACTTTAATCACCTACTGTATGACATTTATTAAGGACAGTTTGCAAATACTGTATTAAAAGCACTAATGATTGCAAATTACTTCCATTAACTTGGTTTGATAAATCTGGCAGCAAGATCCAAGACAAATGGGGTGCATAATGTATGTTTCTTGCATCTGTTGAAGGGACCCTAATGCTAGGGCCAGTGGACAACAACATCTGGATTATTTATATGCTGCAGACATTTGTCTAGCTGTGGTCTTGGTCAATGACATAGTGATGAAGGTAAGGGTATGGTATCCAATGGATTCTGTACTTTTATACTTTTGACAGCTATACAAGTTCTAATGTACTTCTACAGTTGTCAGCATGCAGTGTATTGTTAGACTAGAATAATCCTCAAACAGCCTCTGATATTCTACAAGTTATTCTTTAAGAACAAGTGGCATGTTGAGGATGCTATAAAGTCAAAAGTTAAACACAGTTTGAAATCTTGAAGTTTCATCCTTGAATACAACTATTTTAATCCACACCCCGTTTGATCAATAACACCCTCCTCCCTAAATGCTGCCTATTATCTAATGACGTTTTAGGCATTTTGTTAAGGAGTTGTTCCTTTGTACTAAAGTTGGAAGTTTATCTCCAAATCCATATTACTTAGTTTCTCACTGAGAAACAGAAAAGACGGCAAAGCAATGCAGAACATTAATGGTTTGCACAGCAGCAAAGGAATTAAATTTCAAAAGCCTCCTTATGGATCTAATAACATCTATTATTGCTCTATATTTTATGCCAGTTCTGAGATTTATGGCTACTGAATAGAGGAAGTACATGTTGCAGAAATGCTTTTGAAAATAATATTTGACAGTCTGAGAATTTGTCCCAAGCTGCCAAACCTTTCCATGGGCCCTTACAGCTTTCTTTTTAGTAATTAATAGCTCCAGCAATAAAGCTTTGTCCCAGTCCTCATAAAAATATTTATTGCTTGGTATTATTGAACAGGATAATGTGTCTGCCACTTGATTTTGTGCTATTTGTATGTTAAAAGGGAACTTAGCACCAGTTTCTTGTCTATGACAAAAAGATCACATTGGTGCTAAAATATGCTTTCTATGGTATAATTCAAAGCTAACCTAAGCTTTATTTATTTATTTATTATTTTATTTAGTGGATATGGTTAAAGCCTCTGTTGGAAGAAACCCCCCATAGACAGATGTCACCAAAACAGGTATGGGATGATTTCCCATCACCTATTGTTCTGGTGTCACCTGTAGTATTTTGGATCTCCTATCACTTTCCATACGGTTACAATGGTCACTAAAAAATTGACAACAGTTCTAACCTATTATCACTCAATCTAAAACGAAAAAGTATTGGCTGGAGATACACTTTAATTATGGCTTAATCATGGCTTCTATACTAGAGGTCCCCTCTTTCAGTACAAATACCCTTATCCATTCAAAAAACACTCAATATCACTCCTTCTATAAATGCTTCCTACTTAACAATAAGCTTAAAGTTGGAAACAGAAGTTTGGACTGAACTTTGGCTGTTGGGGCTGTCAATAGTTATGGATGCCAGCAGGTTTAGGCATTGCTGATTCCTTAATAACCAGTGATGTCACCAGGCCCATTCGCTTACACAGCCAGATACCCTGGATTTTAAGTGGGAACCCCATGCAAAAATCAGGAAAAAAAGCATGGGGTCCCCCCAAAAATCCACATCAGACCCTTATCCGAGCACGTAACTTGGCAGGACAGGAAAGGAGTTTTGCTTCCCTCCTGCAAATGACAGGCCTGGCACACGACATCTGATAAATACGAAGGGGCGTGGTCTCCCAGGTGATGCCATTGATGATATATGGTCAACTATGCTGCTTGGGAGACCCTGGCCTTTTGTTCTTAACAGTTATCATCCTCCAGACCTGTCATTCAGTGGGAATGAAGTGATGGGAATGGACATGTGTGTGTCACTTTTTTTTTTCTTATTTCACCCTTTGGCACAGTACATGTTACACAATCATGGAAAACAGTCCACCTGACATGGTGGGACAAGAAATAAGCTTTATGAACACAAGATATGAGCATCGGAAAGAACCATGTCAAACAAAACTATGTGTTATACAACACTTGGAGCAGCGGGCAGTTACATAAGAAATATAATCACAATAAGGTCTAAAATCAGATAGCAGACATTGTCTTGACTGCCCTACTGCTCCTCTGGTGCATTGGCTGGAGTCCAGACCATGTAGGTTTGGGCCTCGAGAACAAATTTTCCAGAAGAACTATCAGAGGATAGAAACAGAGGGAAAGAAAGAGAAGAAAAAGGGGGGTGGGGTGGGAGGGTAGGGGAGGGGGTTTTAGGAGGGGTGGGGACTGATGTTCTGCTTGGAGCATACCGGGGCAGCCTAGCTAGCCCTTACCTGGCCTGAACTTAAGTGACTTCTTGTACCTACGTCTTGAGAGAGTGAGGTCCAAGAGGAATACTTCGGGGGGGGCATTTCAAAAAGGAACATGGCAAGTTTGTCAATCATCCGTTAAATATCTTTCCAGAAGGAGTGTAGAGCAGGGAATGACCAAAAAATGTACAACAGCGTGCCAGTCTCTTGTTGGCATTGCTAACACAATGGAAAAACCATTGGAAAGATCTTATGAAGGATTGTCCTGTACCATCGAGTCAGCAGTTTGTAGCATGCCTCCTGGAATCGATGGGACAGTGAAGATGCAAAGTAGAGAACCCGGGCCTTCTGACTAGGAGTCAGAGTTTTGTCTATGTCCTTTTCCCACTTCTGGAGGAAAGGAGGAATATAGTCTTTCGGAGGTTTAGAAATCAGAGCATAAGACATCGAGGGCATGTGATGCAAAGAGGATGTTTGTGAGTAAAGGTTCTCAAACAGGGAGATCCTACCAAGATTTACCTTGCTTAGTTTGAAGGCAGAAAGAAAATGGCGTATTTGCATGGCCCTCCATGGATCCAGAGGGGGGGTGCATCGCTCGGATCTCTGAAATTGAGCGCCATCTACTTCCTGTCCAAGTTCTGAGTGCAAAATTGGTCAACAGAAAGGTTTAGAACCTTGTGTCCTCTGTCCCTTGCGTGAATTCCTGAGCCCCTATGACAGGGGACATTAAAATACAGCCCACTTTGGCCAGAGTTGCAACTGTGCTCCCTATGATAGGGTGCATTTTAACCTCTGATGGAAGAGGCATTGAGTGCCATGTGAGTGTCTGTAAGGAGAGCGGTGACAAAAATTGCTCCAGGTCTACACATCCCTTTTCCGACCTATGCTTGATCAAATCTAGAGTACGGGACATATGAACTGCGTACAAATATATGAAGGGATCTGAGAATCCAACCCCCCCTCCGCTCTTTGGGTAGAGCAAGACACAGGTAGGAGATGCGTTTCATTTTGTGACCCAGGAATTCCACCTTGGTCAATCAAAGAAAAGACCCGGGGAGTGCGACGGGATAGTTTTTAGCAGGTATAGAAGTCTAACCAAGACTGTCATTTTCAATATACTGTTGTGACCAAACCAAGTAAACGTTTTCTGATGCCACTGATTCAAATTGGCCCTGATGGAAGCTAACCAAAGAAGAAAAATTTCCTTGAATATCTTAGGCAGAGAGGGGGTAAGATATATACCCAAATATTTTAATCTCCTTTGGGCCCAGGAGAAAGGAAAATTGGCACAGAGGCGAGTAAGAGCTTCCAGAGTCAAATTAATATTTAAAGCCTTCGATTTATGTACTAAAATGTCATTTTAGTTCTAGCCATATAGGTGAAACTCGAAAAATTAGAATATCGTGCAAAAGTTCATTTATTTCAGTAATGTAACTTAAAATGTGAAACTAATATATGAGATAGACTCATTACATGAAAAGCAAGATAGTTCAAGCCGTGATTTGTCATAATTGTGATGATTATGGCTTACAGCTCATGAAAACCCCAAATCCACAATCTCAGAAAATTAGAATATTACATGCAATCAATAAAACAAGGATTGTACATAGAACAATATCGGACCTCTGAAAAGTATAAGCATGCATATGTACTCAGTACTTGGTTTGGCCCCTTTTGCAGCAATTACTGCGTCAATGCGGCGTGGCATGGAAGTTATCAGCCTGTGGCATTGCTGAGGTGTTATGGAAGACCAGGATGCTTCAATAGCGGCCTTCAGCTCTTCTGCATTGTTCAATCTCATGTCTCTCATATTTCTCTTGGCAATGCCCCATAGATTCTCTATGGGGTTCAGGTCAGGCGAGTTTACTGGCCAATCAAGCACAGTAATCCCACGGTCATTGAACCAGGTTTTGGTGCTTTTGGCAGTGTGTGGCAGGTGCCACGTCCTGCTGGAAAATGAAGTCAGCATCCCCATAAAGCTCGTCTGCGGAAGGAAGCATGAAGTGCTCCAAAATCTCCTGGTAGACGGCCGTGTTGACCCTGGACTTAATGAAGCACAGTGGACCAACCCAGCAGATGACATGGCTCCCCAAATCAACACAGACTGTGGAAACTTCACACTGGATTTCAAGCATCTTGCAGTGTGTGCCTCTCCATTCTTCCTCCATACTCTGGGTCCTTGGTTTCCAAATGAGATGCAAAAGTTGCTCTCATCAGAAAAGAGGACTTTGGACCACTGAGCAACAGACCAGGTCTGTTTTTCTTTAGCCCAGGTAAGACGCTTCTGACATAGTTTGTTGTTCAGGAGCGGCTTGACAAGAGGAATACGACATTTCAAGCCCATGTCCAGGATCCGTCTGTGTGTGGTGGCTCTTGATGCACTGACTCCAGCCTCAGTCCACTCCTTGTGAAAGTCCCCAACACTTTTGAATGGCCTTTTCCTGACAATCCTCTCCAGGCTGCGATCATCCCTGCTGCTTGTGCACCTTTTTCTTCCACACTTTTCTCTTCCACATAACTTTCTATTAATGTGCTTTGATACAGCACTTTGGGAACATCCAACTTCTTTTGCAATTACCTTTTGAGGCTTTCTCTCCTTATGGAGGGTGTCAATGATGGTTTTCTGCACAACTGTCAGGTCAGCAGTCTTTTCCATGATTGTGATTCCTACTGAACCAGACTGAGAGACCATGTAAAGGCTCAGGAACCCTTTGCAGGTGTTATGGCTTAATTATCTGATTAGAGTGGGACACTTTGAGCCGAGAATATTGCACCTTTTCACAATATTCAAATTTTCTGAGATTGTGGATTTGGGGTTTTCATGAGCTATAAGCCATAATCATCACAATTGTGACAAATCACGGCTTGAACTATCTTGCTTTGCATGTAATGAGTCTATCTCATATATTAGTTTCACCTTTTAAGTTACATTACTGAAAAAAATTAACGGTTTCACGATATTCTAATTTTTCGAGTTTCATCTGTATTTTAGTCATCTGAATTGTTTTAGTTTTAGTCATATTTTAGTCAGCTAAAATCTCGAGTACATTTTAGTCTACTAAAATCTCCAGTACCATAAACAAACAAAAATGTTTCTTTTTGTGAAACAGAAATGCAACTTTAAAATATAAAAGAAAACTAAAAAAACTGTAAACCCTATTGGCTGTAATACCATTGCACACATTGCCTGAATATGAAAATTTTAACAGTTCTCTGTTAATTATGAAAAAAAGTATCAAGTAACATCTTTATAAATGAAAACAAGTTTCATAAACAAAGAAGAATATTGCTTTTTGACCACTGTTAATTTCGGTGTCAAATTTTGATTCAGTTTTAGTCATAGCCTTTTATCTAAAATGCCATTTTAGTTTTAGTCATATTTTAGCCATCTGAATTGAAACTGAATTTTATTTTCATTTAGTTTTCATCAGTGAAAACATGCAGCTGATGAAAGCTATGACAAAATATTTTTGTCAATGAAATTAACACTGCTTGGTGGCAGATTTTTTTGGTGGATTGGCAGGCATCATGATTAATTAAAGGATTTGTCCAAACTGTTTGTATTTTTTATTGCTCTATGTACCCCTTTATCAATCACATCAGGGGCAGTATCTAGGAGCCCTATTATTGGTAAAGTGGACTTCCAGACTGTGATAAACCCCTCATCTACAGACCCCCAAAACCACTGGGTAAGGTTTGTGGGGAAGAAGCCCTTGTCCTGATCAACATGGGTACTTTGCTTTACCAGAGCCACCCCCTTAAAATCCATATCAGACATAAAGGGTTTGGTATAGAATTCGGAGAGCCTCACACTTTTTGTGTTTTTGTTTTGTTTTTTTGCAGTTTCCTTAGTGCACCTTTAATCCGTGGAATTCAGCCATTAAACATCAAAGCCAGAGCTTCTTCTAGGATTAGGGTTTAGAAAAGATGAATATAATACCCAGCTGCTGTGTTAACAAACAGAGTGAAAAATCTGTTTTAATCTTCTAGGAGACTCTGCATGTAGCACTCAGTCCTGTTTAGATCTCTGCTGTTGCTAGGATATAAAAGCACATGATTTCAGTTTGTGCTGGGTGTAGCTTCACCCCAGGCAGAAGCCCAATTTATGGGCATCCCTATAGGGGAGGTACAAACCGCACTGAAGCCCTACCCCTCTCTTCTGTTCCTGTCAACAGGTAATCCAGAACATCACTTTATATTAAACAATACACACTCAAGCTTCACTTTAACCTATCTCACCATATTACCTTTGTTCTTTTCTACACCAATTGCCTCTATTGCTCTATTTGCGTTCAAGAAGACCACACACCTTCAAATTATTATGCCTTGTGCCCTGATCTATCCTCTCAAGGACATTTGGGGTGCACTTCAACTTCATACAACAGGGATCCACACTAAGGGCTTGTATTCAAATGCTCTTTTACTCCAATAAATGTATTTGTTCAGACAGAATATATGTGAATATAAACCCCTCTTCAAGGTATTTATGCAACATTTCAAGTCTATTCTGACCCTTTCTCAAGACAGATCTGTGCCTAGGTTAGTAATGTTTATTGTGGCACCAAAGTGTTAAAATGTGTGGATTACCTATTAAATGCAAAAACTAACCCCAACTATGTCATCTTGAGAAAGTCCTCCATGGACGAAACGCTTGGGAGCATGACCTAGTGTGGTGGGCGTATATGGACTGTCATTGTGGCTAAGATCTCCTGTGTTCAGAGCGATGCACTGAGCAGCTGACTGCTGGCTCTGGATGTGGCCGTGGGAAAGAGACTATAACAATATAATTCTGGTTTTATATAGAATTAGACTATTGGGTTATTTCTTTCCTCTCTTGGTATATGGTCCATATGAGGAGGACTGATTATGCATTATGTTCTACGTGCCAATCTGTAAGAGGGAAATCAGGTTGATTTTTTGAGTTTCTGTCTGATGGTTGTTGAACACAAAGTGAGCAATTAAGTGTGGACTTTTTTCACAAGAATATACAGCACAAGAGCACTTTGAAATTGGAACTTTTATTGACTTGATGAACTGTTGGTGTTTTATATTTATTTATATTGGTGGCTTATGAATTTCTGAATTTACATATTTTATAATATTTGTTGATATTCAGCACAGTGGCTAAGTGGTTAGCACTTCCGCCTGGCAGCACTAGAGTTGTCGGTTCAAATTCCAACCATGGCACTACCTGCCTGGAGTTTGCATGTTCTTCCTGTGCTTGTGTGGGTTTCCTCCGAGTACTCCGGTTTACCTGCACATTCCAAAGACATGCTGGTAGATTAATTGGCTCCTGTCTAAATTAACCCTAGTATGTGTATGTATGAATGTGAGTTAGGGACCTTAGATTGTAAGCTCCTTGAGAGCAGGGACTGATGTGAATGTATAATATATGTAAATCACTGTGTAAATTGATGGTGCTATGTAAGTACCTGTAATAAATAAATATTTATTTGGGATAGTGTATAGTCATTATTTATTATGAAAGTTACACAGAACTGCACAGTGTTTGGGATTGAGTCACTATAAGGCCCCTTTCACATGGGCGGACTGATCGCGTCCACCTGTCCGTTTTTAGGCAGACCTGATCAGACCACCCATTGTTCTCTATGGGGAGGCATATGTAAACGGATGTGTCCATTTACACCCACCTGCATCCAATCCAGTCCTTCAAAAACAGATGGATGGGGATTAATTCCCCATCTGTCTACCGGATCAGGTCGAATGACAGTTGGATGCAAATGGACAGGTGGTCCGTTTACATCCGACTGCCCCATATAGAACAGCGGGCTGTGTCTGTGACCGGTCTGCACAAGCAGAGTGGACACGGACCTGTCATCCGCCTGCTCAGCAGGGTTCAGCAGACAGATCCCCTGCTGAGCAGGTGGATAGGCTTGATGGAGTCTGCCCCGGTGAAAGGGGCCTAAGGCTCGGTTCACAATGTGAATTGCACAGGAACCCTTCTGTGCGTTCTTGTTCGTTTCACATGCAGTTCTATGTTGTGCGGTTTGAGCCCATTAATTTTGAATGGGCTCAAATCACATTGCATTACTTCTGGAAATGCACTGCAACCAGATTGCATGGTACATTTATACCATGAGATCTGGTACAGGCAAATGCACCAGAGGAGTTTGCGGTCTGTGTTTAGGGGGTCATTAACTTAACACTGACACTAACACTGACACTCCCTGCAGATCACAACTGCAGTGCATTTTGAAACGCGCACGGATCGCTTTCTAGTGTGAACCTAGCCTCACTGTAAAATATATTGAGGCACCTGTAAGTTTCGTAGTCCTTTATTCAACTCCTACCCTGCAGTAGATGAGTGCTGGTACAGCCTAGCCCTCTGGGGAAACAGAAACTGATTTAGGCTAGGTACACACTGTAGAGGGTTTGCGGCCCCCACTTGCATGGGCATAAAAGCCCATTCATTTGCATGGGCTGTAGTGCCTGTGTTTCCTGTAATAAAAGGTTCCTGCACCATTTCAAAATGCAGCTGCAGGGAAATCGCACTGGCAAACATGCTGTGGGTTTAGATGTGTTGAGGTGCCATTAAGAATGCATGGCAACCCCATGCGACTCTACAGAGCAGCGTGTTTTGTGTGCGAACAGCTGCGATTCCTGCACCCGCAACCACCCACAACAGTATGAACCCAGCCTAAGCCTAGATTCACACTAATGCGATGTGGGAAACGACGCGCTCCGTGCTTGTTTCCCGAACTGCATTCCAATCGCACCACCCTTGCGATCTGCTGCCAGTATCAATACAAACAACACCTCAAAATGAATGGGCTCAAAGTGCACCGCACTGAATTGCATGTGAATTGCACAGGAATGTGGTGCATTCCTATGCAATTCACATGTAGTTCATGGTGTGAACTGATGCTTAATATTTGTCAAATCAAGATGAGATTTTGCTTTGCTCATAAACTCAACAAGATGGCATTAAAAAGTTCACTATTTAGCCATTGTATAGAGGCTCAGACTGTACATGTGTCCTTGATGTGCTGAAATCAGCATTCAGACACCTGTAGGTGTGAAAAACAAGATATACCTTTTGTCATAGAGTCATAAATGTGCTTATTGTCATAGAGTCATAAATGTGCTTATTGTCATAGACTCATAAATGTGCTTATTGTCATAGACTCATAAATGTGCTTATTGTCATAGAGTCATAAATGTGCTTATTGTCATAGAATCTTAGATTTGCCTATTCTCATAGAAACATTGATGTCCCATTGTCATAGAGTCAAGGACCTATTGACCTGGACTTATGCAATTTATTTTCAATGGGTAGTGAATGGATAATTGCTATTGCTTTTCCCTGATTATTGCTGGGAATGTTCACATATGCAGGAGGCTTTGGTAGCCTACAGATACTCAGAGCACTTCAACCACTAGAAAAAAAAACAGCCCCAGTAAATGTACAAGAAAAGAAAGCGCTTTTGTTTTATGTTTGCTTTAACACTTACCTGCAGATTGTCTGTTTTTCTGTAAGGTTTATTCGGAAGAAGTTCCACAAATGTAAAGGTTATTTCTTCATAGATTCAAAGGAGCTCAGCCATTGAGAGCTACAAGATTTATAGAAGTAGGATCCGTATTTTATTCAGAATTCCCTCTATAGACTAAAACACACTTCCAGAATATTTCTCATAGGGGGTGATTTATTAAAGAATAAGTAAAAATAAAATGTTTAGATAGAGGAGAATTCACTTCAAGGGAGTCACTTACCTGAATCATGCAAGAAAGAAGTTCACACCTTTCAGCCTTCACTGGCTGCATGCTTTTTCCACATTAGTGGCTCAGTAAGCAGTGAAGTTAGGTTCCGTATAAAAGCTTTGGGGCCTTCATAATGAAAGGAAACCTGTTATTAAAGAAATACTGGGCTGCCGCCATTGCTTATCTCATTCTAAAAGGTTGGTGGTGCTAGGCTGTTATGCTGACCCACAGTCTTCTATATTTTCTAAGTTACTGACCCGGGCAAATATGCGGATCAGGAAAATCAGAGGAAAGTCAGAAATCCTTATGTGCATACTGGGTAAGTAATTTAGACAGTACTAAAGCAAGAAAATCAGAATGACAACCTGACAACCATTATTCTTAGAAGATGACATCAGCAATGGCAACCTCTATGTTTCTATCATTAGTAAAGATTCAGCCTAGTTTCTCATTGATGACATTGTGCCTGAAATACTGTCCTATGGTATATGGTTGGAATGTGTATCAAATGTTTGCATCACCTAGCAGAAATCAGGACATTTTGGCATTGATATTGAAAATATGACTGATCATGCAAAAAAAAAAACTGTTTTAGTTAAGGATATGATTATATGAAGATATTGGTGCAGAGTGAGCAATGTCTGTTATTACCTGTCACTTGCTCCACTCTATGCATTTTAGAGATTCTGTATATAGCCCTACAGAACAGACAGTGCACAGTCCACATCTACTGATTCTCTGCAAACAGGAAACAGGAATTTTATTATAGAGAAAAGACATAGAGTTTAACCATAGATGCAGCTACAAACGTATAAACACTGCCATCTACTGGTTGAAGAATATATCTCTACTGAATACTTATACTGATGTACAGTAGTTGTTGCATAAAAGTACATGAATATTAAACTCCAGCAATGCATACTACAATTCCCATGGTTCTCTGGGCTATAGCAAGCTTCTGCTTGTTATAGAAAACAAATATAATCTATTTATTAATGTGTATCTAGTTATTTATGTGTAATGATTTTTAGGGTAATGTTTAGAGAAAGTGGTGCAATACTTGCATTTTGTATTTTGATTTTCTGTTGTTTTTCAATCAGTGTTATTATTCTATGTAGTATTTTAATAGGATGGTATAGTTTATTACAGTACAGTGCTAATTTAGTTACAGTTCTCAATCTTAATTTTAATTCATGGCTATTATATATATATATATATATATTAGCTTGCTGTTATTGGTCATTTTATAGTTGTTGTTGTGTCTTGTTTCCATTTGTTATTGTGATTTTGTGTTGCCTTTGTTGACTGTAACTGTATCTTAAAGTGTTACTAAACCCAGGCCCCTGCATTCACTGTATCTGGTCTCCCACAGTACACAGAACATGGAAATGTAATTGTTTTAGTAATGCTAGGTTCACACTAATGTGGTGCGGTACATCGCATGTGATATGCACGGGAACCACACCGCATTTCTGTGCAAATCACATGAGATTTGTGTGCGGTGCGATTGGAGCCATAAATTTTGTATGACTCAAATCGCACCAAAGAGGTGCAGGACCCACACTAGAATCGGATCGCATGGGTATTCACATTGCGATCTGATTCTGCATATAGCACCATGTTTTGCAGACCGATTTTGGGGTGTTGTTAACTTAACATACACACCCGCAGCGGTTTGCATGAACGGGATGCGATTCTGATGCGGTGCAGAATTCACACAGAAAACGCTGCGAATTCTGCACCGCATCAGCGTGAACCCAGCCTAAATATAAACTTCTAAATACTTTTTACAGTTAGAGCAGTCTTGTGACTTTTATCAGTGTCCAGCAGAGCACTGCTTAAAGCTTATAAGAGGAGTTATCATTCTCCCCTGATTGTCCTATGAGGCTGTATAATCCCTGACTTCTGTCTGGACAGCGCTGACTGGCCCTCTGCTGATTACATGCACTCTCCCAAAGAAAAAAAAACTCTCTAGCAAGACACACTAAACTGAGCATGTGCAGTGACTCTTAAGGCTCTGTACTATCAGCAGATGGATTGGGAACAGTAGAAGAAGGGTAGGATCAGAGAAGTCAGGATCAAACAGCCTTTTTACACAATGAAGAGGATTAACCCCTTAGGTTCCACAGTGAGTATAACAAGCATGCTTTACTGCATATACAGACTGATATTACTGTTGTGGGTTTAGTAACACTTTAATTATTTCCCTTTGGGATTAATAAAGAATTCTGAATCTGAATTGCGGTGGTGAATTACAGCAAAGGGTGGCTACGTTCACATGCACAAGGGGGCATAGAAAACAAACGTAGCCACCTTAGAACCGGAGGTCTCAGAATAATGAAATAAAGCTTGCATTTCGAAAGATGAATAGAAGGGAGAGATAGAAGCACATTCTACTAAAATGTAAACATATTGCATGCATTTTATTTAATAAAACCATTGTGAGCTTAGTGTCACTTTAAATCCATTTCAACTGAAGTTTGTAACCTAAACAAAATACCATCTACTTCTCACCAGTAGAGGGCAGAAGATTTCTGTTTCAAAACTGAAGGGGAATACAAAACTCAGCAGCCTTCACATCTAGCCTGGAATTGAAATTCCATCTTCATTTAAGGTGGAAATGTAGTTTTAGGAGACAAAGCACAACAGGTTTGATCTGCAGCCTGAGCCTTTTTACTTACACAATCTATAGTTTTAATGCCACTTTAGCCAAACACTGAAGGATAGTCAGATGTGAGCCTGTGAAAGAATCATTGGTATGCCAGTCACAAGGTGCTGTAAATTAAGACTTTGTATTAATTCTACTAAATGCATCTGGGAAGCTCCCCCTTGGAAGCTAGCTACCTTTTTCCTCTCTTTTTATTCCTTTGTCCTTTTGTAATTTACCAATTAAGAAGCACAAAGGATTATGCTCCCCATAATGAGCCCAATAACAGCTTCTTGTGGTCTGAGAGATGTTCATTAAGGCACTTGAACTTCACTCACACGTAAATGATTTCTCTGAAAACCACCAGACAGAGTTACTGCCTTGTTTTAGAGGGAACACAATTATTTGTTCCTATTTAACTATAATGCTAAATCCATTCATTTATAAACTATTGGTGGCTGAGGATACAATACTCATCATGCCTAAAGGAAGATTCTACCCTGCACATGTCCTTATGCTATATCCCTTTCCCATAGAAATGGCTCATATATTTATTTATTTATTTGTATTGGCTTTACATGGACCTGTCAATGTACTCTAAAGTGCAATACACTAGGTGACTAGGTGTTGTATGTGTACTCTCCTTGGAAGCAGGATCTTGTATAAATCGGACATTACCAACTATTCAGGTGGTCACAAGAACATTAATATACTTCATGAGTGTTTATTTATTTCAGGTACAGTGCTGTCAATTTATACAGTGCTTTACATATATATTGTACATTCACATCAGTCCCTAAGCCTCAAGGGGTGTACAGTCCCTAACTCACATTCATATTCTATTTCCTCTTGTACCAAATAGTATTGTAACTGTAATGTATACCTTCATTTTGTAAAGCGCTGCGCAAACTGTTGGCACTATATACATTCTGTATAATAATACATACACATACTAGGGCCAATTTAGACAGGATCCAATTAACCTACCAGCATGTCTTTGGAGTGTGGGAGGAAACCAGAGTACGCAGAGGAAACCTACACAGGCACAGGGAGAACTGCTAACTGCTAACTCCAGGCAGGTGATGCCATGGTTGGGATTTGAACCAATTACTCTAGTACTGCTAGGTGGAAGTGCTAACCATTTAGCCACTGTGCTACCCACTCATGAAAAATAATTATCTCATATATTTATTTGCATTGGCTTTACATGGACCTGTCAATGTACTCTAAAGTGCAATACACTAGGTGACGTATGTGTACTCTCTTTGGAAGTTGGATCTTGCATAAATCAGACATTATCAACTATTCAGGTGGTCTTGAGAACATGAATATGCTTCAGGAATTTTCTTTTTATTCATTTCATGTACTTATATAGTGCTGTCAATTTACACTGTGCTTTACATATATATTGTACATTCACATCAGTCCCTAACCCTCAAGGGGCATATACAGTAGTCCCTAACTTACATTCATACAGACACATACTAGGGCCAATTTGGACAGGATCCAGTTAACCTACCAGCATGTCTTTGGAGTGCCTGGAGGAAACCTACACCGGCACAGGGAGAACATGCTAACGCCAGGCAGGTGGTGCCATGCTTGGGATTTGAACCAATGACCCTAGTACTGCCAGGTGGAAGTGCTAACCATTTAGCCACTGTGCCACTCATGAAAAAAAAATTATCTCATATATTTATTTGCATTGGCTTTACATGGACCTGTTAATGTACTCTAAAGTGCAATACACTAGGTGACTAGGTGTTTCATGTGTAACTCTTCTTGGAAGCAGGATCTTGCATAAATCAGACATTATCAACTATACAGGTGGTCTCAAGAACATTCATATACTTTATGAGTTTTTCACGGTCTCCTCATTCACATGAGTGGCCAAGGGGTGGTAAAATCAGGTGGTTGAACCAAGTTTTGCCACTTGCCTAAAAAAGGCCATGCAGCCAGTCAAGGCTGTAAACAAGCCGTAGGCATGATTCCTTGGTTTGCAGTGGGGGAAAAGTTAAATGTCATGTAACTTTAGGCTGGTGGTACCATCGCCAAACAATTTCTTTTCAAAGAAAGGGGGCCATGCTACAACTGCTCTGAAAGCATGCGCAACGCTTGTGGTTGCTGCACGGTGGTGCAGCATTTTGATTGTTAAAATGATATATCATCTTCATACTGCCTGTCAAATATCCTCTGAAAAGTGATCTATTGTGGATGGCTTTACAGTGAGGGGGCTATGCTAACTGCATGTGTGAAGAAGCCCTTTATCTTCAGTGGTCTTGTTCTGTACTTGCTACACGTTTCTTTGTGTGTAACTCAACATGCAGCTGAAACCTCCTATAATGCAATAAATCAGACTGAATGTAATCTAGAAGTGTTATTAACAAAACAGGGTGGTTGTAACTATTGAAAAAACAGATAATAAGTACATATAATCAATGTAAGAAGCATACAGAAAACAATGGAATGATTAGGCCAGTGCTTCTCAACATTTTTATCTTCAAGGAACCCCTGGCAAAAGTCTGAGATCTGGGGGAACCCATGAAATATTATTCACATCTACAGCTCATGGAACATTGGTATGATCAGCGAGCTGGTGATAATAACAATTATTTTTAGAAAAAGCATTAACTAAAAGAATAAATATTAAAACACCCCTAGTTAATGTGAAGCATGTGCTTTCTTTTTCTTTAGAGATGCTCTATTCTGGGTCCAGCTATAGATAAACAGTGTGTGTGTGTGTGTGAAGGGGGGGGGGGGTGCAGCAGGGCAGGGTACAGAGGCACAGGAGGGCATACTACATGAGGGGGAAGCAGGGCACATTACATGGTAGCAGGGCACATTACACAGAACAAAGCACAGGGCACATTTCATGGAACAGGGCACATTACGTTGGACAGGGTACGTTACATGGGACAGGGCACGTTACATGGGACAAGGCACATCACATGGGACAGAGCACATTACATGTGGATGGAACACATTAATGGGACAGAGCACAATATATGGGACAGAGCACAGATCACATTACATGGGACAGGGCATGTTACATGGGACAGGGCACATTACATGAGACAGAGCACATAACATGGGACATAGCACATTATATTGGACAGAGCACATTACATGGGATAGGACACTTTACATTGGACAGGACACGTTACATGGGATAGCACACATTACATGGGACACAGCAAAGAGCACATTACATGGGACAGGGCATGTTACATGAGACAGACCACTTTACATGGGAAAGAGCACAGAGCACATTACATGGAACAGAGCACATTACATTGGACAGGACACGTTACATGGGCCAGGGCACATTACATGGAACAGCGCACATTACATGAGACACAGCAAAGAACACATTACATGGGACAGGGCATGTTACATGAGACAGACCACTTTACATGGGAAAGAGCACAGAGCACATTACATGGGACAGAGCACATTACATAGGACAGGGCACGTTACATGGGACAGGGCACATTACATGGTACAGAGCACTTTACATGGGAAACAGCACATTACATGGGACAGAGCACAGAGCACATTACATGGGACAGGGCACATTACAAGGAACTTTATATGGAACACAGCACAGAGCAAATAACATGGGACAGGGCACTTTACATGGGACAGAGTACAGAGCACATTACATTGGACAGAGCACATTACATGGGACAGGGCACGTTACATGGGACAGGGCACATTACATGGGACAGGACACTTTACATGGGACAGAGCACAGGGAAAATTACATGGGACAGGGCACGTTACATGGAACAGGGCACATTACATGGGACAGGGCACATTACAAGGAACTTTATATGGAACACAGCACAGAGCACATAACATGGGACAGGGCACTTTACATGGGACAGAGCACAGAGCACATTACATGGGACAGAGCACATTACATGGGACAGGACACGTTACATGGGACAGGGCACATTACATGGGACAGGACACTTTACATGGGACAGAGCACAGGGAACATTACATGGGACAGGGCAATTTACATGGGACAGGGCACATTACATGGGACAGAGCACAGGGAACATTACATGGGACAGGGCACGTTACATGGGACAGACTGTTGGGCACATTGTGGGAGACACAGCTGGGCACTGTACCTGCTTTATTCTTCTTTTACTGGCTTCAGAGGCAGCTGTTCTCAGTCCTCCAGTGATGCTCTGTTCCCCACAGCCCTTCCTCCCTCCTCCTATCCTGTCCATCCCAAATGATGTCACATACAAGCACCTGGGATGGACAGATGGAGAGGACGGGCCAAGGGGCACAATGCACTACAGCCAATTGTATGCCAGCAGCTTTCCTGCCTATCTCTGCATGTGTCCTAGCAATCTGTCAGCTGCCTCTGACTGACAAGTAGATCGCCGCAGACCCTTGGGGACCTCTCGTGGAACCCTCATTGAGAAACACTGGATTAGGCTGTAGATGGCAATATGTATATGCTCACCAGTGATGCTGCCTGCAGGGGATGTAAGTTCAATGCTGCAGAGAATTATGGCTGGTTCCTTTCTCTCAGTTCTTAAAATGGTGTCTGAGCTCCCAAAATGCACCTATTTCCTTTTCTTAGAATGAATGAGTTTGTATTAAGGCCAAACAAAACAGTCTCTTGTTTCTGTAAAACAGCAAACTTATTATGGGCTCCATCTAGTGGCCAAATTTAATATTGCTGGCAAGACAGGCATAATGAATTTCCCTGCTTAAGGCAGAAAACTCTCCTCTTGTATTAATGGATATCACTTTTTGCGTCCTCCAAGGAAAACAACAAGACAAGTTTAGAAATTGGTCTGCGGAATGTAATGAATCTCCTTGCTGGAAGCAGAACAGACCTGATTGGCCTCCTGCAGTCTACATTTGTCAAATTAGCAATTAGTGTGTGCTTTTCTGATTGGAGAGAAGCAATTGTGACAGGGCTGGGTCAGATCACTGTGGATAGACTGCTGCTCTCACAGTTAAGGAAGAGTTCCTTAGCTTCACCCTGCGACAAAAAAAAATAAGGACCTATTCAAACCTTGGCTTCCTGGTGTGTTGTGTTTACCTGCATTGCTTTAAGGCAGACCAATCAAATGAATGGGCTGAAAAAGCATCAAAACATCCAAAAGAGTGACATTGACTATTTGTGCCAATCGCATTACACCACAACATACAGGACTACATTACCATGGATTGTGGTAGGCTGTTAGAATAGGTTGCCATAGTGTGTTGGGGTGCCATAGAGGGATTACTTTGACGCAGTTGGCCAGCTTAAGCATGTATTGCAATTTGTGTGAACAAAATATCCCTATTTATTGCATAGTCTGCTTGAAAGGGTATATACCAGTGTGCAGAGGGTCCTTCAGAATTTCTAGTGTTAATATGTGGTTACACCCCTTTAGCACCTGATGGATAAATGCATGCACTAGCTGTTGGGATTTGAGCACAGGGATCTTTTGTTTGGGGTGCCATTCAAGGCACAAACCACAAGGCACTGCACTGGAAATGTGTGAATGGGCTATTAGACATTTGAAGGACACTTTTTATGCACCCTGGTTTTATCTATTTCTTTTTTAGAAAGGTACAATTGTTCTTTGTTGAGGTTAAAGGATAAGATAACCTTTTTGACAAAGATAATAAATGCACATTATTTTGTGGGTAAAAAAAAATGTACATTTATTATTTTTGTCTGCAGGAGCCTGGAAAGCATTGCACCAGTGATCAGTACATTGCTGATCCCATGCAGGTCTCCTGCAGACCTATCAGCATAAGGGATGTACGAGCAAGGAGATATTCTGACAGGAAGCTTCAATAAACTACCACAGTGCTCCACAGTGCCGTGGTAGTTCATTGAAAACTACAAGCCCACAGCCGCTAAGGCTGCCTGGACTTGTAGGCACTCATTCACAGAACTCATTCACGGTGTGTGGGCGGAGCTCCGCACAGCCACGCTGTTTTCAAATCTGACTTATAGTACGGGGAAACTTCTCCCTGTACTATCTGTCAGAGGGAGGGGGGTGATGGGTGCTTTTGCAGCTATGGGAACATGTTACATGTTCCAACATAAAAACAGGTGGAAACATGTAACATGTTCCCAAAGGTGAACTTATCCCTTAAAGGTTCCTTCACATTTCTTTTGACTCTGCTTTGGTGCACCCTAGGGAATTGAGTACTGATATGGCTTTATGAAAAATTGTGGTGTATACGAGGAGGTTTGACCAAGTGTTGTACATACATTGATACACAACCTCTCTACAGTGGGAAATGGGGGCAAGCAAGCGGAGATGTGGCTGCTTATCCAGAAATGTTCTACTTTGGATATGTGCTTTGAATTTTTGGGTCCTCGAAGCAAACAGAGAAAGCTGAAGTCTATAAATGGTTGCATGCCATGCAGCTAAAAGCTGAATTCCAGATAGCTAAATACACTTACGGGAAATGTTTTATCTGCCAAAGGATTTATATTTCTGTACAGTCCTGACATTTACACAACCCTGCACACAGGTTAGTGTCCTAACTGTAATCTATTCTACTTAAAGTAATGATGTATTCAGTAAGTAGCACCATCAAAAATGGGCAGCACAGTGGCTAAATGATTAGCACTTTCGCCTGGCAGTACTAGGGTTGTTGGTTTGAATCACAGCCCAACCAACTTGGAGTTCTCCCTGTGCCTGTGATGGTTTACTCCAGGTACTGTGGTTTCTTCCCACCCTCCAAAGGATTTATATAGCACCAACAATTTGCTCAGCGCTTTACAATATAACGGGAGACAATACAGCAACGATACAATTCAATACAAGAGGGATAGGAGGGCCCTGCTCCTTTGGAGCTTACAATCTAAGAGGGAGTAAATTGGATCTTGTCTAAATCAGCCCTAGTATGTGTATGTGTGAATGTAAGTTAGAGACCTTAGATTGTATGCCCCTTGAGGGTTAGGGACTGATGTGAATGCACAATATATATATATATATATATATATATATATATATATATAAATTTACAGTGCTATATAAGTACCTGAAATAAATAAATTATACTGTAGTGCTACTCCCATAGGAGCCACTGGTTACATCAGGTCCACTGTTGTTACCTTATTCTTGGGCTGACACCTCAGCACCACTGACACTTAGGGTATATACTTCAAAAGGTATAGATTAGTGACTTTTGCTAATACCTTAGGGTCACTCTGGAATGAGACACAAGATCCTGTGGTAAAAGTAACAAATATATTCCCAGATAAAGTTCAAACAAACCGAGTATAACAGTGAATAAGACTTTGCAGCACACATTATTATAACGCTTCAACTGATTAGGTTAGAGTGCTACTTTAAGTTCAAACTAGACCAGCATAAATTGTAGCTATCCTCGCTACATGCACAGCATAGGGCAGCAACGAATTGGTAACAATGAAGATGATGGCTAGGTTGCCTATCATCACTTGGGGTGAGGAAGTTAGGCCTAGACCTTTTTGAAAACTGAGAGATATGAAGAGGTGGTAGGTTTTGCTCAATAGAGTGAACTTAGGTACAGTCTTTAAGGTAATTCTTCTGCCGGCTGTGTTGGGGCCCTTGAAGACATTGTCATGCTTGATGGACAAGAAAGACAGAGAAGATGTCTCTGCAAGCAGTGAATCAGTATAGAAACAATAAACTCCTGAGAGGACTGATGATGGAGTGACCGAGCAAGGGTTAATACTCTGAGTTATGGGAATGATTATTTGTCATAAATTCTGGTCAGTAGGACTATAGATGTGCACCTAGAGACAAATGAGAAGTGTCAGTGAAAATAAAAGGGACAATAATTCTCTCCCGGTGGGTTAGCACAGGGTCAACTGATGAATTATTGGACAGGACTGTAATCCACTCTTTAGCTTCACTGTATCCGTAGAAGCAGGACTTATTTCCTAGGTAGGGGCTCCCTTTATGCTGTTGTTGGCTCCCAGGTGGCCTCTGACAACAATTTGATGAACGATGGCTTCTGCAATACAGCAGTGAACCCTGATGGGACCCTTTCTGCTGCAGTAGCAGTGATCAGCAAGTCTGTGTCTGTTGTTCTGGGTCCCTGGCTACTCTAGTGGTGGGCCTCTGGAAGGAACTCAACCACAGAAAACAGTGACATGCGGAATGAAGCTGATTTCCTTGCTCTCCGTAACTGTCAGGCCCTGATTCCGATGCAGTGCAAAGTCTCTGTCTCCTCCTGTCTGCAGTGGTAGAAGGACCAGCCAAGAGAGAAAAAAAAGGAACATTTTAAAGGATGAAGATTTTACATCTTATATGCGTCTGGATTTCCTCAACTGAGTTTGGAAAAAAGTTCAGAATCACTTTAAACAGTACAACTAGTTCACCTATATGCCCCCAACCTATGATTTAAAAGGGAAAGATCGCTTCTCGCTGATGAGGTCATCCCTCTTACTCTTCTCTCTAATCTTATCTGCTAGTTCCTTGTCAACACATGTGCATGGCACCATACTTGATTTGCTCCAAGTACTGCCCCTCCTTTTCTTAAAACTGCTGTACAGATGATTATAGATATCTGATTCCAAGTCAAATTAAGCTACGTACACTAGCTGTATTACAAAAAAACAAAGTAAGTGTCAGTTCACACCGGAATTGCACAGGAACGTGCTTCACATTCCTGTTTGTTTCAGTCCAATGTGATTTTCAGCCCATTCGTTTGAATAGGATGAAATCACATTGGATTGCACCAAAAGCAGTGCATGCACTACTTTTAAAAACGCACTGCAACTGGATCACATGGTACCACATGGTCTGATGCAGGGAAATGCACTGTGTTTGTAATCTTTGTTTGGGTATTGTTAGGAATCTAGTGACATCCACAGAAGATTGCACACCCAGTGTGTTTGAAATGCGGCGCTGGAAAAGCGTATGGAATATTCCTGGTGTGAACAAGCTCTTATTGTGTTCAATGACTACATATTTTTGGTAAAAAAATCCCAATAAGTGTACACTGCTTGGTTTGTGCCAAAGTTATAGCGTCCACAAACTATGGTACAGATACTGGAATGTCTATTTATTATTTTTTTTTATACTAGTAATGGTGGCAATCAGCGACTTAACTGGATTTTGATAGTACGGTGGGCAATCTGACACTAACTGACAAATTGTGGGAACTGAATAACTGCCACTGGCATCTCCAGTGACACTAATACAGTGATCAATGCTAATAATATACACTGACACTGTACTAATGACACTGGCTGGGAAGAGGTTAACATCTGGGGGCGATCAAAGGGTTAACTGTGTACCTAGCAGTACTTTTTGTGTGCTGTGTGCTGATTTTTACTAAGAGATGTGTCGGTTTTTATTCCCTTTTGCAGGGAAACAAAAACCAACACATCCCCACTGACAGGACAGAGCCCTGTGTTGTTTACATTCACAGAGCTCTAAACTGTCTTCCTCTTCGCTGATCAGCAGGTCCTGGCTGGCAATCATTGACTGGGAGCGGCTTGTACTGTGACTAATCACAGCATGGCTGGGGCAGCGTGCACGTGTGTGCGTGTGCGCCTAACCTAGAAGAGCTAGATCACGTATAAGATACATGATCCGGCGCAGGAGAGCTGCTCTGCCGCCATACTAATATGTGAAGTGGTTGATTGGTCATTCTTTGATATCTGCCTCTAGTTTAACTTTAAATGCGGGCAGGAATGGATTTACTTTTAAGTCTTTCAGGGCTTCAGTAATCTTCAGAGAATAATAATGTTTTGTAACCAGAAACAACCGGCTTTATCAATCAGCTTTCAGCAAAAGCGTTTAATCATAATAATGATAGTTGATTTCTAATTGGTTGTGATGAGTCATTGCAGTGGCAGTTATCTTAGCAAGCATACTATTAATAAAGCAAGTCTATTGTGCTGAATGGAAGTGTATAGCTCCTGCGTTGGATTTAGTGGCGGAGGTTGTTGTGTGTGTTCTCTCCATATGAACTTGGGTGATCTAAGGATACATTCTAGGCACCAGGTGGCTTAATGATAGTTTAATGCAGCACTGAATAAAGTCTTTTGCAGAGGCTGATGCCTCTAGCAGAGAATAGAATGATCTTACAATACTTGACATATTTTTGTTCTATAGCCCTTGCTGCTTAGTCGGAACATACAGTGTTCATAGTTTCTGAAAAGGAGTCTTAGTAATATTTACAGCTATTATACCCAATCATATATTTGTATGCCCATGACATTTTATAGTTAGATCACAAATGCAAAGCTTTCAAAGGGTAGCACTTGGCATGTTCCTGATCTATGCACAGCAATCCTCTGACACTGGGCTGGAAGGTTGAACTGAGCCAAAGTATTTAACATTGCATTTACTTTGCTTTGTGCTGTATTCCTGTGAATGTTGCCTGCAGAATCTAGGCAGGGCCTGGTGCTATAGGCACATGTCATTTCCCTTTCCATTTGCCGCTTTTTCCAGAAGAGGGGTTCACAGCCAACTGGAATGCTGTCTGGCAGCATACAGAAGCTGGATCCTCCTCTCTGCTAAGTATCTGAGTGTGTGAGAATTTATCTATTATCATCTGTAAATAGGTCCAGAATACCTCAATTATTATCCAAAAAGGTGTATTTCTAAAAAAACATACCATATTTTTCACTACATAAGACGCACTTTTTCTCCCCCCCAAAAATGGGGGGAAATGTCTGTGCATCTTATGGAGCTAATATGGAGAGGCTGGCCCGGTATTCCCCCCGTCGCTGCCGCCGTGTTAGAATACCAGGCCGGCCGCTCTTCTGTGATAGCACCAGGCAGGGCCCAAAGTAGCTGCCCTTTAAATCGGAGTTCCAGCTAAAAAAGAAAAAAAAAAGTCAGCAGCTACAAAAACTGTAGCTGATGACTTTTAAAATACAGCCACTTACCTGTTCCTCAGTCCAGCAGTGTCCTCGCCACCGCTGGTTTAACCGGCCATCTTCTCTCCCTGGCACCGGCATCTTTAGTGTGGGCACCCGGCTGTGACAGCTTGCAGCTTCACAGCCAGGTGCCTAATGTGCAAGAAGCGCTGCACTTTGTGAATGGCTCTGTAGTCTTCTGGGACCTGTCACATGTCCCAGAGACTACGGGGAGAGAGGGAGGACAACTTCCGCTCGCCTAGGCCTAGGCGATCGCAGCGGACAAGGTAGCGGGTACCCGTCAAATTCAGGTACCCACTTCCCCCCCCGCTCCCCAAAGGTCTGCAGTTTCTGGTCATCTCCTGTACTAT
Source organism: Staurois parvus (assembly GCF_062004578.1). Taxonomy (NCBI): domain Eukaryota; kingdom Metazoa; phylum Chordata; class Amphibia; order Anura; family Ranidae; genus Staurois; species Staurois parvus. The sequence continues at coordinate 1,720,140 of NW_028317932.1, forward strand.
GTCTGCAGTCTATTGGTTCAGAATATTTTTTTCTTGTTTTCCTCATCTAAAACCTAGGTGAGTCTTATGGAGAGAAAAATATGGTAATTTGTCTTTAATTTTACACCTGTGGTTGCAGGAAAGAAAATCGCATCGTCTCTGGCAAGCTTTAATCTATGATGAGCTTATTTTATACTGCTGTTGTGGATTGGATATGTTGTAATATATATACCATATCTTATGCTGTAACATGTATGTTCTGTATCAATTGTAATCTATCTCTAAGCTTTGTATTCAGTACAAACTCTTTGTTGCATTTTATCTGTTGTGGATGTGACGGCTTCATTCATATTCACTACCTAAGGCATAATGGAGCTAGTTATTATTATTTATTTCTTTAGGTTGGCCTGTGCTTCAATAATTGGGTCTGTTATATTGGTATTATGAATCTTTTTGCTGTGTTGTACAATTAGATAACCACTTAATAAACACAGCCGCCTTTTCCTTCCACATGATGTGATGTGAAAAGGAAGAAACAACAATGTTTGAGGGAGAGGAAATTAAAAAAAAGAGAGGACACTTATGAATGAAAAAAGATTAATACAAAAGAGAAGAGGGGGTGGGGGTCAGTATTTGCCTAATTTTTTCATGCCTTCCTTCATGGGCCCTAAAATGAAGTAGTTCCGAGGTGCATGACCTACAAACGCCTAATAGGAAATCCACCCCTACCATCCTCAATGATATTGTAAGGCAGAGGCACAGATGTGCCGGTGTAGTTCCTAAAATTGGCTAGTAGGTGACCCCATAGCTAGGACAAGGAACTGTCATAGTGAGACTAGCAGTGTAGTTGCCTAAGTAGCCTGTAGAGGTCCCCAGGATAGTGAGCTGAGTGTGACCACAGACAGTGAAGTAATGTAAGCCCTTTCCCTGCCAGTGTGGGGCATCTTGGAAAACTGGATTCAGTATAAATATTCCAATGGGAGTTCACTTGGGTTGTTGGTCATAATGGGAAGCATTGCAAGGACCAAGCCCTGGCAAAGTTGTAATCTTTGAGGATCTAGCTTCTGGGAATTTCTCCATTGGGGGGAAACGGAAGCAAAATGTATAGGACTATTTGAGTTACTTGAATCCTCTTTTCAAGGGATACAGCACTCTGGCAAAATCCTTAGGATATGGGCTGCTCCTCAACTTGGCTCTCATCTCTCATGTTTCCAACTACGGGAATGTGCTGTCACCAATAGAGGTGACCGAAAGGATGTTAATATGTAATTAACTGCCTTTCAGTAAACTGTTGAAAGGTTTCTATTACTTGGAGTCTTTGTTCTCCTATCCTCAAGCTGGAGATGTCCTCTTGAAAAAGAACAGGTGCTGGGTTTGGCTGTTATTAAGGTATGGAATGAACTACTGTGGTACATAGAGCCCCTGATAGTTTTTTTTTTTTTTTACTTACTGTGGCTCTACTAGAGATTTCCTGCACTCCCTGTTAGGACAAGAAACAATGGGAGTACTTTGCAGCGGACTCAATTATTGTAAGAAAACATGTGCTTCAGTAAAATAGGGAATGGGTTAGAACCTCTGTTAGGTTATTATTACTGATTCTTGTCCAGGTGAGAACCATTCTCCTTATTTTTTGTCCTGCTCACAGAGAAATGTCTTCACAAGGGGCACATACAACAACAAAAACCTAACATAATTATTAACTCTTCCTAAGTCTATGCTAAGCTAAAAAAAATGGTTTGGATTTGGAGAAAGGCTAAAGGAAATACAAAATTATTATCATACATAATTTCATGAACTTCCTAATAGGCAAGAGCTATTGTCTTAAACAACATCTGACCATCACAGACAGTCAAAGAATCAATGGTGGATGCTGGGAAATATCTGCATCACCAAATAAAGGTTTAAATTCAGATTTTCTCAGCCCATTGTAATCTAACTCCAAAAGTGACTTTGGACATGTTCCCTGCGCGCTTCTGCTAAATAGTACTGAACTATGTTTATTTTTACTAAATAATAATCTGCAATTAAAGTAAATCTGAATAAATACAATTATATAAAACTAGCAGGGATTTTTTTTTACACAGCGGAACTGGAAATAAATGTACACTTTTCAACATTTTCAAGTGATACTGGCAGTTAGTTGATCTTCTTTACAGTTTTTATAAATTGGTACCTAGTTTATGTTAACTTTTCTAAACTGTTTAGCTGATGGTGAAACAAATGGCAGATGTTAAAAGCTGACTAAAGAACCATGTATCCAGTGGAAACACAAAGAAATTGTAGCCAAGCTTAGCTTAGTTTATGCGGTGTCGCTAGAAACATGGGTTAAATGTGTTCATCTGTGCTGTAAAGATTTGGCCTTAAGATCATGATAAATCTCACCCATCAAAGCGGGTGAGTTTCAGTGGTACGGCATAATATAATTCAAGCAATTGTTCACTGAAGTTTATTGCTTTTAATAAAAAATCTTATTATATACATTTATTGGTTGTTCTTGGCTCCCTTCCTATAACAACAAAATATCATGGGAGACATTACTTGGAATCTGCACAACCATCAGCTACTTCAACTAAGCAGACTAATTTGATCATAGCTAAAATCACCTAATGCAGACATGTCAAACTGAAAGTGGAACGTAACTGTATCTGAGCACCACAAACCAAGAATGCTATTTATTTCATTATTAATATTCTAAGCAAATTCCCCCATCCTTCCATGTCCTCATGCTTTATTTTGTTGCAAAACCACCTTAAAAAGCATCCCTCTAGCATTTTTACCCATGGCCATCTTGATTAAGGGCAGTGGATTCATGTAGCATTTGCTTTATAGAATCTATCTGTCCTTAGCTCAGGCATACAGACGGGAGGGTGTGCTTAGCTGAGAGAGCCACTCCTCCCCTCCTCCTGAAAGAAAAAAATACCCATGAAGACTTCTGGAATGAATTATATAATTTTGGCCTAGGCAAGAACCCAGGAGGCAACTGAAGAAAGGTAAATAAAAAAGTTTAGAACAAGTAAATATAATACACAGTATCTTCCTATCTATTTGCTAATGCTGACAGCATAATGATTAAAAATAGTTCATGTTGACTGAGAGAGTATAGTTCCACTTGAAGTAAAATGCGGGGCTGAATTCAATAAATCTACAAAGTACCACAGTAGATCTAGTGAGAGCTATACCTACCTAATTCCAAAAAGCACTAAAGCACTATAATATAATAATGTAACATAACATTACAAGAATAAACTGTAATATATTTCAATACATATATGTTCTGCCCATATTGTTGAAAATAAATGTATGTAATGGGCTGTAATGGATCATACTGCAATGTTATGTGATGTTGCTGCCATCTAGTGGTCAGAGTTAGTTATTATTATGCCTGGTTATATGGTAATTTTCACTTAGAGACAGTAACCTTTAACCTGGAACTTCCTATCCTCCATTTTGTGACTGCTTCTGGATCTAGCAAGCAGCATACAGTGGAGCTCTGAGCTATTCCTCGACTTATGATGGAATTGTCCATGAGTACACTCACTGATGGGATGAAGCTGTTGTATAATGTTTAATGTACTGACACATATGTTTTGTTTGTGTTTATGTTGTAGTTTTACAAAGTTATTCAGAACAAAGAATACATACAGATCTGATGTCTCACGTTTCTTGACTTCTGAATTATTGTTAGACTGTCTGACTAGTGTTATACAACAGTTCAATACCGCGAAGCAGAACAATATATAATAATATTTTATCCATGCTAAAGGCACAAACAATATATCCTCTGATGTGAAGAGGGGATTGTGTGATTGGAATGCTGTGTGATGGGGGGGGGGGGGAACTATATGATTGGGAGGCTCTGTGATGAGGGACTTTGTAATTGGGGAGCTCTATGATAGGTAAGGCTGTGTGATTGGGAGGCTCTATGATGGGATTACTGTGTGATTTGGGGGCTATATGATCTGGGGAATTTATGAAGGGGGACTGTCAGGAATGGACTTGCCAACAATGGTGGGACTCACCTGCCTTGTGGGCTGCAGTACCAGGGCTGGCCAGCAGGTGCTCTCAGCAATCAAGAGACTCAACCCTGCAGTCAGCCAAACACCTGAGGCTGATTGCAGGTGTATTTAAGGGATGGCCAGACCTGCAATCTGTGCCTTGGTGTGTGTTTTTCCATGGGCCCCTGTATCTTGTTACCTGCATTCCTGTTCCTGTTCCTGTCTGACTGATTTGTTGCCGACCCTGCCTAATCCGGACCTCTGCTGACTTCTCCTGCTTGATCCCTGGCTTGTGACCCTGACCATTCTCTGCCTGACCCCCTGTACCTACCTGCCCGTTAGTTGCTGTACCCGGCTCGTGACCTGACTACTCTCTACCTGCTCCTCCTGTTCCTACCTGCCTGATTGTTATTGACCCGGCCTGCCTGACTACGCTTGCATTGTATGTATTGTTATCTGTGGGTGGTTTGGTTTGGTTCGTTTTGCACTGTGTTATGTTTTAGTATTGCACTGCGTTTATGTATTGTTAGTATTAATAAATTATATTGTTTATAACATATCTGAAGCCTGCGTTTCCCTGTGTCAGTTCACATACCTCTGGTCATACCCGGAGCCCTGACAGGGACTGTGTGATTGGGGGCTCTTTGATGGGGGCACTCTGTGGCGATGTGATGGGAAAACTCTCATGTGATGAAGGACTCATGTATAGGAAGCTTCTGGTGTATAGGGTCGACTCTGACATGAAAGAGTGACTGATGTGAAGATGGGACTTTGATGTGACGGAGGAACTTTGACATGCCTACATACATGTATAGTTTTATGATTTATAGTTCATTTTTGAGGAGGGGAAAAGTTAAGGACAATAAACTCAATTTGCAAAGCTAATACACTAGGATAAATATACTTATTTTCAAAAAGTCACAGTTATTTTCAAGGAGAATTGAAAATTACAGTTACATTGCCAAAATAAACATCCTTATCTTTATCTCAAAGCAGTTTGAAAGGCTTAAGGGTTTTGTTTGTTTTAATGCATTCTCTGCAATAAAGTAAAAACCTTTTATGCCACAGGATCCCTCCAGCCCTCCCCTTATACTTACCTGAGCCTGATCTTGATCCAAGGCTGTGCCCAAGAGCAGCAGCTCTCTCTGCTTTAATTTTTTTTCCCACAGGACAGAGAGGCAGCCGTGGGAGCCATTGGCTCCTGCTGCAGTCAATTAAATCCCATGATGAGGAAGCACGGGGAGGAGGTGGGGTTGAGCCTTGCTGTCTGTATTTATAGATGCCCCCATAGAAAATGGCTTCCTTTGGGGGCACTTGACTAGCCAGGAGAGCCGGTGGGGGACCCCAGAATTGGAGGTTCAGGCTGCTCTGTGCAAAACTAATTGCACTGAGCAAGAAAGTATGACATATTTATTATTTTGTTTAAATTTTTTGAAAATGAAACTTTAGAATCACTTTAGAGCTTTGTGATTGGAGCCTAATATGCAGAAAAATTAAAGTGTACCTTTAGCCAAAACTTCTTTTTTTTTAGTCTTTGGAGAAGACTTACCTTAAACTGATCTCGACCCACCATGTGCACAAAAGCATTGTCTCCGGGCCTCTCCCTCCTTATTGGCTTAGACACAGCAGCTGTCAATCACAGCTAGTGATGAGTAAGCGGGGCTGAGCCGCACTCTGTGTGTCTTATGGACATACAGGTCAGTTTCGGAGCAATGGGGACACTCAGCAGGGGGGAGGGGACACGAGCACCAGCAGGGGTCCCGAGAATAGGAGGACCGGGGCTGCTCTGTGCAAAATCATTGCACATAGCAGGTAAGTATAACATGTTTGGTATTTTTTTTACATTTGTACCTTTACAATGTGTACCTTTGCAAGTACGAAACAGACAGCTATACAACCTGAAATGGGTTTTAACTATTCCCCACTCTATCTTAAATTTGGGAAGAAAATGGCTGGAGATACACTTCAAATATAGGAAGACAATATCAAAGCAGTGATCAGTTTTGAAGAATTTCTGATCCTCTGTAGTATTTACATACAGGTTTGTCTGATTTGCAGGTGTTCATGCAGTTCAGAAATCTTTACAAATGTAACCCATGAGCTGTTTTATTCCCTGCTTGACTGGCAAAATGGGGCATGTATATATTTAGATTTATTTAGGTTAATGCCTGATTACTGAATTGATTCGCTCATCTCTTACAAGTTTTCAAGTTACAGTCTAATCAAATGTTGAACAGTTTTTTATAAGGATATTTTTTCTATCCCTAAAGGCAATGAATATTGGACTTGAACATATTTTATTTCTTTATTATGGTCAGGATTAAAAAAAGATGCAGATGTTGTACTATCATTTAAGAATGTTTTGGTAAATATAGACCGATACGCTTGACTTTTGTTGTATGTAAATTAATTGACTAAAAGGATTTTTAGAGTAAAAACAACTATGTGGGCAGTAAAAATGGCAAATTAAAATTTAAAGTTAAATTCCAGACAAAAAACAACAAAGCAAAAAAAAGGTTCTATGCATAGAAGATGTCTTTGCTTACCAGTTTAGAAGTGTTGGCGATTTGTTCCCTTTCAGTGCTTAAAATTGATATCAACTGGGAACAGCAGATCCGTAATATGCCTTCCCACCATCTCTCTCCATTTTCTCCCTGCCATCTCCCATTTGGCAGTAATGGAGTTGGGAGAAGCACAGCTGCAAGTGGCATGTTGGAAGATGTAGTGTGGAGGAGGGAGGCAGTGTTATGTTGGAGTAGCAAAGAGACTACAAGTTCCATGAGGCAAGAGGAGGAGGAGCAAAGGGATTCATAGTGGCCTACTCGGGAATATTTGGAGCAGTTGGCAGTAGGATGAAGGAAAAAGCGGACCTCTATGACAGTGAGTCCAGTTATCTGGCGTAGCAGTCAGAGGTACAGCCTTGTCTGCTATGTGGCTGCTTGGTGCTAACATGGAGAAAGTTAGTGAGCCTGTTTGTTATCACACTCACCTACAGTGCAGCTCTTTGAGGGGCCCCTCCTGCAACTAACACTGTGAAGCCGGACTGGTGAGAAGGGCCTTTCACTTCTGTGTGGCAGGAGTCTCTTAGAAACCAAACACTCCATATGTACTAAATTCAGGGCTTGAAATTTCCACTCGCCTGCTCGCCAATGGCTAGTGGAATTTATGGTGGGGGCGAGTGTGTCCCCCAGGGCCGTCTTGCTGAGCAGGCTCGGAGCTCAGGCTGGATCTGTCATTGGCACTGGGAGCCGTCAGACTGCTCAATAGCTGAGCGCAGTGAAAGCAAAGCAAGGAGTGTGGGCTGTGCTCTCTGCCTCCCCCTAGAGTGCAGTACCCGGATCTGTGAGTGAACAACAAAGTACTGCAACTTTTTATGGGTGTGTGTATGTGTACGTGTGTGTGTATGCATGTACAATTGTACATGTGTCTATGTGTATGTACGTGTGTATCTGTACATGTGTCTGTGTGTGTGTGTGTGTGTACATGTGTCTGTGTGTGTGCATGTATGTGTGTGTGCGTACATGTGTCTGTTTGTACATGTGTCTGTGTATGTATGTACATGTGTCTGTGTGTATGTACATGTGTCTGTGCGTGTGTATTTCTGTGTATGTACATGTATTTGTGCGTATGCATGTCTGTATGTGCCTGTGTGTGTATACATGTGTCTGTGCGCATGTGTGTACATGTGTCTCTGTGTGTGTGTACATGTTTCTGTGTGTGTGTGTATGTACATGTCTGTGTGTGTGTGTGTACAGGTATCTCTGTTTGTGTGTGTTTCTTGGTGGTAACTCTAAGGCCTGGCTAGTAGCTCAGGACTTGAAGTTTTAAGCCCTGTACTATTACAATCCCAGAAATTAGGCTGAGATAAAACTTCACTTTATCTTCAGATCCAAGATAACCTTGCTTTCTTTTACTGCATGTTCAGAACTTTACTACACCTTCACTGGACTTCAGATTTATCATATATTTCCCTGAAGTGCATCAACGTCATCGAGCCCCAGTGATATCTGGCAGAACAAAACAATTTAAAGGACTACTCATCTTTCTTTTTCTGTCCGTTTATCTTTTCCTTTGCCGTATCTTTGGCCAGTTTGGCTTGTGGGGTTCTCCAAGCAGACTTGGGCCTAGCACAGCCACTCTAATGTTTTTGTAGCAGTATTGTTCTAGGGCTTTAGACATATCTATCTATCACTGCTAGCGTGCTACATGTTGGGTACTGGGGCTACTGTTTAAATTGACTTGAGGGATAAAGAAATTAGACCCCGGGGAACCATATGCTGCCAAGTATATATGTATATATATTGTTATCTGCAACAGTGTATTCTAATTGCTCTTCTCTTTTTCTGTAATTTATATAACCAGTATTAGATCTTAATATATACAAGGTTCATACCATTGACTGCATTAGTGTCTATTCTTCTAGGCAACATCATTGCCAAAACATTGAGGTGTTGTGACAGAATTAATTGCAAAATTCTGAGTTTGTGTACTCATCCGGGTGTGTCAGAGAGGCTGAGGGTTCAAAAGAGGTCAAAGCCAGTGTCAGAGGACCCATCCAACTCAGCGGCTCCTACAGGGTAGCACTACACTTGTAAAGAAGGGTTTTCATGCAAATGCTGTTGTAAAAGTCATTATTTCAGCCCATGAAATTGCTTTCCAGATTTCTTCAGGCCATGCTGACGTCAAAATATCAATGCTGTCCTGTGAAATGGTTTCACAGGACAGCATTGATGTTGTGAGCCCCACCCTCACAACACTATAACTACCATATTCTTAAGGTCTTCAGGGCACATGTAGGGCAACATAAAGGTAGAAAAAAAACTCTGCACACCTCCACGATATCCTGACAACCTCAAAAACTTTGTGTTCATGGCCATCCCCTCTGGTGTGTAATGTTGATTGACAACACAGCTTACTGTACATACAGCAAAATAAGAGAAGCTCTAATTGCATCATGATGCCTGATCCTTTTTTTTTTTTACGTGTTCAGACCTACTCAACTATGACATGCTGAGGACTGGAGACAAAGTGGCCACAAATCTCCTTACTTTTTGAATTATATCACATATACTTGACTGTTTAAGGCATGGTAAGTTTCTAAAAAGCAAGTTTTTCACAAGAAAGTTTGCTCTTCTATTTCTGCAGCTACATCTAAAAGCTTTTCAACAATAAAGAGCTGTAAAGGTAGATACATTTCCAGGAGAAGAATGAAGTGGAAGAAGAAGGAGTCTCTAGACTTGAAAGAACCTGCGCTGTTTATTAATGCAAGAATATGTTAAATGTGTTTTAGAAGTTCCATATAAATTATTGGGACATTTTCCTGTAATTTTTATAATATACAGATATGTCAGTAGAAAGTATTTGTGAGCTTTCCAAGAACTCTTTATGACTCGCTCAAGCTTTCTTTAATCTTCAGCTATCATTTCCATAAAACATTCTGGCCGAATAAGTACTCTGCATGTTATTCTACAGCTTACTTCCAGTTTAGGGTGGCAGACACAGGCTGTTTTCAGCACTTTTAATGCTAAATATTACAATCTTCTGAGTTTATTCTCCTGACTCATGAGTTTCATAGGCACTCTTTATATTTGTGTTGTGTCTCCGTGCAACAAATATTGAAAACAAATACATGAATTAATTGCATGGAGGCATAATGGGGGGTGGCACTGAGGCCAGAATGCCCATATTGGATACTTCATCCTCAGTATATGTTCAGCCCCTGGGATGCACAGCCATCCTTGGTTGCTATGATGCTGTCGGCTCTAAGTGAGTAATGCTATTGAATGTGCAGCTGACAGTGTCATAGCAACCAATTATGCATTCCCAGCTCCATTGTCAGGGCAGGGTCACGCACTGACTGACGACAACCACCACCCACAGACCGAAGTCCCTCAGGGCGCGGAGTCTAAGTCCCAGGCTGCCCTTCACCAGGGCCCCTGATGGTAGGGATGGACTTGACGCAGCCAGGAACCAGGTCGCGGCCCCTGAGACACCCCAGCTGCGGTAATGGCCGCCGCCAATGGCGTGTAGCTGGTAGGGACCAGATAGACAAAGAGTAGTCGGGCAGGCCGGGTCGATAACAACGGGACAAACGGTACAGAACGGTAGACAAGAATAACAGGTCACAGGCTGGGTTCAGCAACGGAAGGTCAGATCAATGGAAAACGCAGAGAATGGTCAGTCAAAAGCCGAGTCAGATTCCAGGAGAGCCACGAGAGTATAAACAGAGCTATAGTCACACTAACACACAAGACACGAATGCAAAGGGCACGTGCAGACAACAGGCTTATATGTGATCAACCACACCCCTCTGGGGGATGGACCGCAGAGGCCTGAAGGCATAAAAGACTCCCACCATGCTCTGCAGAATTCCAAGATGGATGCAGCATAACCTCTGGGAAAAGGTAGGACCTTGACATCCATTCAACCACAGGCTGGGAAATTCCTGTCATATTTGGGTAATGCCGGCAGTCAATTCCCCTTTGTTTACATTCAGCTTTAAGATGGAGAATATTCTCAGCTGAATGAGGCTGGGTATGTGTCATTGGTTGCTAGTCCTGTGCTGGAAGCTGTCATAGTCATGATAGCACTCTGAACACTGGCATATCTCTGTGCACCACCTTGTAGTTTGACTTAATTACCACCAGTTAACCATACAGTGATTGTTTTTGAATTTGTCGCAGTCTTAAGCAGGCCATACATGCATCAAAATTTAGCATACTGATCGACTGCTGTGCAACCATCCTGCCAGATTTTCCACACTTGATCAGCACCGCCAGCTATAGCTGGCGGTGCTGATCAGTGTATTCAGACAGCGGGGAAGCTTCTCCGCTGTATCAGCATATAATGTGTCAGAATAAAATAGCTCAGTGGGGAGGATTCTCCATCCACATCAAGTATGTGGATGGGGGAAACAAGACTTTTTTTTACTCATCTATGGACTGCCATAGTAGCAGATTCTTAGAGTGGTGCAAGTAAAAACTACCTGAATCTATCTAAAATGACTGAACCAGAAAATTGTACTACAGATCTTAAGCTACTCTGCTTTTATGGGTGCTTTTTCAGCTAAATGTGACATGGCAAAGGAAAAGAAGAGATGCACATTACGTTTTTGAATAAAATATAGGTAAACTCAGTCATTAAAATCTCAAAACAACTTCAACATGTTAATGTATTTTAAAAGACTTTTTCAATATTTGTAATTCTGCTTTTCCAAACATGTTACCTGGTGATCCTGTAATGAGGGTCCTTGTGTAGGCTGTTCCTCTTAAAGGGTCACACCTACCTTTCTCTGTCTCCCAGTTGTTTTCAACTTTTTGGTGGAGATTAAAAGTGTCTATTTTAGCACACATTATGCAGGCATGTTTCATTGTTAGTACCATAACGAAAACTTACTTTGAGAAGTGCATGCAGCCATTGCTGGACTGCATCTATGTCCTAAGAAAGTGGCTGCTAAAAGTGATAGCACACAGCTTACTTCATTCTTTATAGGTGAAAATGAAGCAAAGAGATCACAATGGAAGAACATGTTGCTTTGCCATTATAGAGGTAGATTTTCATTATGGGTTTCAGGTTTTATAAAGGTGCACATTAACATTACATGATAGTCTCCTAATTGGCCAGATTGGGAGACAAACTCTTGCTGAGTTGAAGAATAAACAGGTTTGATATGTTTAACCACTACTTGTACTGCAAGCGAGTGGCACAGGCAGGCCAGAAACTGAACTTAAGGGTTTGGAGCGTGCCCCTGCCCAACTCTCGCTGTGATTGGACATAGCACGAGTTTGGCAGCTGATTTCAGCCAATGATCGGCTGTGTCCAATCACAAACAGAGTTCTGTGTTTACAAAACACAGAAATCTATGTTCAGAGAACAGCGATCTGGCTGTCTATTCTGTCTGAAAAGCAGGGAGAATATACAGCCATGCAGTAAAATAAAAGCAGCACATATTACACACATTGCTCATTATTAGGCAAACACTTAACCCCTTGATTGTCCCTAGATGTTAACCCCTTCCCAGCCAGTGTCATTAGTAGAGTGAAAGTGTACTGTATTAGCACTGTTTTAGTATCACAGTTGATGTCAGTTAGTTACTGCAGGGGTTAAAATTCTAGTCCAGACCTACTAGCTAGGCACAAACCTTACTCGTGTCCCCCAAGGCGGTGTAGAGCGGGCCTCGTGTCCCCCAAGGCGATATAGAGCGGGCCTCGTGTCCCTCAAGGCGGTGCAGAGCGGGCCTCGTGTCCCCCAAGGCAGTGGAGAGTGGGCCTCGTGTCCCCCAAGGCAGTGAAGAGCGGGCCTTGTGTCCCCCAAGGAGGTGTAGAGCGGGCCTCGTGTCCCCCAAGGCGGTGGAGAGCAGGCCTCGTGTCTCCCAAGGCTGTTGAGAGCGGGTCTTGTATCCCCCACAGCAGTGGAGAGAGGACCTCGAGTCCCCCACGGCGGTGGAGAGGGTGTCTCCTCTCAGCGTAGGAGAGCAGACCTCTCTTGCACGTGTCCCCTCAGCCACTGTATTGGTGATGCCGTGGAAACCGGAAGTTGTAAACCGGAACTCGGCTTCACAATGAGGCTTGGAGCGCATGTGCAGTCACTCCATGCTTCTTCATCTGTGCTCGCCGCTCGCAGCCACTCGCCACAGAGGAATTTCTCCTCGCATTTGGTGAGCGGGTGAGCGGCTTTTTCAAGTTCTGAGTTAGTGTAACTTCCAGCCAGCATCAGCTAGTGCCAGATTGCCTGTGACGCTATCACGTTCCCACTGTTATACTTCCACAAGTCGCTGATCGCCACCATAAATTCCAGTATATACAGTGGGGCAAAAAAGTATTTAGTCAGCCACCAATTGTGCAAGTTCTCCCACTTAAAAAGATGAGAGAGGCCTGTAATTGGCATCATAGGTAGACCTCAACTATGAGAGACAAAATGAGAAAAAAAAAATCCAGACAATCACATTGGCTGATTTGGAAAGAATTTATTTGCAAATTATGGTGGAAAATAAGTATTTGGTCACCTACAGACAAGCAAGATGTCTGGCTCTCACAGACCTGTACCTTCTTCTTTAAGAGGCTCCTCTGTCCTGCACTCATTACCTGTATCAATGGCACCTATTATAACTTGTTATCAGTATAAAAGACACCTGTCCACAACCTCAAACAGTCACACTCCAAACTCCACTATGATGAAGATCAAAGAGCTGTTGAAGGACACCAGAAACCAAATTGTAGACCTGCACCAGGTTGGGAAGACTGAATCTGCAATAGGCAAGCAGCTTGGTGTGAACAAATCCAACTGTGGGAGCAATAATTGGAAAATGGAAGACATACAAGACCATTGATAATCTCCCTCGATCTGGGGCTCCAAGCAAGATCTCACCCTGTGGGGTCAAAATGATCACAAGAACGGTGAGAAAAAATCCCAGGACCACACGGGGGGACCTAGTTAATGACCTGCAGAGAGCTGGGACCAACGTAACAAAGACTACCATCAGTAACACACTACGCCACCAGGGACTCAGATCCTGCAGTGCCAGACGTGTCCCACTGCTTAAGCCAGTACATGTCCGGGCCCGTCTGAAGTTTGCTAGAGAGCATTTAGATGATCCAGAAGAGGATTGGGAGAATGTCATATGGTCAGATGAAACCAAAATAGAACTGTTTGGTAGAAACACAACTCGTCGTGTTTGGAGGAGAGAGAATGCTGAGTTGCATCCAAAGAACACCATACCTACTGTGAACCATGGCGGTGGCAACATCATGCTTTGGGGCTGTTTCTCCGCAAAGGGACCAGGATGACTGATCCATGTACAGGACAGAATGAATGGGGCCATGTATCATGAGGTTTGAGTGCAAACCTCCTTCCATCAGCAAGGGCATTGAAGATGAAACGTTGCTGGGTCTTCCAACATGACAATGATCCCAAACATACCGCCCGGGCAACGAAGGAGTGGCTTCGTAAGAAGCATTTCAAGGTCCTGGAGTGGCCTAGCCAGTCTCCAGATCTCAACCCCATAGAAAACCTTTGGAGGGAGTTGAAAGTCCGTCTTGCCCAGCGACAGCCCCAAAACATCACTGCTCTAGAGTAGATGTGCATGGAGGAATGGGCCAACATACCAGCAACAGTGTGTGCCAACCTTGTGAAGACTTACAGGAAACGTTTGACCTCTGTCATTGCCAACAAAGGATACATAACAAAGTATTGAGATGAACTTTTGATATTGACCAAATACTTATTTTCCACCATAATTTGCAAATAAATTCTTTCCAAATCAGCCAATGTGATTGTCTGGATTTTTTTTCTCATTTTGTCTCTCATAGTTGAGGTCTACCTATGATGCCAATTACAGGCCTCTCTCATCTTTTTAAGTGGGAGAACATGCGCAATTGGTGGCTGACAAAATACTTTTTTGCCCCACTGTATACCATAGTTTGTAGATGCTATACCTTTCGCACAAACCAGTTATTTACACTTATTGGGATCTTTTTTAACCAAAGACGTACCAAAATACATTTTGGCCTAAATTTATGAAAAACTATTTAATATAAGATAAAATCTCACCAAATGTGGTAGATCCTCCCTCTAGAACTACGTTCTTTGGTAATATGACGGGTTTTTACCCATGCAACAAGTGCGTTATATGTAAGTTAGATGGCATACGCAAAAAGAAAATTGAATCTTTCACTTCCACTATAACTCGGAAAACATATGACATCTCTACATTGATCACCTGTCATAGCCGCTATGCGGTATACCTCTTAGAGTGCCCATGTAAACGGCAATATATTGGTCGAACCACCAGAAGGCTCAGAGACAGGTTTAGAGAGCATGTTAACTGTATCAAAAAGGGCCGGAAAGAACATCCTCTGTCTAGACATTTCCGATACCACCATAACCGGGACCCTACCTTTTTGAAATTTTCAGGGATCGATGTAGTTCATAGTCACTGGCGAGGTACAAATAAGCTAAGACAAGTCTCTCAAATGGAAACGAGGTGGATATATGAGATGAGAACTTTATCCCCTCTTGGCCATAATGTAGAGGTAGATATAAATTGCTATATAGATAACAGTTAACATCTATGTCTTCAATTGTTTATATGGCCCTTTGTTTAATTTTAATTATTCACATTTATATTGTGGGTTATCAGGAGTATTATAACATTACAGACCATGAATATAGATCAAGACTACCTTAGGTATTATAACAGTCCACCTATTTGTTTACTATGACTTATAAGGTTTTCTAATATGGTCCACTTAGAAATTAGAAATTTTATTCTATTCTATTTTTTTGACATTGGTTATTATAACTTTTATAGACTTGGGGTATTTCTACTTCAACCTTATGTATTTTACTGTATCGAAGTGGGTTTAATGAGGACATATACTGCATGGTTATGTACATTCATTATAGCCCCCATATTTTGGTTTTATATGATCCTCAACGGTTAACATGTGCATAATTTTATACATTTTTGTATACAATAATACTGTTTATGCATAATGATTTTAAGTATTGTATATATATATATTTTAGTTTTAACCATAGTGACTTCTGATCACCATAGAGTGATCAAGAGTTTTGTATACAAAGGTACATGTCACTAATGGGCATATAAGATACCATATGGGACACTTAGTAATTAAGAATGATGTATCTAATTGTAGAACCTATATATCAGAGCCTCCCCTAGGTGAATAGGGCATTGTATAAACTTCAAGTATATCCTTAATTGTTCATTCACTGTCCCTGCATCTGTGCAAGTGCAGTGAGTGTGTATCTATCCTGTGAGACCACGGAAATATGGTGGTTCCGTTCGCGCATGCGCACTGCTGTACCGACCCACGGTAAAATGGTGTCGGTCCTTCGTGCTCATTCGCGCATGCGCACTTATACAGCCCGCCCCCGGCAATATGGCGCCGATCCGCATTGATCGGCGCTTTCTTTATCTCCTTTTGGGGGTACCTGGGGACGCCTGGGACTGCAGCGTGCGGGAGAGGGGGGTGAGCTCCTGTTCTGCCCACCAGTTCATTTGTGTATAGTATGTTCCACCGCGGTTGGGTATGCGGTGGATACATACATAATCTAGGGCACTAGAAAATGGCGCCCGGACGCCCGCACATGCGCAGTATGCGGGACTTCGGCAAAATGGCACCCAATTAACTTTAATACAGGCACACAATACACTATATATATAGCTCCTGTGACGTCCGGCAGCTATGGCTCTTATTCCTTCTGATGATGTACGTGTGATACGAAACGCGCGTCAAGGAGAAGCCCCTGCTAGCCGTGACGCCAAGCCGCCGGATCAAGGGGGTCTGGTGGCCACTCTTCTATACCAGCTGGTCAGTGTGTCATTTATGATATCCTTAGTGCACAAGGATTGATTTTATCCTCATACTCATGTTAAGTGTTTTTGTTCTAATATACAATAAATCTTTTTTAAATTTGATTTAAATACTACACTATGGGTATTCCTTTTTGCTCCACATCGAGCATTTAATTCCTCAGGACTACCAGGTGACTACCCCAAGGTCCAGAGAAATATTCAGCTGATCCTGTTTTGGAGCCTGTCTGCCAGAAGGAACCCCCAGATGTGTTACCTTTTATCACAGAACCACCTGTACAGAGCTTCCTTTCATCTACAGTCGGAGTGATCCTTGGTGTATGAGACACAAACGCACAATTTAAATTGTGCTTCCGGTGAGTGCGCAATTTATTCACTTCTTCTGCACATCGCCGGACTACATGCATCATAAGGATCTTATCAAGATACACTTGTCTGTGTTTCTTTGATGACTGGACTGTATTGTGCATTTATATTGTGCGTTTTTTATTGTGAAGTTAAGTCGTGTGGAGTTCACGTCATTATATCCCCCTTTTTTCAATTCTTGGGAAGGTCACATACAGTGTATGTGGTCACATATAATGTATGTGGTCCACATTAGTTGACATTTAAGTAAGGAATATTGCACCATCTTTAATACTGGTGCAGTCATATATCATCTAGCCCTGCACTATCTATCTTATATTGTCTGTTTGAAGGTTTATGGTTTTTCCTTTTTAGTGTATCAGCTGCTGTGTTAGTTAGCGCTCACTGAATCCCTCATTACCATATGAAAAACTATTGATTTTTTAAAAATATTTTCTTATTGTATGTTTTATAACAGAAAGTAGAAAATATTGTTTTATACAAGATTTTTGGTCTTTTTTGTTTATATAATAAAAATAAAATCCCTGGTGATCAAATACCACCAAAACAAAGCTCTATTTGTGTGAAAAAAATTATATAAATTTAATTTGGGTAAAGCATTGCATGGCCGCTCAATTGCAAGTTAATGTTGCACAGTCCTGAAGAGCAAAAATGTCCTGGTCATGAAGGGAGTAAAATCTTTCTTGAGCTCAAGTGGTTAACCAACCACTTTTTCCCAATGAGTAGCTAACACAGAAAGTGTTTACAGTACGTCTCTCCCACCTTACACTATAACCTAAATGTGGACATACACTGTACATTGCAGACATACTATGTTTAGGGACCAGCTGGAGGTTGAAGATACCTCAAAATGTTGATTATGTCTTCATGAACTCTTCTGTTATTCCAGTGTGTACTGGAACCTAGGGATGGACTCTACTGGATCCAGTTCCTTTTGGAAGATCCTTTTCTTACTAGCAACTCCTTCCTGGAAATTATCCATGTTGCAAGTCACCATCTGATCACACACAGAAATTAGTCCATTCTCTGCTCAGCATCCAGACGACTCTGACTGTTGGCACCCCTGGACTTAGCAATCCGGATGCTGCTCAGGTAGCTGTTATGCAGCAGTGATGGTGCACGCTGTGGAGCGATGTGCACTCTCCAGGCACCCTTATGGAAGAGGAAGCTGTGTCCTGTACAGCCTGAGAACATGCAGCTCTCTCCCCTCCTCGCTGCAATCTCCCTCTGTGAAATGCAGTTCAAAATCTCTTGATTATAGTAGAGTCCCTATCCTCTGGACTACAATTCCCTCAGTGCATTGCTGCCTGACTCAGTCCATTGAACTCTTCCAGCTCCCTCCTGATATATAGCTGATATAGCTGTTAATCAGTTCAGCAGATAGAGAGATACAGAGAGCAGCTGCAGCCAGTATTTCTCTCAATTCTCATTCTTAGCCAAGCTCTTGGCTACAATAGTAAAGTCTAATCCTTTCCTGAATACCATCTGACATTTCAAATTAGATAGCCACTGTAACAGCTGTTGAATTTGGAAATAAAAAAATGGAAAGAGAAAAGATAGCTATTATCTCATAGTTCTATATATTATAGCTATGGCAATCATGTTTAAGGCACTGTGGAGGGTGGGAAGGAGTTCAGGCATGTTGAGAAGTTGGGAATTTGATGCAGAGAGGAAAAATTATAGGGTCAGAAATTGCTCTTACAGTTAGTAAAATGACTAACTTCAATGTCAATGACCATTTTAACAGGTGCCTTTTTTCTGTAGATGGTGTGGCACTTTAGTCTATTGAATAAGTATGTAAAATACAATATAATAAAAGCTATAACCCACCTGACATTCTTTTGTTTGCTGTGCCTGTTGATGACTCCTCGGTAGACAAAAGCCATCTTTTTCACAGAGATCTTTAAGACTTGCTGCTTCAAACCAACAAAAAGAAAGGTATATTCTAAATTATTCATAAAAAGCCTCACATATTCTTTACTTAAAACTATAATATATGTACAACAATTTCTTTCTGTCTACCCTCATTTGATAAGTACAGTACAGTACAGAACATGTATTTTAAGATTCGTTTAAG
The DNA here is from genome assembly GCF_062004578.1 of Staurois parvus. Taxonomy (NCBI): domain Eukaryota; kingdom Metazoa; phylum Chordata; class Amphibia; order Anura; family Ranidae; genus Staurois; species Staurois parvus. The sequence continues at coordinate 1,738,894 of NW_028317932.1, forward strand.
AACTACATAGCAACATTTAAAGCTGTGAAGGAAATTACATGAGTCACAGGAAGGAGCGATTGAGGTAACACATAGATTCTATTTATTATTGCAATTAAAGTAATTATTGGGTACAATGGATGTTTACAGCCTCACTTGAAAGTTGCCTTGCCTGACAGATGTGATGTTTTCTGTGAATATATGAGAGTGGATGAATAATACCACATTCACAACTATCAATATATGCCAAAAATTATGAAAAATAGGAAATGATGACGGGAAAATTGCCTAGGTGTCATGCTGAAGAGAGAAAGAACAGAAGTCACCAATGCAAACTTATAATGATGTACTTAAAGAGGATTCAGGTTTCTATCCTACAGCAGTACTTTGAAACATGGACTGTTTTTGTTTTCTCAAACAATCAGATTCTTGCTTTCATTCTAACAATCAAATGTTATTTATTTCAGATACCTATATAGCACCATCAATTTATACAGTGCTTTTACATACAGTATATTATACATTCACATCAGTCCCTAAGCCTCAAGGAGCATACAATCCAAGGTCCCTAACTCACATTCATACATATACTAAGGCCAACTTTAGACAGGAGTCAATTAACTGGAGTACCCGGAGGAAACCCATGCAGGCACAGGGAGAACATGTAAACTGCAGGCAGGTAGTGCTATGGTTGGGATTTGAACCGACAACCCTAGTGCTGCTTGGTGGGAGTGCTAATTACTTAGTCATTGTGCTGCCCTGTTTTATTGGTATAAGGTATTGTGTCTTCCAAATGTCAAATTATAAACTTAGAATTCCTGTAGAAGACTGTGCTTCAGAGAACTTTGTAAGACAAATCAAATCGCAAGTGTGCAGAGTACCGTAAGCTATTTCTACCAGAAGTCATCTCTCTTCTGTATACTTAAATCTGGGTTCTACAGGTTGTTGGATTTTGCACATTGTTATTCTTTTTTACTGCCCAAAACAGGGAATCTACAAAGTCTTTTTATATGTATTTAATGAGCCATAATATACATGTTTTTAAGCTATGTGGCCTGTGTTGTTGGGATTTTGTTCACATTAGATCTACTTGTTCCCCAATACAAGCCAATAGGAATGCAAAACAAGCTTAACCACTTCCTAATGGCCAAGCGCATATAATCGTCCCTAGGTAAACGCTTTATTGTGTTGAGAGCACACTCCCTGAACTCTCCAAGCACAGTAACAAAAGCTTCATCATACTTGCAATCAGGAGCTTTCTGATCATGCGACCGCTGTAGCTGTCAATCACAGCGGTCACATGATTGGATTCCCTGCCTCTGCCTTCTGGCATTTAGATTCTGTTAAAGGGCTGGGAGGTGGTGGCAGAAGGGGTCAAATGCACATGCTAATGAATGCTAATGATCTGAGAATGGTCCTAAAGGCAAGTGGAATTCATCTGAAAGCAAGCTTCATTTGCCCATTGACACATGCCCAAAGTTTGTTAACATGGGCCTTTTGTTTGTTAGGACATAGGTCTTGGACCAGTGTATGCAAGTCAAGCAGCAGCTTCTTATCATTTATACAGTGCTTTTTCAAATCCACTTTATGCATTGACATACTGTACCTCCTTAGACACCTTAGTTTTCCCAGAGAGTATGGTCACCTGCTAACTTGGAATCATCCACAGGCAGCTTAAAGTGATTTTGTTAAGCAAAAAAAATGTTTTTTCCAAATAACAAACAGGTTTTGACTTACCTGCTCTGTGCAATTAGCAGCCCCAATCTCCTTTTCTTAGGTCCCCTGTAGCGCTACTGGCTCCCCCTTTTCTCTTTGTGCCACCATAGGAAGCTTCCTCCTATCATGGCACAACTGCGGGCTCTATCCTGAGCTGTCCTGCCTGTGTCCATATACAGACAGAGTGGCTTGGCCATGCCCCCCTGCTTGCTTGTCACAGCATTTGACTGACAGCAGCGGGAGCTAATGAGACCAGGAAGTGAGAAGAAAGAGCTGCAGCAGACAGGCATTGTGCTGGATCAAGGGAGTATTACTAGGGGAGGTGAGGGTGCAATACTTTTACTTGAACATTTTCACTTGAATACAAGGAATACATTAAAGTGGTTGTAAAGGCTCAAGGTTTTTTATCTTCATGCCTTCATGCCACCATAGCAAGTTGCCCTACAGAAAGGAGGAGCCAGGAAAGCCTGCAGGGGACCCGAAAAGAGGAGGATCTAGGCTGCTCTTTGCAAAACCACTGCACACAGCAGGTAAGTATAATATGTTTCCAAAAAAAAGAACCTTTAGAATCGATTTAAGGTAAAAATGTTTAGGCTCTTGAACCACTTTAACAAGAAGACACAGGTGTTGAATCTAATGCAATTTTACTTCAGATAATTGCAATAGTAAGGATGTTTTCCATTTTTTTGAAGTGCAAGGAGACAAAGACTTTCTTTAATCCTATCTCTGACTGATTGAGGGAACATGAAAGAAACAGGAAGGGTTAGCTATGAATGAACTAACTAGCACTAGGGGAGGGCACAGGGAACTACCAAATCACATAACTAAACAAGTTGTAGTGGCCTTAAAGTGGCATTAAACCCAAAACCAAAAATGTTATATATGGCAGCTACAAATCATTTGATGTGGTGGCTGCATTATTTTCCTCTTTTAGGCTTTTTCCCTCTGTTTTCCCTTGCTGATCTGGTCAGTTACATACATCCTGTATTAGCGTGCCCCCACTCTGGAATAAGCACAGGGGCCACCTTTGCACAGCACAATTCTCAGTCTGGGAGGAAGGGAGGGGGAATCTGGCCATGGCAGCAGAGAACACGGGTATATGATGAATCGGGTCTGTGGACCAATATAACCACACTTCATTTTTTTTAGTAATGCCCATGTTGAGGGTTAGGCCCCAAAAAACTTTAAATTCAGAAACTGTAAGAGGATTCCATGCAAATGGTCTGCAAAGGTTTGAATTTGGGTAGGTGGCAATAAACTGTTGTCCATATAAATTGCTTTGATCCACAATCATTGCATACAGATCTTCTGTGAAAAACAGCTCCAAAAAATCAAGGGAAGTATTTAAATTTGCTGTTTCCACCTGAATTCTGGCTTGGGCAGTGAATGGGGGAAGTACGAGTGCTGCAGAATTTGTGGGCTACCAATCGGGATTTTCAAGCTTATCCAAAAGGATACTAGGGGCTCTAAGGGCCTGTGTGCGAATTCTTGGTGGCTGTGGGACAATCCTTGCGCTCGCCACCACACCAGCTTGTACTGCACTTATGGGACTCACCACGTCACCAAGTGATACTGCAGTGCTGGTATGTGAAATACCAGGATGTACTAGGCCACTGGTACTTACCAATTCACCAAAAGGTAGACCGGCACTAGTACTGGCAGTCTGCTGTATATGAGAGTCATCATGCAATTGTAGCATCTCAGCAACTTGGGAATGGGGTCGGGTATGCCTGATCTTAGCAGGGACCTCGTCTCCATCGTCTGAGCTATCTGTCAGGGTGCTGCTGCTGTCTGCAGGTTTGTATTCTGAGGCTGATTGTGTCAGGGAGTCTTCCCCTTCGCTCTCATGTGACATGTTCAGAATCCTGTAGGCCTCTTCACTAGAGTACCTTTTCATTTATATTTTGGCCACTAAATTTACCTAGCACCTAGTGTGACTCACAGGTAAAAAAGCACCTGGCTGTCAGGGACTGCTTGAACTGCTACAAAAAAATTTACCGGTAAGTGCTAACAGAGATCAGGCCTGATTCTGCGAACACTGAGGATTTGTGTGCAATGTATCAAATGACAGTGACCTACTGACACTGCATTTGCTGGGGGAGAAGGATTGGGTAAGCGTAGGGGCTAAATGCAGGTGCTGGCAGGTGCCGGGACTGATCCTGCTAACGCTACGTTTTTGGGGACACTATATTAATGTGAGCGCTGATCAAAGATATTGATCCGTTCAGACACTATACTAGCAATGGAGGTTTATTGTGTATGTGAGCGTGTTCCTGGCAATCAAGGGGTTAAATGTGATTACTGGTGTACTGAAGGGCAATTTGACTCTATCTGGGAGGGGCGTGAAAACCGGGGGAGCATGAATCACGTATATATACGTGATTTTACACAACTCTGCCGCCCTGTAGCAGTATGTCTGTAGCAGTTAGAGGCCTCATTTTATTTTTCTGAAAACAGTAGAATGATGGGCTTTGCCAAAAAGCTGTAATTAGGTTTCATCTGTCCACAGCATATTCTCCCAAAAAGATTTTGGCTTTCTTGTGTAAGTTTTGTCAAACTCCAATCTGTCTTTTTTATGTTTCTGAGTCAGCAATGGGGTCCTCCTGGGTCTTCTACCATAGTGTCCCTTTTCATTCAGATGGCAACATATAGTGCAAGCTGACAGCTGTAACCTGTGCCTGAAGGTCAGATTGAATTTGTCTGGAAGTTAATCAAGGTTCTTTATTCATCATTCGAACAATCCTTCGTTGCAATCTTCAATCAATTTTTCCAGGGAGATTAGCCTGAGTGCCATGGGCTGTAAATTTCTTGACAATGTTGTGCACAGTGGACACAGGAACATTAAGATCTCTGGAGATGGACATGTAACAGCTGTACTTGTAACCTTGAGATTGTCCATGCTATTCCACAATTTTTTTTCTCAATTCCCCAGACAATTCTTTGCTACTTTTTCTCTTCTCCATGCTCCATGTGGCACACAGAGACACACAACAGAAAGGCTGAGTCAATTTCTCACCATTTTAACTGGTTGCCAGTGTGATTTCTATATTGTCAGCACGTGCTAATTAATTCAGGTGAGTGAAGGAAATTAAGCTTAATTTTTAGATGTCCCAGTATAAGTCCATGAAAGTTGACTTGTCTTTGGACCTAAAAAAATAAGGGGGAAACATGCAAAACATACAGTACATACACAAGTCCAAACAAACATCAGATGGAGTCTGGGATGATCTTTGGCATTGCAGCCTTGATAATGGAAACAGGCATCAAGTCACTTTATGATGGGTGGCAAAGCATGCTTAATCACTTAGAGGTAAAAACTGATATGTATCTGTCACCAGGGGCGGACTGACTATTTGGGAACTCAGGCACTGCCCGAGGGCCGGGGTCATAAGGGGGCCCCATGAGATACCCCTGGTACCTTTCAAATGCTTTTTTGGGTGTGGTTTGAATGTGGGCAAGGACACAGGGGCCCCATGATCCCCTATTGCCTGGGGACCCCATGAGTTGTCAGTCCGCCCCTGCCTGTCACTGTCACATTCTGAGCACTTAGGCTATGTTCACACTAATGTTATTTCAGATTCAATTTTAGTCGCACAGAATTGCATGACAGTGGAATTCATAGGGGTGGATTTACTAAAACTGGAGAGTGCAAAATCTGGTGCAGCTTTGCATGGTAGCCAATCAGCTCTTAACTTCAAATGTAAGTGCAGCGCTAAAGCATAAGTGACAAATGCAAGCAAAGAGTGGCCCTTTGAGTGTCCACCCACTCTACATTTTCATTATGGATCTGGTTCTTTGAAGGAAAATGTATCTTATGGTATATTTATCAGAACCAACTTTCATTTCTATCAGTCCACTGCTATACACACATTAGACATAGATGCTTTTTGAATTTATCAGTTATTCATGATTCACATGCAGGTGAACATAGGTGAATCATAAAGTACTTATGTGAATAGAAGTGTTCATACAATATTCCAGTGAAATAAATCAAATAACGCCTCAGATCACATAGAATCATAAAATCATAAAAAACTCTAAAATTCTGAATATAAATAGTGGATAGTCTGTGGCACTGCAGGTCACAGAAGTGCCAAATGATATATGTGTGCTTATTTAGTAATAATGGTGATTATATATAGTCCGTGGCAATACAGGTCACAGCGATGCCCGGTGTTCGTGGAACTCCAAGGTGCAGCAATACCAGCTGGGATGCTCAAGAGTGCTCATGATCCAACATAGGAATCCACCACCTTATATGGATGTGCACTCACCAGAACACTACTTGTATTATAGCGCTAATGCTGATCCTTATGGGGGGTCTCAGGAAGCCATAAATAAGAACTGGACTTCTCCAGGGTCAGGGCTTTGCAAAAGCAGCAAATGATCCTCCTAGGGGGAGAAGCTCACCACAGGAGCCAAAGGTATGGAAATATAGTGTAGTATTATTGTAAATAGTTAAAAGCAATCCACGTGGATACAGCAAAGAGTTAAATGCATAAAAGCATACCAAAATGGCCGCCATTCCGAGCTCCAGCTGGGGCGGTGTGACGTCAGCACGTAAGGCTCCACCCAACGCGTTTCGTGCACATGCATGTCTTCAGGGGCACACTTACTAGCCAACGTCATGGATAGACTCTATTCAAGTAGTGAGCTCAAAAACCAAATCCCATTCATTTCAATAGCCCCTGTTCACATATAAGTGTTCTGTTGCCTGAAGCAAAACGCCTATTGATCAAAAAAGTACATGAGCTGCTTTTTGGCAGATTACAAGCGTTTTTGGCCCCATAGACTTCAACAAAAATGCCTGAAAATGTGTGATATGAGTGTTTTAGGAGCGTTTTGTCACGTTTTCTGCTCAAACAGCAGCTCCCCCCCTCCCCCAAGTGCTATTTGCTAAACAAAAACGCCTGAAGCTGTAAAATGCTTGTAATATAAAACGCTTGCAATGCACTTCTAAAAACATTCAAAAACTCTCAAATAAAAAGACCAGTAAATCTCTTCGCTCAGGTGTGAATGCAGCCTTCAGAATTTTGCAGCAGACTGTAATATGATCCTCAGCTGCTTCCAAGCAGATCTCAGAATCTGGCCTTTTTATACAGGCGTTCAGTTTTTCATATGGATCGAGACTGAGACAAAATATTAATATCTATGGGTGGGCAGTTCCAAATGGATGATCATTCGTTTACATTGGCCTATATCCTTGTCAGTTCAGGTCCATTTTTTTTTAACGAAACAAGGCTGCAATCTTTTACATTTAGATGAATCTGAGCGGATTTAAACAGATGTTGCCCATTTACATCCAGTTTCATTTATGTCCACTTTTAGGCAAAGAAAATTTTTTTGGGTATACTTTTGTGACCTAAAAAAACTGGATGCAAAAACAGATGTAGTCTAACGTAAACTGAACAAAACTGAACTGAACTTAGCTGAACTGAACCGATCTTAGCTGACCTGAAGTGCAAACTGATGTGAACTCAACTGAAGACAGATGTGCAAACTGATGTAACCTGAATCAGTATTCATAATTTTTTTCTTAGCAAAAACATGACTGAACTGATGACGGCTGTGTGAAAGGATCCTAATGTAGCATGTAATCAGCGCTGACAAAAACGTATGCTTACTGAAGCACAGGGAAACATCATAACAGATGCAAAAGAGTGTATTAAATTTTTAGAAATCTGTTTTCTTACTGTTCTGTTTAAAATGCCACTCTATGCATTAGCATACCTCCTTATATCCAGTCTGTCTGGGCAATATAATCACCTGCTGACTTGGCATCATCAATAGGCAGCTTAACTCTTCAATAAGACACAGAAGTTGAATTCAACACAATTTTACTGCAGATAACTGAAACACAGAGGATGGTTTCCAGTCTTTTGATGTCTAAGAAGACAACGACCTCCCTCCTCTGTTGGATGGAGAAAAAAAAGGGAGCCATCTAAGTTATCAGGTGGTGGAAACACATGTTTGGGGGAAATGCACCATAAAACATACTGAGGCCAGTTATACAAATCTGTACCAAGTTCTTCATGTGTCTTCTGATGGACAAGTTTTGGATACAATGAAAGGACAAGAACATGATAAATTTTATCCTAGTATGCCAAATGCCTAGAAGTTGAATGAACATAGGTTGGTGTTCTAGGCTGTCACCTCCATTCATGCTTCACTACTTAGGGAACAAGCATTCAATCAATGAAGCTGGAGATACCAACCTACCCACTTGACCCTGCTTAATGACATATAAAGTAGTAAAGCAAAGATGAATAAAATGAATTATAGGCTCTCCAGATGATGCTAGATTTTAGTTTTTCAGAAGCTGTGTGAGAGGAATGTGTAGTGCAGCTCTGCATTGTGCTCTCCACTGCAAAGTAGAAGCTAGTCTTGATGCCTGATTACACCTGATTTATCTTGATTTATGGGGAATGCAGCAGGAGAAGAAAGATTTTGAGGCTTACGATGCAGCACAGCACTAGAAACTCAGATTCAGCAATCCCATTGTTGAAATTTTCAAGAGATACAGAAATCCAATAAGAGATTCAGTCTGCTGGCAATGGTCCAAATGTAGCAATTGGAGTAGACTGACTTTTCAATACAAATCCCCTGTCAGGAAAGGAAGTTTTAATGGCAACTTCTGTTATTCCAGAGTGGATTTCCAAATTCCATGAGTTTATATATGAGGAAGAAAAACAAGGTTCATCATCCTCGAAAGCAGGACCAACAAAGTGCAGGAGTGAGCAGTGAAACGAAAACCAATTTGGCCAAGCTCTGAAACATTGATAGAATAACAACTGAAGGATTCATTAACAGAGTCAGGAAACCTGAAAACAGTATATGACAGGCTTACAGAAGCACACAAGCTATTTAATGATAAATAAAGAGTTGCAGCTTGCCAGCTAACTTTCTAATGAGCTCCATGGACTCGTGTCTTTGCCACACAGAGACCAGGTAAGAGGGAAAAAATTGGAAAATCTACTTAGTAAAACACCCTACAATTAGCAAAAACACTGGTACAGTAAAGAAAAATTATGAAGGTTAAATAAAGGGGATGTATGGTACGCCTGATTATTCTCTACACAGGACCAGCAACAATCTGAGCCCAGAGCTATGGAAATTATTCTGCATGAATCCAGCTGCCACTAAGCCAGTTTCTGTGCAGATACATTAATAAAGGGCACTCGTGAGCAGATGTTGGTGGAAAAGATCATTTATACAGAAGATTACATTACAAGGCTGGACATAGGTGTTTTTGTTAGTGTAATAGTGTTTAAATATATATATATATATATATATATATATATATATATATATAGTATATATATATTCATATTCACGAGCCACTTTGTTAGGTATACCTGTTTACTTGCCTGGTAACACAAATTGCTAATCAGCCAATCATATGGCAGCAACTCAATGCATTTAGGCATGGAGGCGTTGTGAAGATAACTTGCAGAAGTTCAAACAGAGCATCAGAATGGAGAAGAAAGGGGATTTAAGTGACTCTGAGCGTGGCATGGTTGTTGATGCCAGATGGGCTGGTCTGAGTATTTGAAAAACTGCTGGTCTATCTTTCATGCACAACCATCTCTAGGGTATACAGAGAATGGTCAGAAAAAGAGAAAATATTTGGTGAGCAGTTGTGTGGATGAAAATGCCTTGCTGATGTCAGAGGAGAATGGGCAGACTGGTTTGAGATGATAGAAAAACAGTAACTCACGTCAACATGGACCAAAATTTCTGAGGAATGTTTCCAACACCTTGTTGAATCTATGCCACGAAGAGTTAGGGCAGTTCTGAAGGCAAAAGGGGGTCCAACCCGGTACTAGTGTACAAGGTGTACCTAATAAAGTGGCTGGTGAGTGTATACATATATAAAGTGTAAAGGGTCCAAGGCTATGGACATAATTTACTAATGTATATGCAAGTGCATTCATGTAATTTTTCCCACATAGATGGTAACGTTTGGGTGTGTACTGAGGAGCACCTAGTACAAAGGTTCAATTCACTTATAGATTTTTTTTAAATGTTTAATAGTTAAGAGCATTAAAAACAGTCAGCACATTTTGGGGAAAAAGTCTACCCTTTCTTCAGGGCTAAAGCAGTTGATGTCAATAAATTGACAAGAGAATGCAGTAGGGGACCTGTGTTTAGACTTGATGAAGACTAGCATTTCCTAACAGCACTAAGATTGTCCCTTTGAGTGTCCACCCACTCTACATTTTCATTATGGATCTGTTTCTTTGAAGAAAAATGTATCTTATGGTATATTTATCAGAACCAACTTTCATTTCTATCAGTCCACTGCTATGATACACACATTAGACATAGATGCTTTTTGAATTTATCAGTTATTCATGATTCACATGCAGGTGAACATTATTTATTTATTTATTTATTTCAGGTACTTATATAGCGCCGTCAATTTACGCAGCACTTTACATATATATTGTACATTCACATCAGTCCCTAACCCTCAAGGGGCATACAATGTAAGGTCCCTAACTCACATTCATATACAAGGGCCAATTTTGACAGGATGCAATTAACCTACTGGCATGTCTTTGGAGTGTGGGAGGAAACCGGAGTACCTGGAGGAAACCAACCCAGGCACAGGGAGAACAAACTCCAGGCAGGAGATGCCATGGCTGGGATTTGAACCAACGACCCTAGTACTTTCAGGCAGAAGTGCAACGTAGGCAGAATTTATTAGCAAGGGTACCTTGCTATAGAGCAGGGGTACTCAACCTTTTGAAGAGCAAGGGCCACTTGAGTGATTTGGTAACTGGTTGGGGGCCACAATGAACTATGGGGTTTTATCACCCCCTTCCCCCCAAACCATAAATGTAAATGAGCCCTTACTGTCTTGAGCCCCCTTTAAGACTTCCTTCACATCATAGTGCACCTGCAGGTTAGGTTTACTGAGTCCTAGACTTTTATTACCTCTTTCAGGTGTTGTGCACTTTTTGAAAGTGCATCTAAACACCTGTATTCAGGAGTTTTGGTGCACTTACAGAAAGTGCACTGAACCAGCAGAATATAATAGAAATCTATCTTTCAGTACAGCTAACCCACAGGAAAGCTGAAGGTGCATTGCACTGCACCTGCAGATCAGTGTGAAAGCACCCCAATAACCTTTTTTTTAAATGCTAATATGCCCCTTGCAAAAGTGCAGTGTATGTGAATTTTATTACACTGACCTTTGCCTGTTTCAGCTTCTGCAGGCATCGTTTGCCAGGCTGCTGGGAAGCTCCAGGTGAAGTGCACTTGGTATCACTTTGCCTGAGACAGGAGCCAGCACTACAGAGGAAGCATCGGCTTATGTGACTCCTCCACTGCCGGTGCAAGCTGCATGCACTCTGATGCTCTGGGATGCAACCCATTGATCACAATCAGGGCTTGTTAACCCACCATCCCAGATCATGGCCATGTGCTTCCCTGGTCTGAGGTCGTGGGCACCCCTGCTATAGAGATTAGTCCCCAGTATCTGAACACAAGTCAGCTAGACAGGGAAATGCCTAAAATAAAAATGAGACTTTCTGTATTGTTTTTAGGTTATCTAAGTGATTTTAGCATTATTAAATGCATATATCATACAGGAATAAAACCACATCAAGTGTTCATGACTCTCATAAAAGGAAACTGTAAGAAACCACATACACTATATTGCCAAAAGTATTGGGATGTCCCTCCAAATCATTGGATTCAGGTGTTCCAATCACCTTCATGGCCACAGGTGTATAAAATTAGGCACCTAGGCATGCAGACTGCTTCTACAAACATTTGTGAAAGAATGCGTCGCTGTCAGTGAAGTCAAGCGTGGTACCGTGATAGGTTGCCACCTGTATGATAATCCCATCCGTGAAATTTCCTTGCTGCTAAATATTCCACGGACAACTGTTAGTGGTATTATAACAAAGTGGAAGCAACTGGGAACAGCAGCAACTCAGCCACCAAGTGGTAGGCCACGTAAAATGACAGAGCAGGGTCAGTGCATGCTGAAGCGCACAGTGCGCAGAAGTCACCAACTGTCTTCACAAAGCTAAAGGCCTCCAAACTCCATGTGGACTTCAGATTAGCACAACAACAGTACATAGAGAGCTTTACGGAATGGGTTTCCATGGCTGAGCAGCTGCATTCAATCCTTACATCACCAAGTGCAATGCAAAGCATCGGATGCAGTGGAGTAAAGCACGCCGCAACTGGACTCAAAAGCAGTAAAGATGTGTTCTCTGGAGTGACCAATCATGCATCTCTGTCTGGCAATCCAATGGTCATGTCTGGATTTGGCTGTTACCACGAGAACGGTACTTGCCTGACTGCATTGTGCCAAGTGTAAAGTTTGGTGGAGGGGGGATTATGGTGTGGGGTTGTCTTTCAGGGTTTGGGCTTGGCCCCTTAGTTTCAGTGAAGGGAACTCTTAAGGCGTCAGCATACCAAGACATTTTGGACAATTTCAAGCTCCGAACTTTGTGGGAACAGTTTGGTGATGGCCCCTTCCTGTTCCAACATGACTATGCACCAGTGCACAAAGCAAGGTCCATAAAGACATGGATGAGTAAGTTTGGGGTGGAGGAACTTGACTGGCCTGCACAGAGTCCTGACCTCAACCCAACAGAACACCTTTGGGATGAATTAGAGCAGAGACTGTGAGCTAGGCCTTCTCGTCCTACATCAGTGCCTGACCTCACAAATGCACTTCTGGAAGAATGGTCAAGTATTCTCCTAGACACACTCCTAAACCTTGTGGACAGCCTTCCCAGAAGAGTTGAAGCTGTTATAGCTGAAAAGGCTGGGCCAACTCAATATTGAACCCTACGGACTAAGACTGGGATGCCATTAAAGTTCATGTGCGTGTAAAGGCAGGCATCCCAATAATTTTGGCAATATAGTATACTTGAAGCAGACACTTAGCGGTATTGTGTTGTTGCATGCATTTTTGTGCATATGCTCAAAAGTTTGATCATTGAGCAATGTATGAGATACCATATTGCTGGGGCTTGGAGTACAGATTCCAGTGATACTTTTTCAGACACCATCATAGCGTACAGACCCTTTTTAGATGCCTCTTAACTTGGTGTATGCATGTTTCATTGTTTAGTAAGTTGTTGTTTTTTTTTTAAACTTCGTGTTACGTTTAAACAAGTTTGGGGTGTATTCTGTGATGCAATTTGGGGGTATAAATACAAAAGTATTTGAATGTTTAAACTAGGACCATGATCATGCATGTGAATGAACATGGAGGGTGATCCAATTGTACACTTGTGGTTTATCCATGCTCTCATGTATTTTATTTAGTAGATCAGCTTGTATGTCTTATTTGCCCCCTAAAAAAATGCTGACACAATTGCAGCTGAAAGTGCCCCTGTCTGAATGTAATATTACTAAACTGACCCCAGGTCTACAATGCAGGTACCACCCATTTAGTATGTTTTTTTCTTTTTTGAGTATCTTGTGAGCCCCTAATCCTATACCACTCTAATATGCAAATTTTGACAATTAAATGCCTAAAATTAAAGAATACTTGCATTAAAACGGAGGGTGGTTAAACATTCTATTTTATTGTTCTCTATAATGAACATTTAATTATAGAAGTAGTTAACAGTTCTTACTAACAATGCAATTAAGGAAAAAGGAATCCAACATTGTGGGAATGATTTTCCAAAGGAGTAAAGTTTGTTCAGTTAGAAAATTAATATTAGCGAATAAGGTGAATAATCAATCATCTTGTTTATCCAAAATAGATCGAAATGAGCAATCAATATTTTAATACAAGTAAATGGTGCATTTGCAAAATGAATACCCCTTAAATAAACCCCTCTATTTTTTTTTTTATGGGCAACATTTTTTCCTTTGACTAGGCTTCTCTCCCAGCTAGGCAGTGGAAGAAACCACTGGAAACAACGAACAATCAATGTCGAAATGCTGCAGAGGGTGATTGGAACACCATTTTAGAACTCCAGTCCCAAAAACCTAAGTATTGCCACTGTGTAAACAAGATTTAGCATTAAAAAAAGATGTGACCCTTACCTTGTCTACCCAGCAAGTTACAAAGTAGGTAACTGTCAGACATTTGTAGATGATGTATTTAAATAAAATAAATGTTAAACAGGTGTTATTTATTAGCATGTTACTTCTAATGTAAAGTATGGCTGCTTAACGCATATTTAAAGATATTTTTGTAAATGTAAGCCTCATATTTTTATTACACGCAGAAGCTAAATGTAGAAATGGTAAACCTTGTCTCCTGTGCCGTTACTGAGAATGGTGACAGCTGTTACAGCACCCCCCGCCAGCACTGTTTACTTCTTCCTCAGGAGACCAAAGACACACATCAAGCAGCAGCACTGCAATTGACAGGCTCTGGGCCATGTGAGGACACAGCTTGCTTCACGCCATACTCCTCTATACTAGTGCGCTTATAGATCTCAAAGCCGCTATCACCCCAAAAATTTTCATAAGCGCACTTATAGTGTCTCCTATTTGTGACTGAAATTTGGCAAGAGATACCTACACACCTTTTACTAAGCCTTCATATAGATGAGATACAATACTAACAGGTGCATCTAATGATGAAATAATATGTCTTTATTTAGATACAGATATTCAAATGTTGTACATTAAGATATTACCTCCTAGTATCTTTCTTCTAAACTAGTATAAGAAGCACTGCTAAGCAATTTAAAACAGAGAGAAAATCCACCATTGATTTTTGGTAATTTTTGATCTTTTAGGTCTTTTAAAATAGTGGGAGTTGAAAATGTTATATGTGTGTAGCCCTTTGCTTTGGGGAGGGGGTATGAGAAATGACCCTCCCCAATCAGGATATTGCTCTAAACTTGTAGGTAAATAAGAGACCCCGAACCTTTGCTAAGTGGAAATATTAGTTTGACAATAAAGTTGGCAGTGCCCCCACCCAGGGCGAGGATTCTGACCAGAAGGGATTTCCTTCCTGGGAAATTAACCAGTAATCCCATCAAAGTAACTGGGAGAAGAGGAACTACTATAACCAGCATATAACACTAACAATAAGCATATAGATGCACACCAGAATAGAAATAATAAAAGCTTTATATAAGAAGAGATTATTAAGCGTACATACATGCAATGTACAAACATGTATTATCAGCAAAGGGCCTGATACGTTCCTGGTGAAATTTTGCACATATGCCCAGGTATATACAGTTATTTATAGAGATACTTCCAGATGAATGTTGCAGCAAAGTCCCATTGCAGGGGCACCTGAGGATGATGCAGCTTCTTTGTGTCAGAGACCTGAATACAAGCCCTGAGGTGATGTTGGAACCCTCCAGCCATTACCCAACCAGTCTGGAATGCAGTCCGAGTTATCTGGTTTAATCTTCTCTTTTGATCTGGTATTAGTAGCATGGATATAACATGAAGTCTCTCTCTCCACTTCCTCCTTCCAGGATCTTTTCCTAACAACCCTGAGTCAGGAAGTGACATACATAATTTTACATGACAATGTGATACTAGCAGCTGACAGTAGATGACAGCAAATCCCTACATTTGTAAAACATTTACACATTTAGCAGGATTTGTTTGTCAAACGTAACCTTAAACTATAACTAAAAGTAAAATTTATTTTTTTAGATCTAGTGAAGAGTGCAGTGCTGGCTATATACCCACTTGATTTTGGCTCCTTGAAGCTTCTACTATCAGACTTTTGGTACTTCAAAAAAGGAAGTGTCTCAAACATTTAACCTCTCTCCCAGCATGAATCACCAGGCTCCCCAAGCCTGCTAATTGGTCAGGCCACTAAATATTCACTCAAACAGCAAGTGGCAGAGAAAATACACTCTGTGCCTATGGATGACCCCTCAGTGAGGTACATATAGGCTGACTGCAGCCTCCTGCTTCCTAAAGAATCATAAAATATACACAAAATGGAATTGTGCAAAAATATTACATCCCTACAATGACAAAAGGCAAGCTATGCCTGGAGAAAGACTCCCACCAATTAAATGGCACTTCATTCAAATGTTGTAGAGCAGAGCACAGGGAATGGAAGTTTTCCAGGCAGCAGAAGATCAGATCATTCAAAGCAACATATTGAAGGACACCACAAAGCCAAATTGTTTTCTTAAGAGAAAGCCTCTAGCTTTTTAGACCTGAGGACAATATATAAGATAAATGAGTTTATGTGCAGACATCTCTGGACATCAACATTAACAATCTGCTGACAGCTCACATTAATGGTAAGAACAGATTGCTTTAAAGGAAACCTGCCATACAAAAAAAACAAAGAAAGACATTACTAGCCAATCTTCTGAAAATGCTGCTTGATTGGTGTTCATGCTGACCCTCTGACTTTAATATTTTGAGTTGGTGGCCTGAAACAATTTTACAGATAAGAACTTAAGTTGTCAGACGTTCTAACCTTTTCTCACACTACTACATATTGAAGAGATTTTGCTGCTTTCTATAAAGGCACAGCCAGCAATACAGATGTGATAGGATCCATAATGACATCAAGTCGGCAACTAGGTTGTCCATAACATCCAAATCTTTTTTGGCTACATACTAAAACAGGTTGGTAACAAGTGAACATGTTTTGGTTGTGAAAGCCTTCCTCATAGCACCACGTCACATCCAAAATGTGTCAGGTTGTTACTAATGAGTTTTAGTATGTAGTCAATAAAGATTAGGATTTTCTAGACCACACCGAGTTGCTGGCTTGATGTTACTATGGATCTGATTGTTTGAATTTGGGAGCACTATAGCCAGAGCACCAGTTCTCAGCCACTAGAAGCTGAACCTGCAGCGTGGGTATTGTTTATTTGCTGACAAATGTGATAGGAGCTCTAACCCTTCCCCACATTATCCAAAACAAAATAACAAGTTTTTGTTGGAGCTGGACTTTAGGAAAGAGTGTAAGTGCAGGAGCAGTATGAAGAAAGTTATGCATTCTATCCAGAAACTATAGCAGTTTGAACTGATATAGTATGGCTACAATATATGCTCTGTAATGTTTTACAATCTTTGGAAAAACATCATAAATATATAGCAATGAAAAGCCAAACTACTTGATACAATATTTCAAGATACTCCATTTGCAGTCAGTAATCAACCAAATGCATCAGTTGCTTTGCTAAATGTTGTGCATTTGCTTTGTAAAGGAGAATGTACTTGCTGGCCATGTGATTCAGTATTTACTATCGTGATTTAGCCCTGGTTCCCACTGATGTGGTGTGGAATTTGCAACGTTTTCTGTGCAAATTCCGTACTGCATCAGAATCGCACCCCGTTCATGCGAATCGTTGTGGGTGTGTAAGTTAACAACACCCCGAAAGCAGTCTGCAAATTGCAGTGCGATGTGCAGAATTGGATCACATAGGTGTGAATACCCATGCGATCCGATTCTAGTGTGGACCCAAAAAAGGGTCCTGCACTTTTTTGGTGCGGGTGTGGTGCGATTAGAGCCATACAAAATGTATGGCTCCAATCGCACCGCACACAAATCGCATGTGATTTGCAAAGGAATGCAGTGTGGTTCCTGTGTGAATCACATGCGATATACCACACCGCACATATGTGAACCCAGGCTCAAAGGTAAAATGAACAAAGGTATAAGTATGTACTTCAGTGCCACGTTAAAGCATTTAGTTGGTTACTGTTTTATCCACCAACTATAAGAGTCAAATGACAACAGTAAACATGTCTTACACATATCTTAAACAGGGTATCTATCTTTTGAATGAATGCCACAATTTCTGTTCTTTGAAGGAAACATAAGATTTACTTACAGTATTTTCTGGTGTATAAGACTACTTTTTATATGTAAAAATATACCCCAAAAATTGGGGGTCGTCTTATACGCAGGGTATAAAATGTGAACCTTGAGTTTGTTTGGGTCAAGCTGGCTGGATGTGCAGTAATGTACATACAGTATACCGTGCTGAGCCAAGCTGGCTCAAAACAAATTTCCCTATGACAGATTAATCTGTCAGCCTGCTGGATGTGCGGTATATACTGTATACTGCGCTGAGCCAAGCAGTTTCAAAACGTACTGGTACGTCCTACTGTAATCAGCCCGCTGGATGCGTGTATGTACGGTAGCTGAAGCTACATACAATATACACTGGGCCAATCACGGCGAGTGATGTATTCTACTAATGAATACAAAGCCTGCTCAGATTGGCTGAGTCAGAGAGGTGGGCTGATGATGTCACAACCTCAGCCAATCCGAGCAGGCTTTGTATTCATAGATGTCATTCATGAACTTATGATGTCAGAGGATGAACATGAGGATTTTGAAGGATTTTAAGTACCGGTAAGTCATAAACATTTCAATTAAAAAATCTGATGTTTTTAAATGGTGTTGCCTTGGAAGGGGGGTAGTCTTATACGGTGAGTATAGCCCAAAACCTATGTTTTAACTGGAAAATTAGGGGGTCGTCTTATACACCCAGTCACCTTATACGCCAGAAAATACGGTATATAGTCAGGAACCTGCTAATATGGTTTTACAGAGAAATTCGCCCAGTAAATACTTTACTAGCATTTGCCCAGGTGAGGAATTTTCTTAACATTTCACAATTACATTTATCCTATTTCCTATGGTATGAATGTGCACCAAGTGAATGCAGCAACTGGTAAACAGTCATTTAATCTTACTTGCATGGTAAAAGGCAATTGATTTTATCCTGTAGGACAGCGGTTCTCAACCTGGGGGTCGAACGACCCTTTCACAGGGGTCGCCTAAGACCATCGGAAAACACATATTTCCGATGGTCTTAGGAACCGAGACACCGCTCCTCTATCAGTCTCCAGGTGTGGGTGGGATGACATGCCGCCCCTGTCATCTGGACACCCCCCCGGATCAATCCTCGCCTTTGATTGGCCGCCGGAACTGTAACTCAGGAGAGGCACACAGGCGGCCAATCACCGGCGAGGAGGTGGAGCTTGGAGAGGAGGAGCCGAGCGGCACCGCGAAGATCGAGCGAGTGAAGAGGAGGAGAGCGGCCGGAGAAGGAAGACAGCTGACCGGTAAGTTTCTCTACCATGGGAGAGGGAGGAAGCGAGCGAGCGGGAGAGGGAGGAAGCGAGCGAGCGAGCCCAGGCTGCAGCAGGGGTCAGCAAGGTAAGTATCATTGGTGTCAGTGGGAGGAATAGTGCCCAATCATTGGTGTCACTAATACCAATGATGGGGCACTATTCCTCCCACTGACACCAACGATGGGGCACTATTCCTCCCCCCACTGACATAAACGATGGGGCACTATTCCTCCCACTGACACCAACGATGGGGCACTATTCCTCCCCCCACTGACACCAACGATGAGGCACGATTCCTCCCCCAAATGACATCAACGATGGGGCACTATTCCTCCCCCCACTGACACCAAGGATAAGGCATGATTCCTCCCCCCAAATGACACCAAGGATGAGGCACTATTCCTCCCCCCACTGACACCAACGATGGGGCACTATTCCTCCCTCCACTGACACGAAGGATGAGGTACGATTCCTCCCCAAAATGACACCAAGGATGGGGCACTATTCCTCCCCCCAATGACACCAAGGATGAGGCACGATTCCTCCCCCAAATGACACCAAGGATGAGGCACTATTCCTCCCTCCATTGACACCAAGGATGGGGCACTATTCCTCCCCCCACTGACACCAAGGATGGGGCACTATTCCTCCCCCCACTGACACCAAGGATGGGGCACTATTCCTCCCCCCACTGACACCAAGGATGGGGCACTATTCCTCCCCCCACTGACACCAAGGATGGGGCACTATTCCTCCCCCCACTGACACCAAGGATGGGGCACTATTCCTCTCCCCACTGACACCAATGATGGGGGCACTATTCCTCCCCCCCACTGACACCAGTGTTGGGGTACTTTTCCTCCCACTGACACCAGTGATGGGACACTTTTCCTCCCACTGACACCAGTGATGGGGCACTATTCCCCCCACTGACACCAGTGATGGGGCACTATTCCCCCCACTGACACCAGTGATGGGGCACTATTCCCCCCACTGACACCAGTGATGGGGCACTATTCCTCCCACTGGCACCAGTGATGGGGCACTATTCCCCCCACTGACACCAATGATGGGGCACTATTCCTCCCACTGACACCAATGATGGGGCACTATTCCCCCCACTGACACCAATGATGGGGCACTATTCCCCCCACTGACACCAATGATGGGGCACTATTCCCCCCACTGACACCAATGATGGGGCACTATTCCTCCCACTGACACCAATGATGGGGCACTATTCCCCCCACTGACACCAGTGATGGGGCACTATTCCCCCCACTGACACCAGTGATGGGGCACTATTCCCCCCACTGGCACCAATGATGGGGCACTATTCCTCCCACTGGCACCAATGATGGGGCACTATTCCTACCAATGATGGGGCACTATTCCTACCACTGATACCAATGATGGGGCACTATTCCTCCCACTGACACCAATGATGGGGCACTATTCCCCCCACTGACACCTATAATGGGGCACTATTCCCCCCACTGGCACCAATGATGGGGCACTATTCCCCCCACTGGCACCAGTGATGGGGCACTATTCCCCCCACTGGCACCAATGATGGGGCACTATTCCTCCCACTGGCACCAATGATGGGGCACTATTCCTCCCACTGGCACCAATGATGGGGCACTATTCCTCCCACTGGCACCAGTGATGGGGCACTATTCCTCCCCACTGACACCAATGATGGGGCACTATTCCTCCCACTGACACCAATGATGGGGCACTATTCCTACCACTGGCACCAATGATGGGGCACTATTCCTACCAATGATGGGGCACTATTCCTACCACTGATACCAATGATGGGGCACTATTCCTCCCACTGACACCAATGATGGGGCACTATTCCCCCCACTGACACCTATGATGGGGCACTATTCCCCCCACTGGCACCAATGATGGGGCACTATTCCCCCCACTGGCACCAATGATGGGGCACTATTCCTCCCACTGGCACCAATGATGGGGCACTATTCCTCCCACTGGCACCAATGATGGGGCACTATTCCTCCCACTGGCACCAATGATGGGGCACTATTCCTCCCACTGGCACCAATGATGGGGCACTATTCCTCCCACTGGCACCAATGATGGGGCACTATTCCTCCCCACTGACACCAATGATGGGGCACTATTCCTCCCACTGACACCAATGATGGGGCACTATTCCTACCACTGGCACCAATGATGGGGCACTATTCCTACCACTGATACCAATGATGGGGCACTATTCCTCCCACTGATACCAATGATGGGACACTATTCCTTCCACTGACACCAATGATGGGGCACTATTCCTACCAATGATGGGGCACTATTCCTACCACTGATACCAATGATGGGGCACTATTCCTCCCACTGATACCAATGATGGGACACTATTCCTTCCACTGACACCAATGATGGGGCACTATTCCTCCCACTGGCACCAATGATGGGGCACTATTCCTCCCACTGGCACCAATGATGGGGCACTATTCCTACCACTGACACCAATGACGTGGCACTACTCCTCCCACTGCAAAATTACAGTTATGAAGTAGCAACGAAAATAATTTTATGGTTGGGGGTCACCACAACATGAGGAACTGTATTAAAGGGTTGCGGCATTAGAAAGGTTGAGAACCACTGCTGTAGGAGGATATGCAGGCAGTAGCTCTCCATGGTGCTGAAACAGTGTTTATACAAGTTTTTTGCTGTAAAGGGGTCAGTTGCCCTTTTTACTGTAAAGCAAATGTTAAAACTGTGTGTCCCTAAATCAGCAGTGGTAGCACAGCACAGTGGCCACTAATTAATCTGCTGAGTGAGCTATATCTTCCTTCTTTTGAAGGTGCTCATGGGGCTGCCTATGATCAATACACTCACCAGTCTGTTCTTTTGTTTTAGTCACATAAACCCTTTTACTTGCCACTGGTGTCAAGCTTTTTTTGCTCTTGAATAAAGCTGTCCTAATTACAATTTCCATTTGACAGTTTGCTAGTCATGGTGGTGTAAAACTGATCTTTCCATTTTACCATCAATGTACGACAAAAGAAAAATATGGATATTCACTTGTTTAAAATTATATTTTATAACTGATTAACTAATAACTACAGTTTACAAGTAAAATCAATCAGGGAAATACTAAATACACTCAATTTACCTTTAATGTGAGGTTTACAGCCAATTCAGTTATATTCATTCAAGGCTTTTTAGCGTCTGGATTGCTATCACAATCACATGATTCTATGCTGTACAATCTTCATGTCCTCCTATAATGTGAATAGGCATTGATTGGAAGCATTTTTGCAGCTTAAGAAGCACAAGGGTGCTGGTAACAAAAAGATGTTTATATTACATGCCAGGACCTAAATTAAAGAAGTAGGTTTTCCAGTGTTGAATGCAAAATGTTCATCTTTTGATGAGAAAGAACCTTTATTCAAATGCATTTTACTAATTTATTTAGTGGCAAGTTTTTTCCTAAGGGATTTTACAGGGAACATGGAATGATTCAATACATCAGCTTTCAGTACTGGGAGAAAGGCTCTGAAATATTTTCTGAGTACAACTCCTGACAATGTCCTATCCTACAGCACCCCCTCACACTAACCCTCTTTGCACACCTAACAATTTGGGGTCCATTTAAAAAGCAGTGGAATACCCATACTGCAACTATATTACTGCATGAAAAAAAGCTTTGCACATTTACTATACAAAGCATGGTAGTGTTGAGATTTCTTAGGGTAGTCAGATGGCAATCTGATGTTTATGTGGCCTTAAGAAAACAACAGGCCATGGACCTGCCAGGGTCTTCTCAGAACTGGAACCTAATCTGCACTCCAGACACAATGGAAAGTTAATATACTGTACATGTTATATAGTCATAAGGATGCATGTACCTGATACATTTTGCTCATGAAAAGATACAGATAAAAGTCTTTCTCCTCAGTGTAATGTCCTTATAGACCTATCCATTTAAGCCATTAGACAGTCTGCGATGCAAGTCTTTTAAGAGCTGGCATAGCAGCTCAAGTCTTGCCCACCAGCAGCATCCACATAGGCCCAGCGTGGCAGACCAGTGTAAGTCCTATCCACCAATGGCATCAGCACAGACCCAGCATGGCAGAATGGTCAAAACCTCATATCTTGGTATGTATAGAACCAGAATCTGTAGATGTGACCATACTTCCCAAGGTTCTGGGATGCGACCAAAAAGAGGGTCAAATGAGGAAGAAAAGGACACAGAGCGATTTTGTATCATGAGGGTCAGTCTTTCCAAATGAGGGACAGTTAGGAGCTGTGTAGGTGGATACATAACCAGATTTCCTATGAGAAATAAAGGTACTTGGCAATTTTTAGTACATCTAATTCTCTAGTTTACATTATTGGGGGTCAGGTTATTGGGGAAACTTTAATGTAAGCCTAAAGTTTGGCTTATAGGACATCTGACAATATTATCCTGGTAAATGGGTGCTTTCAGATTTTGTACTCAGTGAAAGATTTTGAATAAAGATGTATGTAGGTTTTTTTGCACTCCTTTTAGCCCTGCACCCATCATTTGACAAGTGCTAATCTTTGATGACATTCTTTGTGGAGCTCTAGTTCTATAGTTAGTTTGTGTGCTGTTTACAGAAAGGCCTTTCCTAACAGTTTGAATAATGTGCTCAGAATTTGCATTGGCTTTTGACCTTTTGGATATCTTTTTAGAATTCTATCCTAACACAGTGGTAATTGCAAAATGTTTTACATTCATGATACAGACTTCACCTTCCCAGAACTTTCTGTAGAATACCAAAATCCATCTATTTGCTATTTTTCTATTTTATTTACCAATATACATGGATGAAAAATTTACTTCTTAACACCTGAATGCATGTGTTTCACCCATAAAACTGAAAAACATTATTGACTTCTTAAAGTGGAACTTAACATTAATTTTAGAAAACTGGAAGCAGGCAGCTCTTTATTGCAGAGGAGACATTTAGGGGTTTATTTACTAAAGCTGGAGAGTCCAAAATCAGACTCCCTTCTGCATAGAAACCAATCAGCTTCCAGGTTTCATTGCCAAAGCTTCATTGAACAAGCTGAGGTTAAAAGCTGATTGGTTTCTATGCAGAAGGGAGTCTGATTTTGGACTCTCCAGCTTTAGTAAATAAACCCCTTAATGTCTGAAATAAAATAAACCTACCTGCCTGCTCACAGTCTTATGTAAAAGGTCCACGGAGCTGCACATGCACATCCCATTTTACATTCAGTGTGGGATGACTGCACTCCTGCGCATGCATGGCGTCGCATGCATGGCAGTGTTGTCATCTCGTGTCCACAATCAGGATGGTCAAAGACTAACAACTGAAAGATGTCAGGGAGAAAATGCTGATGCTGACGAGCCACTGGACCGTTGAAGCAAAGGTAAGTATCATTGAGTTTATTTCTGCTTTAAGCAGACCTTGCACACAAAATTTAATTGAATTATGATTACCTTAGATGTGACCTATAATAATATTATGTTCCCTTCAGCTGTGCTGCTTCCTAGCAGCCTACACAACTGTTATGTCAGTTAATAATAAGCAACCAAGCAACTACTTAAATACTGTGAATAAGGTTGTTCATAGAGAAACCAAGACACCAACAATTGAGCAGCCACATTACACAAATTGTCTTTTCCTTACTTGAAGACATCATAAGAGGCAGAGAAATAAAACTGACCAATTGAAAGTGAAGAATTATCCTGCTGTTAAAGATGTGTAACACCCTCCTAGTTAGCTAGGGGGAGCTAGACTCCAATTGTTAGCTAGGGCTGAGTAGCAGCCTGGGAGTAATATCAAGCAAGGGGTTAAAATTGGGTCAGAGCTGAGAGGCTCTGTAGACCAGCCCTCTGGAATTTCCCCCTGCTCTAGATCTTTGGAGAAAGGTCTAGAAGCAGTTGGTGGATCTGAGGAGTGGCTGTACTGTTAAAGGATCCTGGCCAATCTCCAAAAGGAGGCTTGGCTTGTGTCCAGGACAACCTGTAAGAGTAACTGAGCCTGCTCAGCAGCAGGAGAGTGTGGGTGGAAGAGAGAGAGATGCAAGAGGCTGGAGGCAGGAGCCTATGAGAGGGCCCAGTTGGAGAGGGGTTCACCTGCAGGCAGAGGACCTTGGAAGGCTGAAAGCTCAGGACTTTACTGGCCCTCTGAGAGAGGGCCACATGTACAGCAGGGAAGGAGTGGCCCAGTTAGAAGGCCACTGACCCACTGGCAGCAGAGGAGAGAGACCTGTGCTGCCAGTGGGTCAGTGCACCCCCTGGGCCAGTAGGGGGAAAAAAGCACTCTGGTGGGAAACTGGATTAGCTTTTTACCCGGTACTGTTCCCACTGCAGTGGTAGGCACTGGATCCCCTCCCCAGGGATTCACCCAGAATTGCTGGATTAAGGAGGATCTGGGGTCTGGGTTGGTACATCAGGAGAGACTGGCTAGCTCTCCAGAAAAGCATTTTTGCTGTACAGACTTGTATATATTTTCAGGAATGTTGTCCTCAGTTCCATTGGGCATCCCATACACCCCTTACCCTATCCAAATTCTATTATCCCCTAATAAAACATCAAAACCAGCTCATGGACTGGTCACTGTCTCCTGGATGAAAATCTAAACAGAAAATACATGTTGCCTGGCTGTACAGGACTATAGGGGGACCCAAATCTATTGCAACTCCTAACAGGGTAGTGCTACAGATGAAATGGATGCATGCTTTAGTACTTTGCCTATTCTCCGGTAAGACTTAACATGTATTGATGAAGAGTTCTTACCTTTAAGTCACACTATCTTTTATGCTTCCTAAAAAAGGGTCACCCTTCTTCCACTAAAAAAGATACAAAATGTAGCTATTTACACAGAACACAATATTCACAAAATGCAATTTAAATATACACTGAAAGTCAACCTTCTCTGTACACTTCTGTGGATCATCCTCCCTGCCCTGACGTAGAGCTGCTATAAATGTCTCATACAAAACACGTCAACCCACAATAAAACTACAGTAGTCACACTGCTTCTTAAAATGCAAATTAAATTGTTTCACAGCACCACTGTAAAGATTTCATGGCACATAAACTTCGAGCATGACAATAAATCCCCCAGTGCTATTAAAGTCATTCCTCTTGTTCGCAGGATAAATTCTTGACCTACCTGTATAATTAGTGTTGAACACAGTTTGGTGTAATAAATATATTTACTACATTCTTTCAAAGATCCTAATATAGTAGGGAAACACTGCACACTTCTACACTGCCGCCTAATCTCACTGGTGTATATTATTTATTATTAGCTATTCATGTGTATGGCTAGAATGAAAAAAAAGCAAGACTGCATCCTAAACCAACACATGATATTTTAATTCTGTTCTCACTAACCTTCATCTGTATGATAAACCTTTCCAAAGAGAAATATGCTACCTCCCCCCCTCAATGACCTGGAGCAAGCATGGAGGAAAGTGAAAAGTCAGAAATCCTTATCTGCACGTGTTCCTTCTCTGTAACTCAAAGATATTGAAGCAAGAGGGTAAGTATAATGGCCAAACACCAAGCACTTTCAGAAAGAGAAGTGAAAAATAGAAGGTTTGTCTGCATTATTTTTTATCACAGACCAATGAGAAAGTATGGGAATGTTTACAATGCAAGGAAAGGTCTGCAAAAGACTTTCTGCATTTTGGGACTATGTCCATATCCTCTACTAATGAGTATATCTATATATAGGCACACTCAGCTGTTCATGTCCTTGGTTGTCTGTGCACAGCACCTGGTCTTCCTGAGTGCAGTAGAAATACAGCCCCTAATGCGCCCTTGTGTTGAGCCTTTGACTGCCATTTGCTAAGGTTCTGGGGGTCTGTGGGGTGCAACATGAAATAAAAAGCTTAGGGTGGCCCATAAATACTGTTAGAACACAACCCTTCTGGTCAATTGCATAACTTTCAGATGGCCCCACTGGGCCATTGGGTTTTGACCAATAAATAAATAACAGTGCAAAAAAATACATAAAAAATATAACACTTAAATAATAGACAAAAACTATAAGAAGTGTGAAATCAAAATGTCTGTGCAACATTTGTGGAAAAAAGTCCATAATATCCAAACTCTGTACTTGTCAAAGTGAAGGGCCTCAACTGTGGGTGAACTCTCACCTTAAATCTTAACCATTATCACAAGACCCTTGTCAAACACACATCTTTGTTATGCTAAAATCTAACTAAGATGCTTTATCCATGGACAAAGAGATGTTCTCATTGAATACACCTCATCAGCATGGCTCTATTGGTTCACTGCTTCACTGATTATCCAGTAGGCAAATCATCTCAGCAGTATAATACTCAAAAGAGCAGAGAAAGAGGCATCGTTCTCACTGCTTACACTACTTTATTAAAACATTTAAAATTGCATTCATATTTGAGACAGGAAAAACACGGCTTTCATAAGTGATCAGTAATGGCAGAGGAATCAGTGCCTTCCAGCAGAAGTGGACTCACTATGCAACGTTGGAATCCTTCCACCCACTATCCAGTCTGTTTTCTCCAGGATCATATAAACTCTGCATAACATGTTTTTGTCAGTGTGATGTCATCAGAGGCAACAAATGTTGCATGTCCTTTATGATTTTATGTATTTTTTTTGCACTATTATTTATTTGTTGTGTGTGATATGCAATATAGGTCTGCACTTTTATACATAATTGATTTATGCGGCAGAAAAATGTGGAGGAAACAGGTATGTCCTAAAGGTGACCATAGACAAAAAATATGTTCATTCAAGAGTAACACTTGGTTTTTAGTTTTTTTAGCATTACAGGGGGTTGGGGGATGTCACCTTATTCTCTCCTCTCCTGTACACTCTGAAATGATAAAATAGTGAGCTCCCCACTGGATACAACATAGACTTTCCGGAAATAGCACCAACATGTAAACCACCTACTTACCAATTTACAAAATGGATATTTTTGCATGGTGATGAAATAGCAATCTGAGACAAACATGTATTCTTTAAATCACAACTACACCACAAACCAAAAATGCTATTTATTCATTTATAATATTCAAAGCAAACTCACCCATCCATCGATGTCTCCATGTTTAATTTTACTGAGAAATCACTTTGAAAAACACTCCATAGCATTTCTGTCCATGGCCATCTTGAGTAAGGGCATATGACTCACATAGCCTTTACTTCCTGGAATCCATCTGCCCTTAGCTCAGGTATGCAGGTAGGTGGGTGTGATTAGCTGAGAAAATCCCTCCTCCCCTCCTGAAGACTCCTGGAATAAATGATATAATTTACTTAGGCCTGGATACGAGACTGAAGGATAAAAAAAAAAGAAAAAGAAATATATGATATACTTTCCTACCTAATTGGATAAAGGAAGAAGATACTATGCCCATATTGCACAAATAAATCTAACACAAAACATTTTGTAGCAAAGGGACTGTAGGTAGATATACAGCTAGTGAGCAAAGCTGACAAAAGAGAAAATATACCATAAAATGCCAAGTTTATTGTACAAAATTGAAATATTTCGCAATAGACTTGGCATTTTATTTTATATTTTCTCTTTTGTTGGCTTTGCTCACTATCTGTATACCCACCTACAGTCCCTTTGCTACAAAATGTTTTGTGTTATATATTTCCCTATCTATTTACTGAGGCTAGCATCATAAGGATTAAAAATAGTCGTAAGGAGAGCGATTTTCCGCTTTTTGCAAGTCCCAGTTCAAGTGAACCCTTCTGTTCATAAGGCTGGCCATACTCTATACAATTTTCTTACAATTTTCTGTCCAATTTCTGCCCAAGTACCTTTAGATTTACCTTCAACTATGTAGTGCAAGGGCTTGCCTAACTGGATATAATTGAAAGCGTTGTTTAGGTTTGACCTCATACTATATGGTTTTTGGTAAATCTAAAGCAATATTCTGAAGAAAATTGTATAATGTATGGCCAGCCTAACTGACTTGTTTTAAGGTTTAATAGCCCTGGAACCTGCTCCTTTAACCCCCCCGGTGGTATTCCCAAGTGTAGCTCGGGGGTAACGTTCAGTACCAGAAGCGGCAACCCTGAGCTACACTCGGGAATACCCTGCAGCGTTGCTCTGGGATCCCTCCAGCACTTACCTTGTCCCGCGATGTCCCCCCTGCAGTGTCCCTGGCCATGTCCTCTGGCCGATGCCGGCATCCGTCTTCCGGGTTCCATTCCCTGCGAGCGTCGGGACGTAGTGGAACGTACGGGGGACGGAACCAGCGGGAAATTAAAAAATTAAAAAATTTGACATTCACTCAATACACTAAAATCTGATAGTATTGCATTACTGTATCAAACCATTTCACATACATTTTTTCCCGAGTGCTTTGTCCTGTGTCCTGCCTGCATTTTTACTGTTCTTTTTGCCTGGAAACTGAGAAATGTCCATGGAGTCCAAAAAACGTCCCTTTAGGTCAAAAGCGGTTTTAGACCAGCTAAAGAACAGTGATAGTAAATCAGAACCACTTGCAGAATTGAGTGATAATGATTCGTGGGGAAATTCATCATCAGACACTGAAAACTGTTTTGCGACTTTGCTCAGTGATGTGCGAACTTGGCGCTATATTTCAAATTTCAGTGTTTTTGGTTTGATACATTATTGAATTAAAATTATTATTATATTATTATTTTTTATGATTATTTATTATATTATAATTTATGATTTCGTGTTTCAAATTTTATCATACCCGGGATGTTCACTAGACTCTTGTTCGGACAGATTTCAGTGAGTTATTCCTAAGAATTACAGGTCTACAATAAAAAAACAACATATTTCCATTAAAAACAATGTACTGCTTTGAGCACAGAAATACTGACATAATCAGACCACTATGGAGGTTAATAGAATGCCAGTTTCTATAATTCTGTATTCCTTATAGGATAAACAACAGATTTTAGCTGGTCACTGTACATATAGGCTCAATGTGACCTCCAAACATTATTTTTTTAACGAATATGCCATGAACATACAGGCTCCTATAAAGTTGCCAATCCCATAGAGCAGGCTTGTCAAACTGGTAGCCCTCCAG
The DNA here is from genome assembly GCF_062004578.1 of Staurois parvus. NCBI lineage: Eukaryota > Metazoa > Chordata > Amphibia > Anura > Ranidae > Staurois > Staurois parvus. The sequence continues at coordinate 1,768,663 of NW_028317932.1, forward strand.
CTGTTGCAAAACTACCAGTCCCATCATGCCTCTGCCTTTGGGAGTCATGCTTGTAACTGTCAATCTTGCAATGCCTCATGGGAATTGTAGTTTGGCAACAGCTGGAGGGCCGCCAGTTTGACACCCGTTCCGCAGACAGCAATGGTTTGAAAAACCACAACACAGCAGGTTGCTAGTTCTCCTGAGTACGATTGGCTGGGAGTGTCTGCTGCTAGTCACTGACATAATAGTCCCCACCCAGCATAGTCGCAATTGCTGGATTTGTTGACAAGCACAATGCAAACATTTCTGTACACTCATTCGCATGTTAACAGATGGTCTTTACTGTTTGAAATCATATTTAGAATGCTGTAGGAATCCTGTAGAAAAATGTGATCGAATAAATGTAAATATATCTGCTTATCATTCCTACGATGCAAGTCTTCTCCTGTTATTATAAATTGATTTTCTGCTTTAATTTTTTACACACTAGGAGCCAAAATCCATATTCATTTGTCCTTATGATGAAATGGCACATAAATAAAATCTGTATACGATTTGACCATTAGGGAAGCAACAAATGAGGTAATACATAATAAAAGGCTCATTTATTTTACTGCCTAATTAGGTTAGACCATGCGCTGAATCTGTAGAGCAGGTAATGCGTACTTCTATCACAATGGCTTTGTTCTGATCATCATGATGTGTAATGTGCTGTTATATAGTTACATGCCCAAAATGACCATGCCATTCTGTAACACGGAAATCGTTTGTTTCTTGTTTGCTCAGGCAATTTATGTCAAAGCAGGTTGCCAAGTCTCTCTTTAAAAATGCCAGTTGCTTGACTGTCATGGTGCTATAATGTCCAAAGAAGTGTACAAATGTGGGGTTCTGTGTGGATGCATGCTCATTCTTTTACCATTCACACCAGAAACTGCATATTTATAGCTCATTTTTACAGTGACATGCATTTGAAGTGCATTTCTCTGCATTTGCTGTGCATTTTTCCTAATCTTGCATTTTCTTTGAAATCACTTCTGTCTTCTTTGCGCTTTTATGTGCACGGCACTTTGTTGCGGTGCATTTTCATGCATTTCCGCACATTTCTGCACATTTGCATATAATGCATGAAGGTAAAAAAAAAAACCTTCAGCCTTTAGAACCACGTTAAGGGCCCATTCACACCAGATGCAATTGGATTCATTTTTGACTGCATGCCAACTGCATAGACTGTCCAAAATCCAGGTTATCTTATGGGCATAGCTCACACTATTGCAGTGAAGTGAAAAAAAGTGCAGCAAGATGTATTTTTCGGCACTGCAAATGCACAGAAACACATGCAAATGCATGAAAATGCACTGCAATACAGTGCCATGCACATAATAGCCCAAAGAAGAAAAAAGATGGACGTGACCTCAAAGGAAATACAAGCTTAGGAAAAATGCACCGCAAATGCATGCAAATGCATTTTACAAAATGTGTGTCAAATACACTACGTATGCAGACACGCATTTTAAACATGCAGTTTCTGGAGTGAAAGTATTGAGAACGGTTCACTGAGCAACAAACACTTGTGTGTTACGACAATGATGAAAAACATAAATTTTACTGCACAATGCACCGGAATACATTATTACTATTATTATTATTATTATTATAATACAGGATTTATATAGCGCCAACAGTTTGCGCAGCGCTTTACAATATAAGGGAGACAGTACAATTACAATACATTTCAGTACAGGTGGAATATGAGGGCTAATAAAAAGCACTGACACTGTACTAATGGACAAGAAGGGTTTAACATGCTGTGTTGTGCAGAGAGATACAAAGCAGCATGTCCATGCTGACAGGAGAGAGATCTGTGTTGTTTACACACAGGTCTCTCCCCTGTCAGCTTTGCCAGATGATCGCTAAGTGCCAGCTGGGAACTGCCAGCCAGGACCCGGTGATTGACATCTCTAGCCGCAAATAGCAGAAATACAAATCATGTATATATACTTGATTTTGCACAGCCCTGCCACCCTATTGCAGTGCTTCTGCTATAGGGTGGAGGGCAAGTGAATAAGGAACTTCTACCTTTGCTTTTAGAGGGAATTCCTAAAGTGCACCAAATCGAGCCCCATCAAGTATGCTGAAGTTTAAAGGGACATTGACCTATTCAATTAGGAGCTCTTTCTTTGCCTCAGAATTTAACCCTGTCACCTGCTTCTGAGAGCCCAAAGTGAGCTAGCCACTCTTGTAGTTTTTCTTGAGACATCTCATGACTGGGGTTACTGGCTAAATTCTGAATTGCAGAACGTCCATAACTGATTAAGATTTTGCGTTGTTTGACTTTTTACTTCAAACTACTATGAGTGATAGCTAATATTTTATGCACAAATGTTCCTGTTGTTTTACAGTGCTTACATTTGACCTCAATACAACCAAGATATCAGTCCATTTTAAACTGTCTGTGAGTCTATTTTGTGGTTGCAGCCAGAGGGGTCCTCTGAATGGAGGTGTAAGGTGGTGTCAGCAGGGGTTGGGCTTCCAGAGCGGGGTCAGGCCAAGACAGGGAACTCAAACATTACTCAGTGACCCCTGAGGGGGTAGTGCTACACATATATTTCCTCCTTAAAAGATACAAGCAAGAGTAAAAGCTCTCCATAGCAAGGCGAAAGCTTGTTTTAGACTGTTGTCACCTGAACAGATGTTTCCATTGGAAGATTTCCACCTACCTTCTGTTTTCATGACAATTCTTGATTTCTGATCACTTTCTGTAAAAGAGAAAGTGGTCACCTTGTGGTCTATGTGCCAGCAACAAAGTCCCATTGGCCAGCTCTCTGGACTACTGGTGTGCGCAATGACTGCTGCTTACAGAAGCATCAACTCCCTTGTCCTCCTCTCTATGAGATTCAGCCTTTCCAGAGATGTCAATCTGGGGAGAAGTTTATCAGGGTGACAGAGCAGCGAAAGGGGGTGTGACTAAATTGATTAAAAAGATTCACTTTACTGCAAAGAAAGGAATTTGGAGATTTGGAGGAGGCTGAGAGCAATAGAAGGGACTTTTATTGAGTTAGGAACACATACCTGAATAAAATTTACTTTTTTAAAAACCGAAATTTAGTGTCACTTTAACTTACCAATCTGAAGTTGACAAGTGGCTCCTGTATTGCTCCAGTTCTAGATTACATGACTTAAATATGGCATATGGCTTGTTGTATCCTTGTTGTGCCTAGCTTGCTGTACCCTTGCTCACCTCAATGATAGTTACATAGTTAGGCCAAAAAAAGACGTGTGCTTATTGAGTTAAAGTTAGTGCATGTACAGCCAACACCTTTTTTTCTAGTTCTGGATAGAGAAGGGCTTGAACCCCTGGAACATTTTGACTACTGTCTGTATCCCCACTGGTAGGATTCATCCTTTGTAGGAACATTTATTTAAACTGTCTAAGAGGGAAATTCTCTAAATGTTTTCTTGCATCTGCAGGGCAAGAACTTAGGGATAATACTACCCAACAAAGACATCAAAGAATAAACTGACAAGGGTTTTACTATTCTCTACAAAAACATGGATATTTGAAACTTTAAAAAACTAAAAAAAATACCCTTTTGTTCAACCTCCATGCCAAAATATCCTCAGCTCTCTTTGCCACTACAGTCTACTTGCTGAATTAGAGAAAGATGGCCAGCAGTGGCCAGAAAAAAATGAAAGAAAATAAGTGTAACCTGGACTGTAGCTGATAACTGCTGCAGTACTTCTTCCTTTGTTGCCACTGCGTTATCCTTCTGCAATGTAGACAGGTTTAAAATGAATATTTATTCATGCGGATGTGCAGCAGCCATCTTTAAGGAGACCACTTTGCAATGCTCATCCATTGAATGCCCAACCATCTTGGCTGGGTCTGGTTCAATCCTGGAGGATGGACAAAAAGCTAGGAGGGGTGAAAGTAAGGCTGAACAGAACCCTGCCATAGCTGACAACAGTTGGGTGAGACTGACGGACAGTCAAAAAGCTAGGAGGGGTGAAAATGAGGAGACTTGGCTGCTGACTGAACATAACTCTGCCATAGCTGACAACAGTTGGGTGAGACTTCAGAGAGTATTCATTTTGCAGGACCTTGCCTGAGAGACTGGGAACTTTCTCCCTGGGAGGGTGTGAAGTGTGATTTGGAAGCCTGGTGTGATTAGACTGTACTAGAGGGCACCCCCACGACTTGTAAGAGAGGAAAAGAGGGACTGTCTCAACAGGAATCAAAGAAAGAGATCACAGTAGTTTATATCCTTGTCTGAGAGACTAAAATTGCACAAATTAATCTGTTGTCTGCTGGGAACTGTTGTGCTTTCTTCAAGGGCCCCAACTTTGCTAGCCAAAGTTTTTTTCTCATCATTCACTGGCCAGTGTGACAAAACAGGGACTGGCATTGCAAATTAGGACTGTCTTTATAAACTGTTGATATTTAAATGCAGTTCAGTTTTGTTGATCACTGTCAGAGTCAGTATACTGCAGGTGTTTAACCATATCTCTCAGAGTAATGTTATTGTCTTAATGATTGTTTGTATAAGTATACTTTCTAATCATTTCTCCTTTTAAGCTATGATTGGCCTAAGAGCTTCTTTGAAATGCCTCAAGGTGTGTCAGTAAGTGCTGGGTGAGTAAGGAAATAAATGTGTCACAGGCACAGGCAATGTGTCATCTTCAGGTGTGCGAAGAAATCAAAACAATTCAGCAGCTCCTCCGGGGGGTAGTGCTACATAAGTAATGTTATGACAGTTTGGTGTTGATCCCTCTACCTACTCTACCCTAGCCACTGGCCCAAGTGTGCTGTTATGGCAAATGCAACTCTTTGTGTCCACAGTAAAATAAAAAAGGTTTGCAGACATACAGTAAGGATAATAACGAGAGACCAACCATATAGGGTTTTTTTTAGGAGTTAAACCAAACTGCCACTTTTTTCCTGCACAATTGTAATTACAGCAATGAGCATTAAATGATTTTGTTTCTGAATGTGTTTGGCAGATGCACATTACACAAAATGCAACTGCAGGCAAAAGACAAATATAAGCCCAAACATAAAACAATTGTATAAGTCATATGTTTGAGCCATTGAAGAACATGATTAAACCAACTTGAAGGAACAGGAAGCAAGTCATTCTCTTCCGACCAACTTAATAAGCATTCTGTTCACTGAAACACAAAGTGATACCTTACCTTATGTTATGTGATTTACAATCACAATATGTTCTGTACAAACAGAATAATCAATGATTTTAATGGCTGCAACAGTGCTGAGAGGCTGTAAGGAAATTTTCAAAGACGGCAGGACTGTCATTCCGAATGAAGGTTCCATATACTGAATTAACAGATTACCGATGAGAAGAAATTACATCAAACTTCCATTCCTATAAAAATCCCATCTTAATGAAGTGTAGCTCCATACCACCATGCTTGTGTTTTCTTGTGTATATGATAAAGCTTTATGAAGAACTCTAGGCTAAATTAAAATTTTCTATAGTTTCTGAAGCTCAGAAAGGTACATGAACAATTTGTGAAGCAAGATGGCTTGTTTTGACCCCATTGACTTCACTGGAGTGTGCAGAAAAAAAAAACCACACACACATGGGCCAAAATGTGTGATCCTCCCTCAGTTCTTGTGCAGCACTTCATTCTTAAAAACTTGAAAATGTGAAAACCACAAACAAAAAGAATGCCTCAAAATGTCCTAACATACATGTAGGCAGGTTTCCTACTGTATGTATAGTTGGTTACTTGGCTCCCAGGTCTGTGGGAAGGGATTCATGTTTTTGCAGCCTTCTCTGGTGATGCGTGCAGGTTTTTTCTGGAGTCCTGCCTCCTGTCCTGTGTGATATAAAAGTGGAGAGGTTTGGGTCCCAGGTACACCATTGGAACACCGACTCATTGGGATCCCCATAACCATGGACACCTCTACTCGTATTGTACTACACCCAAAAGGACTTTTCCTATGCAGGTATGCTTGGTCAGCCGCAACTTGAGATAATTAGAAAAAGGATGTCCATTCTTGCTTTACATGTTAGGCGGAATTTACAGTAAAAGTTGTTCAACTGCCATGAGTCTGAAGTCATTCAAAGGGGTCCATGTTGGGTTTTTGGGTTTTCCTAAAGAAACTGGGTCTGAAATAGCACTATGGGGTATGTGTAACACCGCTACAAAAAGTTAACTTGCAAAGCTAAGAAAAGGAAGTAGTTGCCTTGGGTAACTGAAAAGAAGACCAGCAACCAGTTGTTTGGCTTGGTAATTGGTTTGATGACAGGTCCTCTGGCAGCAAAGGGGTTGGTGCTCTGACTCCCTCCCTAGCTGTCTGTCTCCTCTGGTCACCAGGAGCAGACTTGGGTTACAGAGATCTAAGGCCTTATGACTTGGTATGCGAAGGAGAGAGTTAACTTAGGACATGCATGAGACCCGTGCTATGTGTCCAACGGGGTTTCATCCCATTACTGGGAGTAAGGTAACCGAGGTATGCTGGACTGGTGGAGTGGGCAAGGGCTCTACATGCCCCTCCAAATGCAAAAACATACATCAGCATAGGTGTGTAGTTACTTGTGATGGAACATTTTATGCAGGAACTCTGTACATTCGGGCTGCACACAAGTGGCTCATCTCTGAGTCAGGGACTGCCTTAGGGTCAGTTCACACTATAGAAACGCAGTCCAGATGCATTTCTGCATGTGCATTTTTGATGCATTTTTTACAAGTTCTGGTGCGTTTTTTATGCATTCCAGTTGGGACATGTGTGTTCCAGTGCGTTTTTGGTGTGTTCCAGTGCGTTCTGATGCATTTATGATGCGTTTTACCGTGTTCCAGTACAGTTCTGCACAGGAAAATGCAGCCTGTTCTACTTTTTTTTTCTGCATCTGGAACGCACTGGACCTGCAAGCAGTAATGTGAACTATAACATTGACAACCATATAACTTAAATTGGATGCAGAAAAAAAAGCACACTGAAATGCATGTAGTGTGAACTGGCCCTTAATGTTTGATTCTTCACAGGACTGCAGCCTCAGCATGGTTCCAGGCATTGGTGAGCACACCTTCAGACGAGGTGTTACCCCATGTGCTCGGGCACAGTGACCTCTCTCACATATAATCCACTCAATCTGTCGGTGCCGATACTGATGGTTGAACTTGTGAGAACCCCATGGTGCCAGGATTGCTAAATATTCATGGTGAGCACTTACTTGCTTTTTCAGGTGATGTTTCCTCACCAGCTGAAAAGGCTGCAGAATGTAAGCTGCCATTGAAGGAGAGACACAGCAAGTGTTTTTTACTATTTGCATGCTCATTTCATAGTGATCCTGGCATTGGCCATTTCTCACCAGTTACAAGTGTAAACTAAAGCTGGCCATAGATGGATCGAAATTTGTCTGGATAAGTAGGGACCAGATGAATTCCGGTCCATGTGTGGCTGCTCTCACTTGACTTCTGTTGAACAGGAATGTTGGAAAGTTTTTCTCAATTAGCGGCTGCAGCCAAAGGACTGCAGCCACTGATCAGTGTATTCTGACAATGGATAGTCCCTGCTGTCAGAATACACTGTCTCTGCACGGAGGATTCCTCTATCCATCTCACTTGTGTGGATGGAGGAATTAGTTTGTTTTCTTCATTCAGCCCCTTAGTTGAATGAAAAAAAGATCCATTTATATAGTTACATAAATACATAGTTAGTCTGGCTGAAAAAAGGCAAAAGTTGATGCAGTTCAACCATAGAAAAAAAAAAAAATTTATAATCCTAAACCCACAGTTGATCCAGAGGAAGGCAAAAAACCCCCAGCAAAGCATGGCAGGCAATCGGATATTCCCTGGATCAACTTTACCTAAAAATGTTAGTATCCAGTTATATTCTATGTATCTGGGAAAGAATCCAGGCCTTTTTTGAAGCAATGTACTGAGCTGGCCAGAACCAATTCTTGAGGGAGTCTATTCCACATTTCCACAGGTCTCACTGTGAAGAAACCTTTCCGTGTTTGGAAATTAAATTTCTTTTCCTCCAGACGTAAAGAGTGCGCCCTTGTCCTCTGTGATGACCTCAGGGTGAATAACTCTACACCGTGTTCACTATATGAACCACTGTTGTATTTATACATGTTGATCATATCCCCCTTAATCTCCTTTTCTTAAGAGAGAATAAATTCAGTTCCTCTAATCTTTCCTCATAGCTAAGCTCCTCCATGCCTCTTATCAGTTTGGTTGCCCTTCTCTGCACTTTCTCCAGTTCCCCAATGTTCTTTTTGTGAATTGGTGCCCAAAACTGAACTGCATATTCCATGCAAAACAACAAAAACAACACTGTAGACTGGTCATTGAAGAAAACTGTGAATGAGCCTATGTGCCTGGTGGCGGGGCAAGGTTTTTGGGGAAGACCTGCACCGTATTCCTATGGGTCCTATGGGCGTAGCGCTACACTAGCTAATAGCTATTTTTCTGGCAAGATAAAAACAGAATTGAGGGTATCTGCTGAACACAGACATGGACATTCCTGTAACCCTCATCTAATCTCTGAAAGAGAAAACAAGATTGTGTAACATGCCTATGGTTAGCTTTCTTTTAAATTGGACGTGATCTCAAAAAGGAAGATTTGCTATGCTATAGTGACTATAAGAAATGTTAATTTTGCCCAAGCAGTACCATGAATATGTAACATTTATGCTGAATTCTTCCAGAAAAATAGCAATGCCCTTCCTGTTTTATGAGGGTGCCTAGGCACACCTGGGTGTATATCTGCAGTGTGAAATCTGCTCATCTGCTGACTCTGACTGCTAGTTTTAAGAGATTCTGTGATGTAACTACTGGGATGCTTATTGCTGTCTTTCTAGAGACTCTAACAAAACAGGAGTTTGTCTAGGACACTTACCAGCTAGCCTGACAAACAAAAATACATTATGGACAGGTATGCCTGGAGGCAGCCCATTCTTCCCTAAAAGCACTGGGATACACCAGAAGCCCAGCATAGCACAATGGCAGCTGAAGGTGTCCTGTATTTCCCCACACCAGTTATATAGTCATGGCCAAAAATATTGACACCCCTGCATATTCATCAGATAATTCACCACTTGTCCCAGAAAATTGTTGCAATTGCAAATGTTTAGGCATTCTCATGTTCATTTCTTTTGTTTGTATTGGTATGACACAAAAAAAGTGGAGAGACAAAAAGCCAAATCTGACACATTCCACACAAAACTCCAAAAATGGACTGGACAAAATTATTGACACGTTCTCACAATTGTAAGAAATAATTGCATTCCAAATTTGTGATGCTCCTGTAATTTGTAATTAAACTCACCTGTATCAGTTAGCAGGTGCTGACAATATAGAAATCACGCTGGCAACCAGGTAAAATGGTGAGAAATTGACTCAGACTTTCTATAGTGTGTCTGTGTGTGCCACATGGATTATGGAGAAGAGAAAGAGCAGCAAAGAATTGTCTGAGGATTTAAGAACACAAATTGTGGAAAAGCATGGACAATCTCAAGGTTTCAAGTCCATCATCAGAATTCTTAATGTTTCTGTGTCCACTGTGTGAAACATTGTCAAGAAATTTACAGCCTCCCTGAATGTGGATGAAAGAGAAAAATTGAACAAAGATTGCAACGAAGGATTGTTTGAATAGTGGCTAAAGAACCTTGATCAACTTCCAGACAACTTCAAGCTGACCTTCACACAGGGTAAAACTGTGTCAGCTCACACTATACCTCATCATTTGAATGAATAGGGACGCTATTGTAGGAGACCCAGGAGGACCCCATTGCTGACACAGAAGCATAAAAAAGCCCAGGAATTTGACAAAACTTACATAAGGAATTCACAATCCTTTTGGAAGAATGTGCTGTGGACAGACAAAACAAAATTACAGCTTTTTGGTAAAGCCCATCATTCTACTGTTTTCAGAAAAATAAATAAGGCCTTTAAAGAAAATAATACAGTCCCTACAGTCAAATATGGTGGAGGTTCACTTATGTTTTGGGGTTGGTTTGCTGCTTCAGGCACAGTGTGCATGGCATTATGAAATCTGAAAACTGCCAAAGAATTGTGGGATGTAATGTAGGGCCCAGTGTCAGAACGTTTGGTCTCTGTCAGAGGTCATGGGTCTTACAGCAGGATGCTGACCCACAGCACACATCAAAAAAGCACTCAGAAATTGTTTAAGACAAAGCAATGGAGACTACTCAACTGGCCAGCAATGAGTTCAGATCTAAATCCCAATGAGTACCTGTGGAGAGATCTCAAAACAGCAGTTGGGAAAAGGAACCCTTCCAATCTGAGAGACCTGGAGCAGTTGGTGAAAGAAGAGTGGTCCAGAATTCCAGTAGTGAGGAGTAATAAACGCATTGATGGTTACAGGAAGGGATTGATTTCAGTTATTTTTTTCCAAGGGGTGTGCTACCAAATATTAAACTGAGGGTGCCAATAATTTTCTCCAGTCCATTTTTGGAGCTTTGCATAGAATTTGTCAGATTTGGCTTTTTGTTTCTTCACATTTTTGTATCATACCAATATAAACAAAAGAAATAAACATGGGAATGCCTAAACATGACATTGGCCATGACTGTAGCAAAGTCAACAAAAATGGGTACTACTCCAATCTATAGCTAGCCTTTAGAGCAAATTGGTAGGATGTTACACAGCACAAACAACACAAGACTATTCCCAGCACACTTGCACAAGCTAGCCTGCAAAAAAGAGAGATTATCATCAATTTAAAGTAGATTTAGATTTGATAGTTAAAATGTAAATGGTTCTATAATTTTTTCAGTTACATAAATGAATGTAGAAACCCACCGGTATTTTATCTGTTGTGTCGGCCCCATAGTCCTTGTCACTGAGTGAAGGCTAATAAACAGCATTGTGCCATTCTCAGTGGGGTGAATAGATTAGATATTGGGTGAAGGATAGCTGTCATGAGCAGAGTAAGTTTACTGCATTCAGACTGGAAATCATTCCACGTGGGATACCTTGGGGAGCTGCAATGAGAGCTGCAATCTTTAATATCTTTTTAAAGTGTCATTACAAATGGTCTGTAAGGAAAATGTGTCATTTGCTCGATGACATAGTGATATGCAGCACGGTTGGCATTTCCGAGGAAGTAAACAAAATGATTAATGACTCTAAAAGCGATGTCAATAACAACAGACTTTGGTAGAAATAAAAATATAAAAAATATCCATGCATTATCAGTACATTACCCATATGAGTATTTATCTAAGCATATTTAAAAAAATAATACATTAAAAAGAAAAATACTCTAATTTGTAAAATTATATGAAAAGGTGCACTGGTTTCTACCTTCAGGCTGTGGGCAGGGCCTACATGCCCTACACGTGGAGACTCTTCTGTGAACACATTTTTGGGCAGGACCTCCACAACCATACAGTATATGCAGAGTTATTTCTCCTCTCCTGCATGTTCACATCAATATCCAGGACCAGATGGGCCGTGGTCATGTAGAAATCAATTTAAGTGGTACCCTGGATTAGGGATGGGCCATGCACTTTGTGCAGTTGTGCATCATACAGGGTTCCTCTGTGAAGCATTTTGTCCCATGTCACTGCACTCCTAAGCTTGAAGTAGATGACATTTAGGAGAGACACTGCTGAGGCCATGACTTCTCCACCCATCCAGCGTACCTCTATAATCTCACTCTGAGGGACACAATGGGGTCCCGTCGTTCCCCTAGCACGGACCTCATGCGTGCACAAGAAATCAAATTCTTTCACTCTCCCATACCATGAGGCCAGGTTTGTGGAGTCTCTGCATCGCAATTTTGGTCCCAGTTAAATTTTTTGGTGAACCGACCACTAGGGAGGAAAGCAGAACACTGACCCCTCTGGCTACTGGAGGGCCTGTCACCTGTGCCAGGTACCACACTTGTTGACTGGCTGCCATACACTTCCACCACTTTGTGGCTACCCATGGCAACTATTCTCCTGCTTCCCTGCCTTTTCTGTTGAGTTAACCCTTTTTGTGGCGCCCTCCCTCCTTTACCCTGTGAGGTCCTGTTCTTTTAATATGCCAAGTTCCACCAAGCACCTCCTGAGTAACTTCAGACCAGGCTTCAGAATGTTCCTATAAACCTTAATGAATATTTCTGCAGTGTTACAGAATAAAGTGCAAACACAGTCCTCCTAACTAACTATTTTGCGACTGTCCAGGCATACCTGTACAGGTGTAAGTCCCAGACTGGTAGAGTACATTAGTGGGGCATCCCTTAATGGTGGAAGGTGAACGTTGCTCTGAGTTACATCCTTTGCTGTGATCCAGACCTTCTTGCTTCCCATGTACTCCCACAGGTGGCCCCTAAGCCTACCTGCTTTTCATATGCAAACCAGGGTGGAGGGCAGAGCCCAAAAAGGCTTGGAAACCAACTGGCCTAAAGCTTAACCCTTCCTTAACCTTGGAAGCCAACTCTCGCTTACTAGCAGCACACATAGTAGGCACCTGCCTACATGTTCACTAATGCTTGGAACCAGGTGGGGCCACAGTTATGTGAAATCAATATTAAGGTGGCACTATGTATTTATAAGTGAGTCGTTCACCTTGCACAGTTACACATTAAACTGGAGCCTCTTGACTGTGAGACACTCCATCCCGTGGTACCTCTTCCTAAATGCATCATTTTGAGGGGGACACTTCTGAGCCTGTGTCCAACTCCAGCAGCCTAGCTTTGCCTGCCACCTCACTCCCAGTGACTGTGTAGAGGTCCTGCCGTGCACTAAGCATGGACTTCTGTGTGTGCACACGTTAACTCCACTGACTCTCCCATACCTTTGGTAAGCTCCATATGGTCTCTGTGTCACGATTTTGGTCCTGAATGCTTTAGGGGCATCAACCACTAGGGAGGGAGTCAGAACACTGACCCCCTTGCTAAGCGGAGAAACTGACACCCATGCCCTGTACCACTCTCCCACTGGCTGGCTGCTGTTATATTCCCACCAGTACTGGTCACCCATAGCAACTGCAAGTTAGACTTGACTTCCTGCCAAGTCCTCTGTATGGATAACCCTTCCTTGATGGCTCGATTACTTCTCTTCTTCATCCCTGTCTGTATGTTACAGGTCCTGTTCTTTGGATACACCATATACCTTCATGTAGCCCTTTGAACAGACTTCAGAGCAGGCAGTTAACAGCAACTTTGCTGAAGACTTGCAGCAGTACAGTCCATGTAGCAGAATCTTGCAGAGAATAAAACCACAGTCCTGAATTAACTAGCATAGGCTGCCCTGGTCCTCAGTTCAAGTCCATTGCTGGTGAGGGCTCCAGGTAGAATCCCATTTGGGTGACCCAGTAGCTGGGGCCACACACTTTGGAGGGACTACACAGTGCAGCAGACCCTTCCCTCAAGTCCCATAAGCATGCTCCAGACCCGAAGCTGACCGACTCTTCAATAGCCTCCTCCCCTTGTATTTATTGGCCCACAATAAAAAATAATAAGAGAATCACCTTAACCCTTTCCCAGCTCTGGGCAACCTGAAACTCACTACACAAGGAGCAATACAGTTAATACAGGAACCCCCCAAAGTGCAGACAGGGCAAAAGAAACCATTCACAGGTACCCTGTAAGCACCCCCTTACAAGGCTATTCGACAGAAGTGATCCTCTTTGTATGCACTTATGATTGGCTGGCTGCATGTCATTACTTGTCCTTTTTCAGTATAATGCAGGTACAGGCTCAGAAACCCAGTGCACTCTCAATACATAGCTTTAGGTTGAGCTAAAGGAGTTTGTAAAGAGGATTGTAACAAACATGGTTTAGATGCATCAAGAGTAGTCAGCTAATCCTTAAAGTATGACTTCAGCCCTAACTTTTTTTTAAATATTGGATAAAGTGGGGAAGAGTTAAAATGTCAGGTTTTCCTGCCATCTGAGGCTCCAGCAGGGAGATTTTCCCGAAATTTGTTCTAAGGACGACCTTTTACCAGACAGAAAGTAAGGGAAAATCTGCAACAGGGAAACAGAAGCTAAAACATTGACAGGGGTTCTAGCCTTCCCAAATACACCTTAAAATACATTTTATCTTCTGTCTGTCTTGCTGTTGGAGAGTTTCCTTTAGTTTCTGTTTATTCAAAAGATTGTCCTGTGGACAATAAGGGGAAATATCAGCAGTAAAACCTGACAGGGTTCTAAACCTTCCCCATGCTATCCAAAACAAAAAAAAAGTTTTGCATACAGATACTTCACTTTTGTTGAGAAAAAAAACACTCCCTTCTGGGTGATCAATGTACATTGCAAGGGCTTTAACAAACTTTGCTGCAGTTTCCTACCTTTTGTTATTCTGAACAATTGCTGTTTGTTTGTCTGTGTTCATGTGCAGAGTGAATCTGTAGTGGAGTGATTTTATAATTATCAGTCAGCTGCTGTACCTGCAGGGCTCTAGTGAGGACTGTGGCAGGGTCTGCAAACTTTTTGATGTGATTTCTCTTTATAGGTATCTGACCAAACATTTTATTTTTATTGCAGGGGATACTCAAAATTTGACTTTGTGCAGACTTATTGGAAAATCAGTAAGCCAATCACATTTGACATTTCTAGGAGGTGTCCTGTACACCATCTGTGTACAAAAGGCCTTCAGGTAGCCATATTGCATTGCATTTTACAGAAAATTACAGCACTGCAGATTGAAAAGGAAAGGTAGTCTTTAAAAACATTCAATTTTAATATGACTTGTGCCGCAATTGTATACAGTATAATTTTTTTTAAATTTGCTCATTTTGTTTTCCCACAAAAGTGGAATTATCCTTTAATGACTAAAGCAGAGGAAGCCAGGCCCTCCCATTCCACCCAAGGTATTCCAGTTCCTATGAAAAAATGTAGGAATTATTTTCATCTTTACCATCAAGATTGTCACATTTTTAGTGCCTTATCTGTGGGATCTATACACTAAAGGAAATCCATTATATTAAACCCAGAAACAACATTTATCCTCCCAGCCCTGTTCAACATTGTTCTCCACTTGTTGACTCTGTGCAGCTTGGATTACTGTGAGTGTGAATCTATCTTGATTATTGAACCTGTTAGACTGCATTCACACTTGAGCGTTTTGTAGCTTGAAGCTCCAAAAAAGCTCAAACTTAAAAAATCAATTGTTCTCTATGATGCCTGTTCACACCTGATCATGAAAACAGGCACCATAGAGAACAATTGATTTTTTAAGTTTGAGTGTTTTTGGAGCTTTGAGCTTCAAGCTACAAAACAATCAAGTGTGAATGCAGCCTAATATCACCATCAACAAACTACTGTGATTAGAGGCATACCTTCAACCATGAGGAAACCGCAGCTCAGGTGTTAATTCAGCTCAATTGTAAATGAAACAGAGAGCACACTAATATATTGTAAGATCCTCAAGCAATCTTTAATTGGTTACAATAAATATATTGTACTCACAAAAGTGATAAAAAGACACACGTCTCTCATTTCCATAAGGGAAATCTCTGACAACTGAGTCCACGCATCTGTCCATTAGTGCTTAATTCAAAGATCAACCTTTAATAATCTGGCTAACAAGATCCAACTCATCATCAATTTTGTGAGCATAATATATTTATTTTAACCAATTAAAGATTTTTTGAGGATCCTACACTATGCCATTGCAATCTGTTTCATTTACAGTTTTTCTGAGAATTCCCCAGTCTGGAGAGAGCTGCAAGGCCAAAGAAATGGATGTTTTTTCTACTACATTATGTTGAAGATACTTTGTGCCTGTAACACTACCCCCCTAGGAGTTGCTGAAGATTTGGGTCCCCCTACAGTCCTGAACAGCCAGGCAACATACATTTTTCATAGACCTGCATTCAGAGTGAGTAAACAGTCCTTGAGCTTGAGTTTTTTTTATGTTTTATTAAGGGATGTTAAACTTGAATAGGGTAAGGGATGTATGGGATGCCCAATGGAACTGCAAATTGAGGACAAACTCCTTAGCAACTATGTACAAGTTTTTACACAGCAGAAACTCTTCTTGGAGAGCTCTCCAGCCTCTCCTGGTGTACCACCCCAGACCCCAGATAATCCTCTTCCTATCCAGCTGCCTGAGGGAATCCCTGGGCAAGGAAATCCAGTACCTGCCATTTTAAATTAAACAGTCCCGTGTAAGGAGCTAATCAGGTTTCCCACCAGAGTGTTTTTTTCCCTTACCTGGCCCAGGGGGTGAAGGACTACTAACTTAGTCTCCTGCAAACAGAATTAGGTAGGTGGCTGCTTTCAGGCCTTCTGCTGGGCTGGCTCCTTTCCTGGCTCTACAGGTGGTCCTTGTTCTGGGGGCTGAGCGATCCTCCTTTCCTGTGCCCTGCCTGTAGGTAGGCCCCTTCCCACTGGGCCCCCTCCCAGGCTCCTGCATCTCAGCTTCCTCACATCTTCCACTTAAACTCTCCTGCTGCTGAGCAGGCTCAACCACTCTTAGGGGCTGTCCTGGCCCCATGCCAAGCCTCCTGCTTGGGGATTGGCCAGAATCTCCCGAGAGTGCAGATCAACTCCTTCTCACCCATGCCAACTGCTTCTAGAATCTTCTCCAAGATTCTAGAGCAGAGGGAGGTATCACAGAACTGATCTGCAGAGCTTGTCAGCCCTGACCCAAATTTGACCCAGCTGACTAATGCCCAGGCTGCTACTCAGCCTTCCTAACTAAAAAATTATCATCTAGCTCCCCCCAGCTAACTAAGAGGGTGCTAAGTGCCAATAACTAGAACTCTGGCAGACATAGGGAGTTATTTATTATGATTGGAGAGTGCACAATCTGGTGGAGCTTTACATAGAAACCAATCAGATTCCAGGTTTTATTGCCAAAGCCTAATTAAACAAGCTGATGTCAGGAGCTGATTCCACAGCTGCACCAGATTTAGAGAGCTCCTCCAGTTTTAGTAAATCTCTCCCATAGACTTGTAGATTCCATTTTAGTTGACATTGTAGTTTACCATCTTTGTTTTTCTTTACATTAGTTTATTATCTTTGTTTTTTCTCTCAGCTCACAATCAAATAAAATAAAGATTTTAAGTGTGCAGTACAAAATCATATATATGGTGATCTATCTATCTATCTATCTATCTATCTATCTATCTATCTATCTATCTATCTATCTATCTGTCTATCTATCTATCTGTTCCTCGCCATACATACAGCATGAGCTTGTATCTATATAGTTCTACTGAGTGGGTCAAAATAGCTTTCAAAAGAAAAGCAGTACTTCTCATTTCTTGGTAACATGTATCATCAATTATCTGTACAGCGTCCAATATGTTATATTTTTATTCCACTTAATCATTTCTGAGAAAAAGAATCTAAAGGAACTGAATGTGTTCAGTCTTGACCCTGGTAGCTGTATCCATTATTATGACATAAAAAGGTCACAAGGCACTTAATGTCCAATTTGATAATAAACAGAGGAACGGACTATATATAATGCATCATCATACCTAAACAAAGTAGTTCAACGAACATATGCAATTACGTTGAAAATAAACTATAATGGTTTCCGGACAATTTTTTTTTAAGAATTATATCTTATTAAACAGATTATGTATATCTGTTTTTTACTCTCTGTCACGTTCTCTCATAAAGTTTATATGTAGCAGAGTGCTCCATTACTCACCATGCTCATATGTAGGCACCTTTAACCCCACTTCTCACAACTCATTGGTTCCTGCATATGCCCACGGAAAATATGTTTTCCTGCTGCTCTTCAGCAGTGTAGAGAGATCACTCCTGTTGAGGCAGAAGTAGCTGGGAAAGTGACCTACAGCCAGGTGAGAGACCCTCCACCACCAGAATCGGTGTGGGCAAGAGCCTAATAGCATGCAGATTCAGTGGAAGACCAAGCTACTGTAGGGAGCACCTCTCCAATTGCTACCAGTGTGCTCTACTTTCAGAAGGGAGGAGCTTCATTCTTGAGCCTTTGTCTTTGTTACCAGAGCTATCCAGGACTTCAATGGGTAGTGAGGAAAAGTGCAAATAGCTGTGTTCTGATCTGCTTTAAAAAAGTACAAAATATACCTATGCAACAATTAATCATATAATGATAGCAAGCCAGCACTCTCTGTTTATCACTCACAGACAATAAACTATATGTTATGTTCAATGGTTATGGGTAGCACTAGTGAAATCAGCAATAATCCATATAACAATAAATGTAGATTATTATTATTATACAGGATTTATATAGAGCCAACAGTTTTTGCAGAGCTTTACAATGTGAAGGCAAACAATACAGTTACAATACAATTGAATACAAGAGGAATCAAAGGGCCCTGCTCGTTAGAGCTTAAAATCTAAAAATAAATACCAATGACACTCGATAAATAAAAATAGATTGTGAAAAAGAATCAATAACCACACGTTGTAATGTTCATAATCTATCTTCTCAATAGTCCATGAGAAATTAAAGTGCATAAATGGTGATTAAAATAAATAGATGCAAAAAATATTTTTGTGTATTTTTGTATTTAAAAACACAATTCATTGAAGTGGTTCTAAAGACTGAAGGTTTTTTAACCTACTGCATTTTTTGCATTTAGGCAAAAAAACTTTCTGAGTGCAGTCCCCCCACATCATACTTACCTCAGCCCGATCTCGATCCAGCGCTGTGCTTAAGAGTAGTTGCTCTCTTGGCTTTCTCTATGCTCATAGGCTCAGGGACTGCAATGGCTACCACTGCTGTCAATCACTGTCAGGAAAAGGGAGCAAGGGTGGGGCCAAGCAGCACTCTGTGTGTCTATGGCCACATAAAGCAGGCATTGGGAGTTAGCCTGCATGAGTACCCCAATAGCAATTTGTTTGCTAGGGTGAGCAATCGGTTGGGGGAGGAGCCAGGAGTGCCAGCAGGGGACCTGAGAAGAGGAGGATCAGCGCTGCTGTGTGCAAAACCATTGCACAGAGCAAGTGAGTATGACATGTTCATTATTTTAAAAAAAGGTTTACAATCACTTCAATCTCCACAAGATCTGTGTGTTTTAAGAAGAAATGTAGTCACATACCCCACAAAACAACAAAACCACATCTAGTGATATTGATTTGAAACATGTTTATTAATAAAAAAACAAAATCGCATGGTGAGCTCCACCATTGTGCGTTGTGTTGCACTTTCTGCTAGGGGACGCAACGCATAAGGACAGAGCTCATGTGTGGTGTCATCACGCTTTACTTGGCTGAGGTGTGGCTGTGTTTGTTGCTGGGCTTTCAGTGTTCCCGATCTTCAGGGAAGCAGTTACACTGTGTAATTACATGCTGGCTGAGTATCTATGTGAGTAGATTGGATTCAATCTACTGATCAAGCAAAACTGTGGACAGCTGGAATGATATTCCAGGGTTCATTAAAATCTGGAGGCTCATTACTATTTTAAATAGAGCAGGAGGTTTTGTTTGTCAATGTGTCTAAAATTCAAAACAGTGCCCCCTCCAAAAAAAAAGTTAAATCTCCACTAAAAAAATGACTGAAGATCTGAACTGGTAGATGTGGGGTTTACAGGTCCTCGTATTTGTTACCCCTCGCCCATGTATAGGGATGAAATGCACTTCAGCTACATAGAGATTCTTCAAAGTTGGGTGTAGGTAGATACCTGGCTGTCAAAAAAAAAAGATTGTAGTTCATTGTTTCATTCCCTTTTAATGTAATCATTTTGTCCTCCTCCAAATACACTACTTTTCTGAGATGTGCTTCAGACAAAATTGCAGTGTGGGGATGGAGGGGGGTGCAGCTATTCCTGGGTTTATGAGAACAGTGATCACACTCTGAATTTCCACTCAGTTTGTCATTTAGGAACTTACCTTATTTTGTACATAAAAATAGTACATCTGTTCTCTTCATTCTCTCCATTCTTTGTGTTATCTGCTGTTAAGTAGTAAGTTTCACAGCACTTAAAGTGTTACTAAACCCAAAATCAGTATGTATATGCAGTACAGCATGCTTGTTATACTCACTCTGGAACCTAAGGGGTTAATCCTCTGCATTTTTTAAAACGGATGCTTGATCCTGTCTTCTCTGATCCTCCCCTTCTTCCACAGTCCCCAATCCATCAGCTGATAGAATAGGGTCTTGGAGGCAAGCTGCACATGCTCAGTTTGATGTGTATTGCGAGAGAGGTTTTTTTCTTTCTTTGGAAGAGTGCATGTGATCAGCACAGGGCCAATCAGCGCTGTCCAGACAGAGGTTCAGGGGTCCTCCAACCTCATAGGACAATCAGGGGAGAATGGAAACTGCTCCTACAAGCTTTAACCAGTGCTTGGCTGGACACTGATAGAAGTCACAAGACTGCTCTAACTGCTGATGAGAAAAGGTATTTAGCAGTTTATATTTACTAAAATAATTGCATTTTCATGTCCTGTGTACTGTGGGAGACCAGATATAGTGAATACAGGGTCCTGAGTGTAGTAACACTTTAAGGTGAAGTTTAAAAAAATATATAAAATTTTTTCACATTAGCACCCAAAGCTGAATGAGACTAAGACAGTCTAAGATTAAAAAGTGAATACTTGTGAGCCACTATATCTCAGATGTTCAGTATATTATGTGCAATTAGTGGTAGTGAACTACCTGTTGTGTTAGGTGCGCTGGCACTTTCACAAACTCACTTAATTGTGTATATGTAAATTGATTAGACGTATTTATAATGCCGCGCTCCTACTGTAAATACTTAATACTGTATTGTATATCACTCATAATCAAAATAAATAAATAAATAATAAATATTATAAAAATCAATAAATTAATTTGTGTGATAAAGTGAATGAAAATCAAAACATTAATTTGCTAAATTGTGCCATTAGTGCTCAAACAATATTATCAATGCCATATTCCAATTTCATAATTAAATAAAGGGTCTTTTATATCTTTGTGCAAATGTGCATACAAAAATGAACAGTCTTAGATATCTTTGTGCAAATGTGCAATGTGCAGGTGAACTCCTTAAATCCCTCTTTCCAGGTGCCGTGTAGTCTCAATATGCGCTCACCTTAATATTTGCCCAAATAAATTTAGGCAAATAGACTTTTAGTCCTTCCAGGACTGGTGGGATAGTGCTCCTTTATGCAGTATTCCAGATGGATGTGCAGACCTGCTCAGATCCTCCTCCTATAATCTCCTCTCAATTCATCCACGTGGCCACTCATAGATAGACGTTTTGAAAGGGGTGTCAGTATCTCCTATTTCCCCTCCTGGGGACACCTCCTTCTCATATCCACCTTTCCTCAGTGTTGAATATATAGATCAGATGGAGAAAAAAAGACCATGGTGCCTTATCCTTTTAAGTAAGCGTATTTATTGCTACCAGATGCGGTGATACAAGCATTTGAGGCACTTATCTTAAGCGGATATGCAGAGCTAGTGATTCCCTCTGCCTCTCTGTCTAAGACTGTTGCAAGAGACATGAGAGAGCTTCAGTTTAACTGGCTTTACATCTACGTGTTGCAGCAATGCCTGCATTAATGCAAACACAGCAATGCACCATGCATATGTTAGTGAATTGCAATCCTTCCATTCTGAGTGCTGCCCCATCGTACATAAAAAATACACCCCCTATGCTCCTGCATTGCAGCACATGACAAGGTATAGTAACACACTACTGTGCATTGTGGGGTGCTGCACTGGGAAAAATAGTGTAGATGCATTTTATGGTCCATTTAAATGAATGGGCTGCTATACCCCAACGTATGTTAAGACCCAATTTGACATGCCTTAATATACGTGCATTACTGCACTGCATCAGACCACACAGATGTGAATGGGTCTTTAATGTTGCACCCTCGGCTGTTCATGACATTTCAGATACATCGTATTTTACCCTACTATGGTCAGTTGTATTTGAAAACTCAGGAGACCAAATGTAGGCTTAGTCATTAATCTAGCTGGTGATGTACTGCCATGATTTTAATCACTTCTGATTTACTTCATGTAAACTGACCAATAATTCTTTAACGGATACACCTTGCTGTAATGCACTGTGAATGCTATCAGTTTTTTTATTTATAGATTGCTTAATCAGCTTTTTGGCAAGAAGTTATTTTCATCTATAGCTGTAAAGAACTTATTATATTTTTCTGCATATATCAACTTTAAAGGCATCATTTAAACTGCCTCCATTGGATTCTTTACAGAAGAATTGGGAGAATCCAGTATGGCTGACAAATTCAGGTTAAATCAAAACAGCAAAGGTAATGTTGGAATCACATGGGAAAAGAAGCTCATACTATTAAAGATCCAGCAAGGAATTATTGATGGTCTCAAACCAAGAAAATGAAGATCATTGTCTGAACGTAAAATATAGTGTATAACTTGACATTAGATCACATGACTCATGCCTAAATTTCCACTTTTTTAGGACAAAGCATCAGGACAATGCATGGGTGGATCTGCCTTTTGGTCTCCTAGGTCTATCTTGCTCTCTTTTACTTCCCCCCCCCCCTTTTTTTTTTTTTACTTGACTCTCCCGCTGGGACAGCTTGCGGTTTGTTCTTATGTATTTCTTGGTTTGATCATATAATCTGTAAATTTCACTGATACCTGATACCTCTCTTACCAAAACCTGATCACATGCTATAGGCGTATGGATCTTCTTCAGTTCTTCGCACTGATCCATTGTTACAACATGGTCAATGTACTTTTTGACATACCATCTACTTTGTCACTTGTTACGGATTTGTTATTTTATGCACAACCGCTTTTGACCTGTCAGTTCTTGATGTTATATTCCTACCTGTACACACAACAGTGGTTGCAATTGTATCTTCTAAAATCAAAAACTTTTCTATAAAGTGTACCAATAAATAAATAATTTGCGCTAGTAAATGTGTATAAATATATAAATATATATAAAGAAATCATCAAATCATAAGTCCAGAAAAAAATATATATATGCCAATACCACAAAAAAAAAAAAAAAAAATATAAAAAAAACTTTTAAGTGCAAAAAACTTTTGTGCAAAAAAAGTGTCTAAATATGAAAAATTTCACCAAAAAACCTTGATAATATAATGGCAGATCATCCATAAATATATCTTCAGAAACGGAAACTCTGCAACACACCGATCCTCATCGATCGAAATAACAGGATGAAAAACTTTGTAGTTAATCGAAAATCCACTTCTCCAATAGATAAAGGACCACCTTCAAACGTATCCATGGGGGGAAATGCCAAGCACTCGAGAGAAACAGAAAGACTTCATGGTGCAATATTATAAAAACCAATTCCTTTATTAGGTACTCATTGCACTTACTCAAGAGGTGTCCCAGCCGACACCAGCATCAACAGCATAACAGCAATCACATAAACGAGCCTGGCTACTCAGCACATGCGCAATAGCTGGCAGCCAAAAACGTAATGACGTCACATCAATCAAGCTTCGCCCAAATATAAAAATGTATTGAAAGGAATATAGGGTAGATAAGGACCCAAGCCCGAAGTTGGGCTTTAACCTCCCTGGTGGTCTAACTAATCAATATTTTTGAATGTCAAAGCGGTACATTGTTTTGCATGGAAATTTGTTGTTTTATATTGTAGGTCTGTAATTCTTAGGAATAACTCACTTAAATCTGTCCAAACAAGAATCTAGTAAACATCCCGGGTATAATAAAGTTTGAAACACAAAATTATAAATTATAATATAATAAATAAATATAAAAAATAATAATATAATAACAATAAATTTAATTCAAAAATGTAATCAGACCAAAAACACTGAAATTTGAAATATAGCGCCAAGTTCGCACATAACTGAGCTCAGTCACAGAATTGTTTTCGATGACGAATTTTCCCACGAATCATTATCGCTCAATTCTGCAAGTGGTTCTAATTTACTATCGCTGTTTTCTAGCTGGTCTAAAACCACTTTTGACCTAAAGGGACGCTTTTTGGACGCCATGGACGTTCTCAAGTTTCCAGGCAGAAAGAATGGTAAAAGTGCAGGCAGAGCACAGGACAAAGCACTGGGGACAAAATGTATGTGAAATGGTTTGATACAGTAATGTAATCCTAACAGATTACAATGTATTGTGTGTATGTCATGTTTTTACTTTTTTGAATCTCCCGCCGGTTCCGCCCCCCTACATACCGATTCTCGCAGGGAACAGAACCCACAAGACGGATGCTGGCATCGGCCGGAGGACATGTCCAGAGAACACAGCGGGAGGACATTGTGGGATCGCAGGACAAGGTAAGGATCGGGGGATTGCAGGAGAAGCACTATAGAGTAATTCCAAGTGTGGCTCGAGGTTACCGCATTTGGTACTGTAAATTAACTCCAAGCCACACTTGGGATTACTGCTAGGAAGGTTAAAGTGTTACTAAACCCACAACAGTAAAATCAGTCTGTATATGCAGTAATGCATGCTTGTTATACTCACTGTGGAACCTAAGGGGTTAATCCTCTGCATTGTGTAAAAAGGCTGTTTGATCCTTTCTTCTCTGCCCCTACTCTTGTTGAAATGACCACCTGATACAGACTGAATCCATAGTCACGTGCACATGCTCAATTTGGTGTGTATTGCTGCAGAGTTTTTTTTTTTTCTTGGGAGAGTGCATGTGATCAGCACAGGGCCAATCAGCACTGTTCGGACAGAGGGTCAGGGGTTTTGCATCCTCCTAGAGCAGAAAGAAAACTCCTCCTACAAGCTTTAACCAGTGCTCTGCTGAAGTCACAAGACTTCTCTAACTGCTGATGAGAAAAGGTATTTAGCAGTTTATATTTACTAAAATAATTGCACTTCCATGTCCCGTGTACTATGGGAGACCAGATATAGTGGATGCAGGGTCCTGGGTTTAGTATCACTTTAAGCAACTAGCTTGGTCACTTCTCTGCAACCAACCTGTGATTGAACAATGAAGAAGCAGCAAGAAATTGATGAGGTAATCTCTTTTCTCTTGTCTCCTTTCAGTATGCTTTCTGTGTCAGCACATGCTCATGTAGCAGAGACCAATTGGCTCCCAGTACTGCTTTTCCCAAAGTGCCCAAAATAGGCATAAATTATAGGTTTACATACTGGAACATGAATGTCTGTAGAGGCCAAATCCATTCTATAGTAAAAAAATATAAGTGTAGAGTCATCTCTGAATAAAATCTGTAGATGCTTTGCATATTAACCATATTTTCAAGGGAGCATACATAATTAAATAAATGAATAAAGAAATGTGAACTTTTTTTTTGTTCCAGGAGAAACTCAACAATAACATAAAAAATAAGTACATTAACACCCCGGTCACATCGGGTGCGACTTGGCATGCGATTTGCATGCCATTCAACTTGCAAATCGTATGCCAAGTCGCACCCTATTGTCCGCAATTAGAGCAGTCAAATTGGTGCAGTTCCGACTTGGTCGGAGTCGCACTGATTTCTAAAGTAGTACATGTACTACTTTGTTGTGATTTGCATAGACATCTATGTCAGCTGCAGGGGCGGACTGACCGTTTGGAAACTCGGGCACTGCCCGAGGGCCCGGGGTCAGTAGGGGGCCCCATGAGATGCCCCTGGTACCTTTTTCATAGGCTTTGTGGAGTTTGGGCAAGGACACAGGGGCCCCATGATCCCCTATTGCCCGGGGGCCCCATGAGTTGTCAGTCCGCCCCTGGTCAGATGTCTTGCAAATTGCACCTGAACTCGGCATCTCACCCGACTTTGAAATCATGGGACTTCACTGTAAGTCGTTTAATTTCAAAGTCGGGCTTGATGTGACCGGGGGGTTAGTGCTGGTTCACACTAGTGTAACTTCTGATGCGACCTAAGTCACACAGAATCACATGACAATGGAAATCACATTATATTCAATGATGCCGTTCACATCAATGCTACTCAGCACATTTTGGAAAAGGTTTCTGTACTACTTTAGTGTAATTTACAGTGCAAATTGGCCCACAGAAAATGCAAAAATTCAGCCAAGCCGCATCATAGTTGCACTGCGTAATCACACTAAAAATTGCAGCAATGTCGCATTGCAGTAGTGTGAACCAAGCCTTAAAGTTACAAGTAATTTTTTCCTAAAGCATAGCTATAGTGCATTGGTCTGTCCCTCTCACTGTTGCATATCTGCTTGTAATGGTGGAGAAGTATTGCACTGCCGATGTATTGCAATGTCTTGCATACAGAAAACTTGATGTATCAAAATATTAAAACAGTGTTCACCCATTAAATCCAAATCTACCTATGAAAATTTCAAATGTATCACTACCCCAAAGGTGCCACTGAATTTTTAGGGTCCCCCTATTCTTGCACAGGCAGGCAACAAGCATTTTCAGCAGGCACACGTAGTCAAAAATTCAGTCCATGGGCTCGTTTTTTATGTTTTAATGAGGGAATATAAACTTGAATAGGGATAAGGGATTATTGGATGCCCAATTTGACTTGAAAAACCAACTTGAGGACAAACTTCCTTCTCTATGTACACAAAAATGCAGATCCTGGACATTGCAAAAGAGTAACGTTTGTTGAGCTGTCTGGCCTTAACAAGCACTACCCTGTCATTATAAATGGCCAACCCTAAGCTCCACTCTTGCTTCTTGCTTGATTTCCAGGAAGCTGGTCCAGGCCTTAGGATTTTGAGACCCCGCCGAGTGGCATTGGGATGTGTAAGAAGTCCCAAACAAGGTCATCCTCCCAGTGGTCTCGATAGTGTCCTTCTCATTTTCAGGGACATAAGGGTAGTCCAATCCCCATTCAAGTACAGTCCTCCTTTGCACTTCTCGCTGAAACCATGAGAAAGAGAGAAGCTTCATGACCCTGCCCTGTCCAGAAGGGACATAAGGCTGCGGGGACCTAAAGATCCAGTCCCAGGTTGCAGTATTCTTGGCCCAAGTGCCAGATGATCCTGACTGGACTCTATGCTGCATATAAGCTGAGCTCAACTGCAGCTCCTCTCCACATGATAACAGTTGGTCACCTTCTCAGACCTGCTCAACCTGCCTAGGGGATGGAAACCCATCAATACCCCTGCTGCTAACTTTCCTCCTGTGTAATATCCCCCCAGTCCCACTGAGCATCAAACTTGCTGGCTGGGGACAACTTGTCTAGCTCTGACTCTAGGGGCCCAAACTCAATTTGCAGCCTAGGGGACCCCCAATCTATTTCACCACCACTGCCATTCCCCACTGGCTCACCTGAAGATGAGCAGTCATCAAGATCTGGCTCCTTCCAGGTGGGGCTGACAGGGTGCACTGGAATGGGTGGCTTCTCTGGGACATTTGCTTGCTCCTCTAGGACAGGAACTTGTGGGAACTGACCATTCAGCTGTGTCTCCTGATCTGTAAGTGGTGGCAGGCTTCCAGCCCCCTCGTCTTCACGGGGGGATATCTGTCCTGGAACTCAACCCCGCTCTCCGCATCCACTTGACAGCTCTTTCCAGCCAACCAGGACTTCTCCAGCTGCTGCTCTGTGCACAGACCTGACTGCAGCTTTACATTGCAGGAGACTGGTGCCAAGTCGGTAGGTATTAACCTCATTAGTGTTTCCCCACAGTGTCCACACTTGATCAAGGGACTGACCATGGTGGTAGGTCTCTTGCAGCTGGGACACATGAGACACAGCCTCTACAGACCTCTGATTATCCCGAGGGCGAACCCCCTTCATTGCGCCAAATGAACTCGTATCCACTGAGATCATATCTTGGTCCTCAGCCATCGCATGATACGAGGGGTACACTTGCACGCCACCTGCCATCATGCTCTCACTCTTGTTTCCACAAGGTGGGTGCACTGGGCACGCTTTGGCAACTTGCCCAGACATAATGGCACCAGCAGCACTATTTTGCTGGACTGTTCCTGCGCTGGCTTTAACCCCTTCACAGCCGAGCTGGATCGTGCTGACTGGGATACAGGCTCAAAGTGTGCCATGTCCTGGTAGGAAAACATGAACAGTCTATTTTTATTGGCATGAGCAGAACATGTCATAGCATAGTGATTAGCCCCAGCCCAGTTGGGCGATACCCCGCTGTAGTTACCACAGGCAACAGAATACAGCATAACACAGTTCCCACTGGTATGAGGAGGTTCGATTAAAGGACAGTATTTGGCCTCAGCCACTGGCGACTGAGAGGCATGTGAAGGCCACAAAGGCACAGCAGCTCACCATTTTTGCTAGGGGCAATGATATGAGAAACAGCACAGCTTTCACTGACATAAGCAGGAGTTAACACAGGACAGTCACTAACCCAAGCCAATCTTGAGCAACTGGGTGACACTGACAGCTCACATAAATTTTATAGTCTGCCTCGGTTGCTACGGCCAATGTAAGACAACCCAATTTTCACAGAGATGAGCGGGTTGATAGATAGCACAGTCTTTAACTCCAGCCACTGGGCAGCAGGAATAAATTTGAACTCTACATATGTGATGGTCCAGCATGGTTGCGATAGTTCAGCATGGTTGCTATGGGCAACATCAGTCTAGCTTCACTACGGGGCACACACAGAAGAGCGGACAACAAGGCAGTCCTGTTTACTAATTTGCTCAAGTTGTCCCAAGCCCGCTGCAACCTCCCTATTGCTATCTGAAGGTCTCTACGAGCAAGGGTACATTTCACAGGATATACACAGTTCCAGAAGGAAGACAGCACAAACACAAAATCTCCTCTGTGGCTCGTTCAGAAATGATTTACAGTCCTTTCACTTGGTTGTGCAGGCTGCTATAGGGAAATCCCAGACAAGCCCCCACATGTAGTGTCACCCCTGAAGGAGTCGCTGGATTTTTTGGGTCCTATTCCTGCACAGCCAGGCAACATGCATTTTCAGCAGGAACACTGTCATAGAATTTCAGTGAGACGTTGTAAGGGAATTCCAGTAGTATGGCGACTAGCACACAGATAAGCATATGCGCATAGCATTGCTCATAGAATGAGCAAAGGCGCATCGCTAATATAAATAAGCATAGGCTTGTGCATGCGTGCAGGAATGCGTACACACGTGTGCATACACGTGGAAATGTGCCCACAGTTTCTGGTGCCAGACGGGCTATTTAAGGGATGCTTTTTCTCACTGTTAGAGCTGACCGTCCTTCGACTGTTCCCTGTGTCCTGCTTTCTTCCAGTGTGTTCCCTTGTTACTGACCCGGCTTGCTCCTGGCCTGATCTTGTATTCTCAGTTCCTGACTCGGCTTGTTCTTGACTTCGGCTCTGGTTATGATTTGGTACCTCGCTGCCCGCCTGTTGATAACCCTGGCTAATCCTGTGACCTCACTTCTGTCTCCAATCTTGGCTTCCCGACCTGTTCAAGTGCCTGTCCGACTGTCTGCTGTTGCAGCTCTGCACCGCGTTAAGTGGTCCAGTCGTCAGTCTGCTGCAAGCCACACATCCTGGGCCTGCTGCACAAGTGGAATACACTGTCTTAGCACAAACTCCACACTGTGCTTCAAGGAGAAATTACTTTCAACAGACTTGCAAAGCGCTTCCAATTCAGATCCCAGAACTGGGACATTAGCATATTTATCCCAAGCAGGATTTGAAGGTTGGCAGAAGCTGTCCTTCCCAGATGACTAGCTAGGTATTCTCCCCCCTATTGGCTTTGGGTGGTGAACGTAGAGGTACTCACACTGTCCCTTGAAATCCTGCTGCTCAATACACGATACTGATCAGGCCTCCTGCTGAATAAGTCCTCACTTGCAATACAGGATGTCTCCTGAATGAGACTGAAGGGTGGTGAAGATCCCTTTGATCAAGCTGCTCCTTTTCTTCCTTCCTCAGCTCCTGCCTGGAGGCAGAGACCCCAGCCCCAGGGTCCCCTCCCAGTCTCACGAACCTCAGCTCAGAATTCCATCAACTCAACGAGCCCCTACCAGCCAGGCTCTTCAATATTTATAGGCCCATCTCACCACACTGCCAGGCCTCCTGCCTGGAATTAGTCAGACTCCCACAAATATTCAGATCCTTGCCTCTGTTCCTCCACCCGCTAGCTTCTAGAAGTTTCCATGGACCTCCAGAACCAGGGGGAGGTGATAGAGGCCGGATCTGCAGAGCCCTTCTGTCACAAGTTAGCTTGCAGTTTCTTGTTTATGTATTCTTACCTCCTTGCTGCAGTGCTTTTCCTACCCTGATACCTTTCACATGTTTGGTTTGTCTGTGCTCACCTATGGGCATTGCTTGCTATTCTCTGGGTTTTACTTCCTTCCCTTCCATCACTCCCTGGCCCACCTCCTAGTTTGCATTTCTATATAAGACATGCCCAGTCTAGCCCACTTTGCCTGAGCAACCTCTTAGTTCTCTGAGCTGTTCATCCACCGACTGTGCATGTTTTCCACCCTTCCTGACCTTGGCTTGTCTACTGGATTTCCTGTTGTCTCCTGCTATAGTATTCTGCTCACGCGAGCGGTCTCCGCATCCTCAGCTTGGTGTACCTGGGGGCAGCTACCTGGTTTCAGCTTGCTGGAAGTCCATCCCCACCATCAGGGGCCCTGGTGAAGAAGCAGGCTGGGGCTTAGACTCTGCACTCTGGGGAACTCCAAATTGGCGATCTACAAAGGCTCACTACCAAAGACATTTGACACCTCCAGCCTGACCTGAGCTTGGCCCTCCCACAGACATGCTCACTTTAACTGCTACTACTGTGAGCCATGCTAAATTTACCTGCCTAGCACACTACAGGGTGCTACACAAATTATTGATGATACAGACAGCAGAAAATATGGATTTTAGGTGAAGCAGACTCCCTCATTGACCCCACACAGATTTTGGCATGTTTGCAATTGTTGCTTGATATCATTAGCATATAAAGTATGAGTATGTAGAGCACTTATCCATTATGTAGAGCAGGTACCCATACCCAACCAATCACTTAAGAACAACGTTTTTGATGATAGCTAGAGATTACATATTATCCTCTAATATCCATAATAAATAACAGATTCCAATTCACCACATGCTGGTGATCCACCGCTTCCCAGTGATCAATCTCACTCACTGAATCAATATGCCTCTCATAAATACGGCTGGTATAAAGTGCTCTTTATTTGATGTCAGCTCTCAATCTCTATCTGTGGTTCCACTCCCAATCAAAAAATGTTGCCGTAGTCTTGTGTCATGTCCATGAACTGGACTTTTTAGTTGGGACAGATCTGTCTCCTGGGTATGGGGAGCCTGGGCGCACAAACAGGTTAAGTTGGCTTTTCTCGCTTTTTTACATTATTGTTACTTCCTCAGTGCCTGTGGAGCTCAGAGGACCCACTCTTTCACTCTCTAAGATAAAATAGTTCTAACACATGGGAGCTCATGAAAGAGAAGGCAACCATGTAGCAGAAAGAGCTGTGGAGCCCTTCCCCCTTTCAGGAGTTGCCAGAAGGTCTACAGCCTGAAGTTAATATGAGTAAGTGAGCATCATAGTAATTCCACCTGCATAGCACTACTGAGACAATAGCAAACTGTTTGGCCATATTTCAGAAGTTTATTCCAATTACTTTAGGAGTTATTATGCCAATATGTAGACTGTATTAGACTTCATGTAAATGTATGCCTGTAGCTCAGTAAAGTTTATAGAAACCAGCCACTGCAATGCCTCATAGCTAACCAAGATGATAAGAGTTATGTGTATATAGGGGATGAGATGCACAACAGCGAAAAAGGCAAATAAGGAGTTGAAGACATGTTTTAAAGTGTGAATTGCAAACCTGATCTACCTAGGAGCTCATGGTGGCTGATCACAATGAGCTTTACCCTTCTGGCAGTGGTTTGGGACATCTCAGACTGTATCACTCTTCAGATGGCCTAGGTTCCTGTGTCACAGACGTGGGCGTCATACGTTTGAACTAACTTCGGAACCCTAGCGTGAACCATGAAACATGCAGTATCAGAGGGGATGCAGATCAGGAGGATGTATTGTGCAGGGTCTCAGACTCCCCATTTGTACACATGAGCAGACATTGGGATCTATCTTGAGCATCTGGACTGCAAGCTGGCTCAACAACCCAGTTCTAAGGTAACTCATTTAAATGTAGGCCACTAGTTAGAGGTTTCAGCCATGTGTTGCAGCTAGGGAGTGCCTATATTTGGAAGAAAACCAGAGACACTTTTCTATACTAAAATAGTGTTTCATCAAGAAAAGGTTAATTTACTGGCTGAACATACATTGAAAGAAGTAAAAACATAGAATGCATGAAAGATAGCACTCTTCTTTACATCTGTCATTACTTGACCAGCTGATTGACTTATAGGCAAGCTTGTAAGTGTATTGTGCTGTACCTGCCAGTAAGTGCGGCCTGAGTTCCAGAACTAACCTGGAATATGTCTGTGGAGTTAAGCTGTTATCATGTAAAGACTATCTCTTGCCATGTAACAGTAAATACAGATATTTCTTCTTTGATTGAATTACATAAACTGCTTTATGTCCTGCTATGCCTTCTATTACTTATTTATTTCCATTATGCAAGTACATAAAATGTATTCTTCTTTGGCTCTTCTACGTACTGTATATCAATATAGCAATTTCAACTGATACGTTATGTTTAATGGAAAATATAAAATTTAAAGAGACCCTGCCACTACGCTATTTATTTCAACAAAAATCTTCCCATAAGATTATAGGTTCATTAATGAATTGAATCCTTAATATTTACCTGTAAAAACCTCCTCTGTAAAGACATTCAAAAGCCCTTATACTGTTGCTAGGTGTGGCCATCTAGACCAGCAAACTTAAAACTATTTCTAAAGTGGCGTTCTTTAATATTCCTCTTCACTCCTATCCCGACAGCTAGGGGAATGTAGTGAGGGAAAGAGATGCTGGGCTGGAACACAAAGTAATTAGACACTTCTAAAAGAGGCGAAGGCTATGACATTACGAGGCGGAAAGGCATGTGCCAGGGAACTGACTTTTCTTGGAATAGTCAAATTTCCTAGCAATGTCAAAGGCAGGTAGAAAGTGAATAATAAAAATCATGGAAAGGAAAAAGATTGCATTTTGTAAGCATTTAAAATACTGGTATATTCCTATATTTAAAGACTGATGATATTATCAAATGTGCACAACACCAGATAGTTCAGTCTGTGACACAGTGTGCATGTGTAATGGTCATCTTGCCAGAAGAAAAAAATGATAAATCTCCTGTGCTTAAAGGACCGGATATGGCATATGTGGAAAAAAATCTTCATAGACCTTAGCATTCGAACCATTACGGCAATACTGTGCAGCCCCCTGAGGGCTGGGGTAGCCCAATATGTCATAAGAAAGTAAGAAAAGAAAAGGGGACCACAAGCCTTGTGCATTACCTCAATAAAAACTTTAATAAAAACAAATTGTAGATTTATACTCACAAAGGACAAATGTAAACAGGTTAGGCATCAGATGGCCCATTACGTAGTTAAGGTTCAGTTGTATAGAGGATTAGAAGTTATTAGGAGCTAAGATGCAGAGTAGACAGGCTGACTCTGAATTCCAGTGTCACACCATGGTTTCTTCTGGTGAAAAGTTGTGTTCCAGGCAAGTTGGACAATAGTTGGAGGATCTCCCCATCTTTGCTGCTCCTGTCTTGCAACATTCATCTTGAGGTAGCTTTATTAAAGACTATATATATACCTGGGTATATATGCATAATTCTATCAGGATTCCTGTTGGTCCATTTGCTGATATTACAGCCTAAATTAAAATAGAATTACAATGTATACTTGTTTTAAGGCTTATTTTGTAATGAGATATCAAAGAAAATGTCTAACCTCTGTGTGTATGAACTGCCATGTCAAGAACTATTACAGTAAACTTCTTTTATTTTTTCAGTCATTCAGAAGTCTGTGTTTTTTGGTGGGGATTTTCTTTGGATTTTAGAGGTGCACATATGCACAAGGCATACCAGGATGTATTAACAATACACACTTACTTGAAAAACCTCCTTTTATATTGTCAGAGCTAATTGTTTGCTATCCATCTTTTTTCAAAACTTCCTGGACTTGCGTTACAGTGCCTTCTCAGTGGTTTACTTTTATTTTCTAAGGTTACATATCCCATGGTACCTTTCTGCCTGCAAGCAGATGTGATGTGCTGTGATTCCTGTACTGACTCCGCCTCCTGAAACTCCTCCTCTCAGCACCTCTGTGGTTCAGAAGGACGGTTCTGTGAATTCTGTGACACAACAGTGCCTATTCACAGGGCATAGTGAATACGAGTCACTGCATTAAAGGAAGTCAATCCTGTGGGATTCTTAAAAAAAAAAGTCCACAAACTTCAAAATCAGTCCAATTAATAGGCATAAGCTAAATCTAATGAAATTGAATATGGAAATTGATATACAGTATGCTTTTTCATTTTGACGGGAGATACACTTTGAGACCCTATTTACACCTGAGCAAATTGAAGAGTGATTTGAAGCTTCACCAAAAGCTCTTGAACACCAAACACTAGGATTTCCATTACATTCAGTGGAGACCATTCACTCCTGATCATGGTTGAAGCTTGAAGCTTGTTGCTCAAAAATGTACATTAGCTTCTTCTGGGGCAGAGTGCATTTTGGCCCCAATAGATTTCAGTGGGAGCTTCTGGAAAAAAAAGTGAAAACACATATAATTCATGTTTTCACTTGTTTTCTTTCCCGTTGACTAGCTTTCCATTGGCTATAATTTAAAAATGTAAAATGCTTCAGCCTAAAATGCACAAACACCTGCATCAACTCTAGAGAAAGAGCCCAAAAAATGACCAAAGACATTCAGCTCACATGTGACTTGGGCCTAAAATATTGTAAAGCACATTAGCTACTGGCAACAATGTGTAAACCCTACCACAGCTTACTGTTATCACACATCACGCGTTGGAGACTCAGATACTTCAGTGTAGGTGGGACCCAGGAAAATGCAGATTCAC
The DNA here is from genome assembly GCF_062004578.1 of Staurois parvus. NCBI lineage: Eukaryota > Metazoa > Chordata > Amphibia > Anura > Ranidae > Staurois > Staurois parvus. The sequence continues at coordinate 1,803,386 of NW_028317932.1, forward strand.
GACTGTGAGTAAATCACATTTAAATGACGTAAAAGAACTTATGACTAATGTCTTCATGTATTTGGAAAGTTTTCTACTCACTATATTATCCAGTATTGATCTAATCCATCCATATCCAGTATTGATCTTAGAATAATATTGAATATATTTATTTGCCTGGAATAGGAGGTTGTTGTCATGGGGAACAGGGAGTACTGTGCAAAATGTAATGGCTCTGCTGCTTTTAAAAAATGTAAATATATATTAGGATACTTTAAAATTCAAAATGCTACATTAAAACACTGTGCTATATTTGACAGCACAGAAAATCAATCAAGAAATATATTTTTATATAGTGTTTGTCTTTAAATGTATAGTGAACAGCTTCTTATAGAGTCTTATGGACTATTTATTCTCCAGTATGTATTTAAGAGGTCAGGTCTGCAATAGTGCATGACTCCCTTTGTGCACTTTTAAACTTTTCTCTGTGTCAAAGATTCAGCAATTAATATTGACATACCGAATGTCATACTGGAGTCTGAGTAAAATTAGAAATGATGTAGCTAGGATACAGTTTCTGGGAGTGGAGGTGGTCATGACACTCTTGAATCATGGTCATAGTTATAAATGGATAATACCTTTGCAATAGAAGTCTTTTATCTTTAAAACTGCAGAGATATTGGCTTACAATATCTTTTTTTCAGCACGTGCAGAGACAAAGAGCACGGGCATCAGAAACCCCTAGGCCCTTTTGCCTTCAGCACTCCAGAGTTGATAGATGAACATCTCATGGGCTGACATGGACATGGAGTGCAGGAGAGAAGCCTTAAAATGAAAAAATCTCTGGGGGCTTTGACACATAAAGGTCCATTTATCACACTTACATGGACTGCTCAGCAAAGGACGGGATTGTGTTTGTACTGAAAGCAAAGGTCTGAGGAATAAATCTGCACTAATACAGAACATGCCATATGGATTTGCCTCTTCACATTTAATAGGCAGACATTCTGTTCATGGCATAGATGTGAACCTGAAAATAAGTGGCAATATCAATTGGATGTTTTACAAATAATCTGATAGATGGGCGGTTTTAAAACTGGCAGAATAGCACATACAGTGAGGAACAGAATATTTGAACACCCTGCGATTTTGCAAGTTCTCCCACTTAGAAATCATGGAGGGGTCTGAAATTCACATTGTAGGTGCATTCCCACTCTGAGAGACAGAATTAAAAAAAAAAAATTTAGGAAATCATATTGTATGATTTTTAAAGAATGTTTGACCATTCTTCCAGAAGTGCATTTGTGAGATCAGGCACTGATGTCGGACAAGAAGGCCAAAGGTGTTTTATCGGGTTGAGGTGCAGGCCAGACAAGTTCCTCCTGCCCAAACTCGCTCATTCATGTCTTTATGGACTTTGTTTTATGCACTGGTGCGCAGTCATGTTGGAACAGGAGGGGCCATCCCCAAACTGTTCCTACAAAGTTGGGAGCTTGAAATCGTCCAAAATGTCTTGGTATGCTGATGCCTTAAGAGTTCCCTTCACTGGAAATAGGGGGCCAAGCCCAACTCCTGAAAAACAACCCCACACCATAATCCCCTCTCCACCAAACTTTACACTTGGCACAATGCAGTCAGGCCAGTACCATTCTCCTGGTAACCGCCAAACCCAGACACGTCCATCCGACTGCCAGACAGAGAAGTGTGATTCGTCACTCCAGAGAATATGTCTCCACTGCTCTAGAGTCCAGTGGCGGCGTGCTTTACACCACTTCATCTGACATTTTGCATTGCACTTGCTGATGTAAGGCTTGGATGCAGCTGTTCAGCCATGGAAACCCATGAAGCTCTTTATGCACTGTTGTTGTACTAATCTGAAGTCCACATGAAGTTTGGAGGTCCTTAGCTATTGACTCTGCAGACAGTTGGCAACTTATGCGCACTGTGCGCTTCAGCATACGCTAACCCCGCTCTGTCATTTTACCACTTTTATTGTTCCCAGTTGCTTCCACTTTGTTACAATACCATTAACAGTTGACCGTGGAATATTTACTAGCAAGGAAATTTCACAGATGGACTTATTGCACAAGTGGCAACCTACAGTTGCAAGAAAAAGTATGTGAGCCCCTTGGGATTACGTGGAGTTTTGCATGAATTGAGCATAAAATGTGCTCTGAACATCATCTAAGTCATAACAAGAGAAGAACACAGTCTGCTGAACATAGTACTACACAAACATTAGATTTTGCCATGGTTTAATTGCACATAACATGTAAACATTCACAGTGCAGGGAGGAAAAAGTATGTGAGGCCCTAGCTTAATGACTTCTCCCAGAGCTAATTGGAGCCAGGAGTGAGCCAACCTTGACTCCAATCAGTGTGATGATATTGGATGTGTTGCTGACAGCTGTCCTGCCCTTAAAAAACACACACCTGTTTTGGGTTTACTGGTTTCAAGAAGCACTGTCTGATGTGAACCATGCCTCGCAGAAAAGAGCTCTCAGAAGACTTACAATCAAGAATTGTTGACTTGCATGAAGCTGGAAAGGGTTACAAAAGTATTTCCAAAAGCCTTGATGTTCATGTGTCCACGGTAAGACAGACTGTCTACAAATGGAGAAAGTTTATCACTGTTGCTACTCTCCCTAGGCATGGTCGTCCTGTAAAAATGACTGCAAGAGCACAGCGCAGAATGCTGCATGAGGTAAAGAAGAATCCCAGAGTGTCAGCTAAAGACCTACAGAAATCTCTGGCACATGCTAACATTTTTGCTGACACATCTACAATAAGGAAAACATTAAACAAGAATGGAGTACATGGGAGGACACCACGGAGGAAGCCATTGCTGTCCAAAAAGAATATCGCAGCACGTTTGAAGTTTGCAAAAGAGCACCTGGATGTTCCACAGCACTACTGGCAAAATATACTGTGGACAGATGAAACCAAGATTGAGTTGTTTGGGAAGAACACACAACACTATGTGTGGAGAAAAAAAGGCACAGCACACCAACATCAAAACCTCATCCCCACTGTAAAACATGGCGGAGGGAGCATCATGGTTTGGGGCTGCTTTGCTGCTTCAGGGCCTGGACGGATTGTTGTCATTGATGGGAAAATGAATTCCAGAGTTTATCAAGACATTTTGCAGAAAACCTATGACCATCTGTCCGCCAACTGAAGCTCGGCAGAGGATGCGTGATGCAACAGGACAATGACCCAAAGCATACAAGTAATTCAACAAAACAATGGCTGCAACAGCACAGAATACACCTTCTGGAGTGGCCCAGTCAGAGTCCTGACCTCAACCCAATTGAAATGCTGTGGCATGACCTTAAGAGAGCGATTCACACCAGACATCCCAAGAATATTGCTACACTGAAACAGTTTTGTGAAGAGGAGTGGCCCAAAATTACTTCAGATCATTGTGCAGGTCTGATCTGCAACTACACGAAACGTTTGGTTGAGGTTATTGCTGCCAAAGGAGAGTCAATCAGTTATTAAGTCCAAAGGTTCACATACTTTTTCCTCCCTGCACTGTGAATGTTTACATGTTATGTGCAATTAAACCATTGCAACATCTAATGTTTAATGAATAAACCAGCGCAAACATAGACCTCTACATACCATCAATACATAAAGTGCATCATAATAAAACATTTATAAAATTAATAATTAATATATATATAAAAATCAATAAAATTAATAATGAAAGTCCACAGAAAACACCAAAAAGATTTTTTTGTCCGTGAAATATATATATATATATATCAAGTGAAAAAATATCAAGTGAAAAAATATCAAGTGAAAAAATATTAATCTAGTGGCTTTCTTCTTTCCCAAAGACTCTTCAAATACACCAAAAGAAACTTTCACCTTCCACCAGTGAAACCAACATCAAATACACTCACCAGATTTAGGTGAATGAGACACTTTTTAGGAATTTAAGGGATCCTAATACCCTCTTTGCTGTTCACTCTAAAGGGATCTTCAACGATACAAATAGGCTCCACCGTTCAACCAGGGAGAAAAAAACTTACATAGTGTAATATTGCCACTTAAAATCATTATTCAAACTAAGGATTATTGCCACTCACATTTATTTCTCTTTCAAAAGGCATATTTTTTTAAAACCAGCATCTTCCAGACCAGTAATGAACACTGTTTTTGCCTCCTCCAGACTCTCACATCCCAGCTGGTCTGGAAGATGCTGGTTTTAAATAAACATGCCTTTTGAAAGAGAAATAAATGTGAGTGGCAATAATCCTTAGTTTGAATAATGATTTTAAGTGGCAATATTACACTATGTAAGTTTTTTTCTCCCTGGTTGAACGGTGGAGCCTATTTGTATCGTTGAAGATCCCTTTAGAGTGAACAGCAAAGAGGGTATTAGGATCCCTTAAATTCCTAAAAAGTGTCCCATTCACCTAAATCTGGTGAGTGTATTTGATGTTGGTTTCACGGGTGGAAGGTGAAAGTTTCTTTTGGTGTATTTGAAGAGTCTTTGGGAAAGAAGAAAGTCACTTGATTAATATTTTTTCACTTGATATTTTTTCAGTTGAGATATATATATATATATATATATATTTCACAGACAAAAAAATCTTTTTGGTGTTTTCTGTGGACTTTCATTATTAATTTTATTGATTGTTATTAGAGATGAGCGAATCGAACCAGACGAAGTGGAATTCGATTCGAATTTCAGGAAAAATTCGATTTGCGTCGAATCCGAATATTAGCCTACTTCGGGTGCGCGAATCGGATTTTTCCCGATCAGCCGGCAAAAGTGTCCCTGCAGAGAGCTCCGCTATTTCTGACAGTTCTCTGACAGTTCCTTCACATGTACAGCGGTTGAAACATTGTATCTATTTGTTTCCATTTAGGATACAGATGTTTTTATTCGGAAACAGATACAATGTTTCAACCGCTGTAAATGTGAAAGTCAGAGAACTGTCAGAAATAGAGGAACTCTGCAGATACACTTTTTGCCGGTTTGGAATTATTCTTATTTTCATCCTACTTCTTCTTCTTCTTCTTCTTCATCCTCATCCTCAGAAGAAGAAGAAGAGGATGAGGATGAAGAAGAAGAAGTAGGATGAAAATAAGAAGAATTCCAAGCCGGCAAAAAGTGTATCTGCAGAGCTCCTCTAAGTGTATCTGCAGAATAGAGGAGCTCTGCAGATACACTTTTGGCCGGCTTGGAATTCTTCTTATTTTCATCCTACTTCTTCTTCTTCTTCTTCTTCTTCCTCTTCATCCTCATCCTCATCCTCATCCTCTTCTTCTTCTTCTGAGGATGAGGATGAAGAAGAAGAAGAAGAAGAAGTAGGATGAAAATAAGAAGAATTCCAAGCCGGCAAAAAGTGTATCTGCAGAGCTCCTCTATTCTGCAGATACACTTAGAGGAGCTCTGCAGATACACTTTTTTCCGGCTTGGAATTCTTCTTATTTTCATCCTACTTCTTCTTCTTCTTCTTCTTCCTCTTCATCCTCATCCTCTTCTTCTTCTTCTGAGGATGAGGATGAAGAAGAAGAAGAAGAAGAAGTAGGATGAAAATAAGAAGAATTCCAAGCTGGCAAAAAGTGTATCTGCAGAGCTCCTCTATTCTGCAGATACACTTAGAGGAGCTCTGCAGATACACTTTTTGCCGGCTTGGAATTCTTCTTATTTTCATCCTACTTCTTCTTCATCCTCATCCTCATCCTCAGAAGAAGAAGAAGAGGATGAGGATGAAGAAGAAGAAGAAGAAGAAGAAGTAGGATGAAAATAAGAAGAATTCCAAGCCGGCAAAAAGTGTATCTGCAGAGCTCCGCTAAGTGTATCTGCAGAGCTCCGCTATTTCTGACAGTTCTGTGACATTCCCTCCATACAGCGGTTGAAACATTGTATCTATTTGTTTCCATTTATGGAAACAAATAGATACAATGTTTCAACCGCTGTATGGAGGGAATGTCACAGAACTGTCAGAAATAGCCTATTTCTGACAGTTCTGTGACATTCACTCCATACAGCGGTTGAAACATTGTATCTATTTGTTTCCATAAATGGAAACAAATAGATACAATGTTTCAACCGCTGTATGGAGGGAATGTCACAGAACTGTCAGAAATAGCCTATTTCTGACAGTTCTGTGACATTCACTCCATACAGCGGTTTCAACCGCTGTATGGAGGGAATGTCACAGAACTGTCAGAAATAGCCTATTTCTGACAGTTCTGTGACATTCACTCCATACAGCGGTTGAAACATTGTATCTATTTGTTTCCATAAATGGAAACAAATAGATACAATGTTTCAACCGCTGTATGGAGGGAATGTCACAGAACTGTCAGAAATAGCCTATTTCTGACAGTTCTGTGACATTCCCTCCATACAGCGGTTGAAACATTGTATCTATTTGTTTCCATAAATGGAAACAAATAGATACAATGTTTCAACCGCTGTATGGAGGGAATGTCACAGAACTGTCAGAAATAGCGGAGCTCTGCAGATACACTTAGCGGAGCTCTGCAGATAGATACAGCGGTTGAAACATAGGCTATGTTTCAACCGCTGTATGGAGTGAATGTCAGAGAACTGTCAGAAATAACCTATTTCTGACAGTTCTGTGACATTCCCTCCATACAGCGGTTGAAACCGCTGTATAGAGTGAATGTCACAGAACTGTCAGAAATAGGCTATTTCTGACAGTTCTGTGACATTCCCTCCATACAGCGGTTGAAACTCCTTCTTCTCATCCTTCTCCTTCTTCTCATCCTTCTCCATCTTCTCATCCTTCTCCTTCTTCTCATCCTTCTCCTTCTCCTTCTCCTTCTTCTCATCCTTCTCCTTCTTCTCATCCTTCTTCTCATCCTTCTCCTTCTTCTCATCCTTCTTCTCATCCTTCTCCTTCTTCTCATCCTTCTCCTTCTTCTCATCCTTCTTCTTCTTCTCATCCTTCTTCTTCTCATCCTTCTCCTTCTTATCATCCTTCTTCTCATCCTTCTCCTTCTTCTCATCCTTCTTCTCATCCTTCTTCTCATCCTTCTCCTTCTTCTCATCCTTCTCCTTCTTCTCATCCTTCTCCTTCTCCTTCTTGTCATCCTTCTCCTTCTTCTCATCCTTCTCCTTCTCCTTCTTCTCATCCTTTTCCTTCTCCTTCTTCTCATCCTTCTCCTTCTCCTTCTTCTCATCCTTCTCCTTCTCCTTCTTCTCATCCTTCTTCTTCTTCTCATCCTTCTCCTTCTCCTTCTTCTCATCCTTCTCCTTCTCCATCTTCTCATCCTTCTCCTTCTCCTTCTTCTCATCCTTCTCCTTCTCCTTCTCCTTCTTCTCATCCTTCTCCTTCTTCTCATCCTTCTCCTTCTTCTCATCCTTCTCCTTCTCCTTCTTCTCATCCTTCTCCTTCTTCTCATCCTTCTCCTTCTTCTCATCCTTCTCCTTCTCCTTCTCCTGCTTCTCATCCTTCTCCTTCTTCTCATCCTTCTCCTTCTTCTCATCCTTCTCCTTCTCCTTCTTCTCATCCTTCTCCTTTTCCTTCTCCTTGTCCTTCCTCATCTCCAAGGGCATTTAAATTAAAGGTACAGTGTTCTGCACTAATTTAAAGGCTCTCTGAAGCCTAGAAACCCTTTTAATAAGTTAAATTCGTAGCGAATTAATTCGCATCAAATCGAATTTCTTCCTCAAATTCGGCGAATCAGCCGAATCGAATTTTTGAATAATTCGCTCATCTCTAATTGTTATATATATATTAATTATTAATTTTATACATTTTTTATTATGATGCACTTTGTGTATTGATGGTATATAGAGGTCTATGTTTGCGCTGGTTTATTCATTATTTATTGTGGTTTGTGTTTTTTGCACAGTACACAGCAGCAGTATAGAACCTGTGGGAATCTGTTGGCGCAGGAATAATAGTTTATATAAACATCTAATGTTTGTGTAGTATTATGTTCAGCAGACTGTGTTCTTCTATTGTTGTGACTTAGATGACGTTCAGAGCACATTTTATGCCCAATTCATGCAAAACTCCACATAATCCCAAGGGGTTCATATACTTTTTCTTGCAACTGTATATACATAGTCATAGATCTTTCATTTGTTTGTTGTAAAAGTATGCATATGCATACTAATGTACCTCCTATAGTCCTGTTACTTGCATCTTCCACTCCAAACACCCAAATGGAGTGTCTTAAAACCTCAGAACTATTACACTATCTGTTGCATATACTTTGTCATCTACTGTATGCATTTCTGCTCTCATGTGATGCTTGTACCCGCTGTATGCTCTGAGTTCTTTAATAAACATTATGGAAGAAGGAAGAAAAAAAAAAAAAAAACCTCAGAACATACCTTTGTAGACTATGTTATTTCCTTATGTTTCACAATATACAGCAATTGCATAATATTTCAAAAGCACTTTACCTTAAATCATTAAAAAAACAATCTTCCAGTCATATAACTTTGCCTAAGCTAAGATGATTTCACTAATCTGTTGTAGGCACAAGGAAACAAGGTCTCCTTTACATCGCAGATGAAATCACGTTCTGAAGGGCATTGCCAGGACTTGAGAGCTGGCAGATCTTCGCATGCGCTATACTGGAGCTACTGAAGAGGGAATAGAGTCAGTACAGAGCGGGACTGAAGTTCCACTTTAGGCCACCCTTAATATTCAATACAGTGCAGCCACACCCACTTTTTACTACTTACTTCATACCTTGTCTTTGTCAGATTCACTTTTTCTCAGGTTCTAAAGTTGAATGGTCAGTTTACACAGTTGTACCATGTCTCAGCCAGCATCTCAGTACAGAAAGTAGATGGTGAACCTGGATGATGCCCAAGCAAAGTTGGTGCTGTCCTTCTGGACAGTAAAACACATGAAAGTATTGTCAGGAGAAATACTAGGATCATGGTGAAAGGTAATAAATACAGTACCTAAAAGTGTTACATTTTATGTTATTTAGTATGCATGCAATTGCTGTGAAAAAATACATTTGATGCTAAGTCCTCTTTAAATACAGTGCAGGAGCAGCTATTACTCATAAATTGCAGTGTACATTTATGCTTCAGTCTGCTCCATGTTCCTGAAACACACAATAGATTTTCTTTAAATGTTTAAAATATATAGAAAGTGCAAGGAGGAGCAGAGATTAACTGGGATTTGGAAATATGAATTTTGTAATCAAATACAGATCTGATTTTCAACAAGTCTGCCCATTTCTTTTGATATAAAATTGTCAGAAGGATGTCATTGTTTTAATGATTTTTGCTATATATTTTCCTGGCATGCTTGACCTTATTTTACTGGCTGTCAGTAAATCTGATGCTTGGGAATACAGTAATGTTTTGAAGCACATGTAATATACAGTGGAAAGAAAAACAAGTCTGGACAGGCAAGCTCCATATCCCACTGTAAAGTAAGATAAATGGTTGATCATCTCTGGTGGAAATCGGAAGACGGTGTGTTTATTAGAAAAAAAGGTTTCAGTGCAGCGGTAGCATAGTTACAAATCAAATGTGTAAAAAAAAATTGGAAATGTTATCGTAAAAAATCTGCTAGGCAGAAACCCCACTTTTCCAGATTTCAATGCATAAATGTCATGTGTCTTTACATAGGCTGATGTGTAGTGGGCACACTTGTCTGTCCAAAGATCAATCCCACAGTGTGCTGGGGGAAGTTGCTTCCCCTTGCCATTACCTGGCAGTGCCTATGGTGTCCTGTGTTGGTGTCCAACAACCTGAAGTAATGGCAAGGCATCCAGTTGTGGGGAAAGTATCACAATTGCATAGTCTTTAAATCTGTACCAGGGGCGGACTGACCATTTGAGCACTCGGGCACTGCCCAAGGGCCCGGGGTCAGTAGGGGGCCCCATGAAATGCCCCTGGTACCTTTTTTATAGGCTTTTTTGAGTGTGGGCAAGGACACAGGGTCCCATGATCCCCTATTGCCCGGGCCCCATGAGTTGTCAGTTTGCCCCTGATCTGTACTCTACGCTACCCTTCTGTTTTTTTCCCTCTTGCCTGTAATCCTGGGTTCTCTTCAAAACAAATACATACCCTCACAGCAAATGCAGGGTTGTCCTGCTGTTCAGGTGCAATATAGCGGGTCCTGCACTACGATCTTGATCCTCTTCAGCTAGCTCCGCATCCAGCTCCAATGACATGCCAGCCAAGTCTCTACTGCTTTATGTGCCGATCCTGAAATCTCCTAGAAGATGTGCTATAAGTATCCTAGAAGAAAGCAGCACCTGTGTTATTCTAACCTTGGCTAAAATGGCAGTGGTCGGCAGGGCAAAAATAGTTAGAAAAAAAAAACAGAAAACAATGTAAACATTTCCCACAATTCCACTTGGAGGGGGGGAGTGTTAAAATGGAACTAACTCCCTTTTAGGTTCCTTTAAAAGGAACTCACCATCATTGAAATATGGTAGCCACAACTGTTGGCTTCTTTTTTTTTAGGACTCAAGGCTATCATCCTGATCCTTCCTTTGTGAATCACAATACTGAAACAAGAATGTCAATATTAAGTGTTATAGTACCTGATTGGCACATGATTGTTTCAGACCTGTAATACCATAAGTAGTGGAGGAAGGATAGGCATGAAAACATCAGAACATGCATCTTCCAAAACAAGCCATCAGTGTTTGCTCACATATTTCTATCATGACAGGTTTCTTTAAAAGGGCAGCATTGATCCTGATGCCCATAAATTGAAGTAAGTTGTAGCGGAAGCTGCATGTTGTACTCTAATCCCAGAGTTTTGGGAAGACACTAAAATATCTCTGATGGTAAACTGATCAGAAGTGAAAGTCTTACTGCAAATAAGAGCTAATCTGAAGGGGGAAGGGGGCATCATATTGACCAGTTATTGTGCTGTGTTTCTTTTTGTCTTTTGTTGTGCTACCTGATGTGATGCAAACAAAGTCTTGTCTCTAGCTAGATACTTGCATATGGTGCAAAGAGCGTACAGTAAATATTTAGTGTATACTAGTTATGGCACAGAAATGTGGTGGCATGCTTCATGCAAAGGGAAGCTCCGACAACTGTTCAGCAGCAAGTGTATGTTTCACACCGAAAACTTAAAAATAATCCTAGCAAGAGAAAATAGAATAGAACAATATATATAAACTCTAAGAAAGAATCACTAAAAACACTAACCAAACCGACCTTAGCAGAAAATAAGGTAGAAAAATGTTAAATAAAGGAAAAATGTCCCTAGCGAATCACAAAAGAAAAAAGGTGACACAGAGACTAGCATGTAGGCAGGCTTGCTGCTGATACATAAAAAGTCATGGACAGTTAAGTCTATGGAACTGTGAACACAGGGGGTACACAAGTGTATGTAGCTCACCACACTGCAATCTATAGTATAGCACTGTATAGCACTGCACAACAAAGTATCTCTCCCTGCAATGGTTTGACAACTTTCCTCAACGAGCCTCAACACACACTTTGATATGATTCCTGGGAGCCCACTCTTTTATAGTAAGTTGACTAGCTTGTCCATTCTCTTAGGTTATTGGCTCTTAGGGACCAATCTGACCAGGAGCAATGGTTATGTAGTGCATTATGGGTTCAGGCATAAATTCAGTGTTCGGCCAAACCTAAACCCCGTTAATGAACAATATATTTTTTTTACATATACTGTACAATGTTCATGGTGACGATGTCTGCAATTGTCCCAGTATTTGCAGACAATATCTCTGTTCGGGATGTGGCTAATAATTATTGGGTAAGGTAGAATAAACTACCAGAAAAGTCTTCTATTTGCTTTTACACGCCCTTGTTGTGCATCCTGCTATGAATCGCACAGTTGTTGCTCCAAAAGTCTCCCAGCCAGGCTCTTGTGTAAGAATTTCCAATAATTCCTACAGAAAAAATGTCTAATATGTGATCCAATGGTGGATAGCTGTTCTGTTCTACTAGAATAAATGCAGATTTTTTTTCTGGCAAGTACATCTATCCTTTAAGAAGACTGCTATAATCACAAAGGCAGAGTAGAGGAGGCAGAACATAAAATATATCTAAAGCCAAAACTTTCTTTCGGTGACAGACTAGGAAAAAGTTACACCATGGTAAGTTTTATATATTGCCAACTGTATCCCATTGGGGTGATTTCCCTTTACGTCCCGTCCCATAGACACATCAATCGTCCCAAAGTGAGTCCTCTCTTAAATATCAGTCATCTGGGTGTACTCAATGGAAAATGTCCACTTTATTCTTGTTCCAGTGACCCCTCACAATATTGGATTTTCCAGTATTTTTAATCCTAGTGACAATGGTTACTAGCAAAATAGAATGGATGAGTCTCCACAGTGGAGACACAGGTGCAGTCTTAAGGAGTTAAAAGAACAAATGGCAACCTATTCAATCAGCAAACACACACCAAAAAGTAAAATTTTCGATCCTTAATGACCAAAACAATGACCATCATAGGATCACAGTTAGAATAGAAATAAAATAACCAAAACCTTGTCTTTTTTACATATATATTTTGCTCTTGGATCTTTGACTGATTTCATTTCACAACATTACTGTATTGCAATTAAACCAATGTTAACACTCTTGCTGATGACTTACTAAGCCAGTGACATTCTGATTGCACAAGGTACTTGAAAGTCATTTTGATGAGCTCACACTGATTGTATAAAACTAGTATGGCAAGACCTTTCAATTCAGGGTGGAAGAGATCTTAAATAGGCTATTATCTGAAGACTCATTTTCATGACTTAAGAAAACAGATGAGGATTTGCAATTTTAATTACTGGCATTTAATCTATGATCATTTACAGTTACACAGTTGCTGAAAAACAGCAAAGGTCTCTGATAGTACTTGAGCTTGATTTCTTTGATAATTTATGACGAAATTGTGTCTACTGACATTTACTTTTCAGCTTGCACTTGTAATTTAAATTATGATATATCCAGTTTAACTAGTTCAAAAAGATGTTAAGGCCATTTCACCTTTACAGTATCTGTATTCAGTGATGTATATTTTTTTTAATTCGATTACTTGTATTAGAACCAATTTACATCTAAGTGGCTACACGTCTGTTATTGCAACTCATGGCAGCGCAAGCTACATATGTTGACACATTGTGGTGCCATTAATTTGAATAGCAGCCATTTACACTAAGGCAACACACTGCAGAGCCATGCAGAGCAGTGTGCTTTCAGTGGAGCACACACACATAGCTTACAGTAAAACAGTACACAGTTAACCCTTTGATCGCCCCACATGTTAACCTCTTCCTGCCCAGTGCCATTAGTACAGTGTCAATGCTTTTTTTTAGCACTGATCACTTTATTGGTGTCACTGGGGATGTCAGTGACACCAAATCAGTTCCCCCCTAATGTCAGAATGCCTGCCGCTGTCCTGCAGTCCCGCTATAAGTTTCTGATTGCTGCCATTACTAGTAAAAATCAAACATTTAAAAAAAATCCCAGTATACTGTATATACCGCCATTTGTAAACGCTATAACTTTCACGTAAATCAATTAATTTACACGTATTTTGATTATTTTTTTTTTACAAAAGACATGTAGCAGAATACATTTTGACATAAATTTATGATGAGATTTGATTTTTTTAATTTCTTTTTACTGGACATGTTTAATAGCAAAAAGTCAAAAATAATGGTTTTTTTTTCTCAAATTATCAGACTTTTTTTTTAATAGCGCAAAAAATAAAAAACCCACAGGTGATCAAATACCACTGAAAAAAGCTATATTCATGGGAAAAAAGGACGTACATTTCATTTGGGTGCAACATTGCATGACCGCGCAATTGTCAGTTAAAGTAATGCAGCGACGTAATGCAAAAAATAGCCTGGTCAGGAAGGGGGGTAAATCCTGTGGAGGGCAAGTGGTTAATAATTTCCTATTTACTAACTGGTATTAAACCCTGTCACAACCAATATGTCTGGCATAGCTGTATGTAATATCTAAAATATTTATAAAAACTCTGTATGAAAAAATACTCCAACAACTTAGTTTATTAGCCAATAACAAAGGCTGATTTCAGAAGTTTTCACTTTCAATATAATTTTAAAGCTGACAGCTGAGAAATCCTAATTCACTCACTGAGCTAACGCAAATGGAGACGCATACGCTAAAGAGGATATCATATCTTATAGCTCAAGGCAAAATGGTTAAAAGATTCATAACCCTCTAATTTCTCTTTCTCTTCCATGACAGATACCTGATAGATCATTCAATGTATATAAAATACCTGTAAAGTAAATAAAAACAAGGAATGGGGGGAGGGGGTATTAAGACAAGTTAGACTTGAGTCTAAGCTGCTGCACCTATGGAATGTAATCTGCATTCAGAATGGCCATATTTACTTTTCTTAACCTGTGGTCACATGATGATGCAGCCTCCTCCTGAGCATCTCGACTTCTGTCCTCTCTAGCAATTGATGTAAGTCACTGTGGTGGTGTTGTCCAACTGGACTCTCAATGGGAGACCTTTCAGGCGTACCAGAGCAAGTCGAATCACCCTCACTTCCAGGATGGTAATAGGCATCCTCCTCTTCTATGAGGACCAAGTCCCCTGAAGCAAGAGATTATTATTTATTTTTATCATTTTATTACAGGTACTTATATAGTGCTGTCAATTTTACACAGCGCTTTAAATATATATTCTACATCAGCCCCTAGCCCTCAAGAGGCATACAATCTAAGGTCTCTAACTTACATTCATTCATACACATACTAAGGACAATTTATACAGGATCCAATTAACCTACCAGCATGTCTTCTTCAGGACTGTGCCCCAACCCTTCATGCTGGCATCTGTCATCAGAATATTCTACAACATATTAAGGAGTGGGTTTCCCATTTCTAAGATCCATGTAGAAATCCACCAATGCAGAGACAGTTTTGTCTTGTGGTATAGATCCATCAGGGAGTTCATTGACTGTGGACTCCTGTCTCACACCTACAAGAAATTCAGTTGAATGGTTCTGGAATTAAATTGGAAAAGGGTACTGCTTTTGAAGGAGGCTAATTTTATTTCCAGAACCCTCATGCATGCACACAGAGTACACAGAGAGTACACAGAGATTGACATTTGTCCTGGGGTAGGACACTTTTAATTGGACAGTGCCTGCTAAACAACATTTTAGCAATAAGATTCTGGGCATGTATACAGACAAAATGCCCAGACAAGATAACTGTTGAATAGAATCCTTCAAGATATCCTCCAAGAAACTAAGGGCATGGGGGGAAATCCTCCAGGCGTCTGCCCAAACTTTAAATAAACTGCGCCAGAGGACGTTTCTGGTTATTCAATGACCCTAAATGTCAAAGTGTATCAAATAATAATAATTAATAGATAGGTGTATCATGTGGAAAATCATCAAACATTTTCAAAAAACACCATAAAATCTCAAAAGTGCTGCAGCTAACATACTAGGATTTAAATCAACTCAAAGGTGAAAATCTGAAAAGTTAGCACTGCACTCCCTATAAAGATTTCAATATCTTTCAAACATACAGTGGATATAAAATGTTTACACACCCCTGTTAAAATGTCAGGTTTCTGTGATGGAAAAAATTAGACAAAGATAAATCATTTCAGAACTTTTTCCACCTTTAATGTAACCTATAAACCGTACAACTCAATTGAAAAACAAACTGAAATCTTTTAAGGGGGGAGAAGTAAACATAAAAAATTAAAATAATGTGGTTGCACAAGTGTACACACCCTCTTATAACTGAGGATATAGCTGTGTTCAGAATTAAGCAATCACATTCAAAATCATGGTAAATAGGAGTCAGTACACACCTGCCATCATTTAAAGTGCCTCTGATTAACCCCAAATAAAGTTCAGCTGTTCTAGTAGGTCTTTCCTGACACTTTCTTAGTCGCATCCTACAGCAAAAACCATGGTCTGCAGAGAGCTTCCAAAGCATCAGAGAGATCTCATTTTTAAAAGGTATCAGTCAGGAGAAGGGTACAAAAGAATTTCCTAGGCATTAGATATACCATGGAACACAAATAAGACAGTCATCATCATTTAGAAAATATGGCGCAACAGTGACATTACAAAGAATTGGGCATCCCTCCAAAAGCTGAGAAGAAAACTGGTCTGGGAGGCTGCCAAGAGGCCTACAGCAACATTAAAGGAACTGCAGGAATATCTGGCAAGTACTGGCTGTGTGGTACATGTGACAACAATCTCCTGTATTCTTCATATGTCTGGGCTATGGGGTAGAGTGGCAAGACGGAAGCCTTTTCTTACGAAGAAAAACATCCAAGCCTGGCTAAATTTTGCAAAAACACATCTGAAGTCTCCCAAAAGCATGTGGGAAAATGTGTTATGGTCTGATGAAACCAAGATTGAACTTTTTGGCCATAATTACAAAAGATATGTTTGGCACAAAAACAACACTGCACATCACCAAAAGAACACCATACCCAAAGTGAAGCATGGTGGTGGCAGCATCATGCTTTGGGGTTGTTTTCTTCAGCTAGAACTGGGACCTTAGTCAAGGTAGAGGGAATTATGAACAGTTCCAAATATCAGTCAATATTGGCACAAAAGCTTCAGGCTTCTGCTAGAGGGCTGAAGATGAAGAGGAACTTCATCTTTCAGCATGACGACCCAAAGTATACATCCAAATCAAAAAGGAATGGCTTCACCAGAAGAAGCCCAGACCTGAATCCGATCGAAAATTTGTGGGATGATCTGAAGAGGGCTGTGCACAGCAGATGCCCTCGCAATCTGACAGATTTGGAGTGTTTTTGCAAGGAAGAGTGGGCAAATATTGCTAAGTCAAGATGTGTCATGCTGATAGACTCATACCCAAAAAGACTGAGTGCTGTAATAAAATCAAAAGGTGCTTCAATAAAGTATTAGTTTAAGGGTGTGCACACTTATGCAACCATATTATTTTAGTTTTTTTATTTTCACTTCTCTCAACCTAAAAGATTTTGGTTTGTTGTTCAACTGAGTTGTACAGTTTATAGGTTACACTAAAGGTGGAAAAAGTTCTGAAATGATTTATCTTTGTCTAATTTTTTCCATCACAGAAACCTGACATTTTACCAGGGGTGTGTAGACTTTTTATATCCACTGTATATGCAATGTAAAGTGTAATATATGTAAATCTAATGCACCTAAATACTGTACATAAATACAATGTATACATTGTGCCTATAAATATATCTCAAGCAATAAAATATTCTTTTAAATGTGTAAGACCATGCATAAACAACATAAGTGCAATGTCAATGCAAAAATGAAAAGTCCGTGCCAGCTGATTGTTGAGATATATATTTAGGAATATAATCATTTAAATTATAGGATAGAGTGTCCCTTTTAAAGTATGACACTGCTGCTATAAAATAGTTTGATAAAAGAGCCAAAAGGGTATTAAAGTATACTCTTTTTTTTAAATAAAAGATAATTACCAATATGTAGAGCGCCCCTTTATTTTAATTTTACATAAGACATTATCACTTTAAATTGTCCATCATTAATTTTATTTGATTATCAATTTAAATGGTCCAACATTTTTTCGGTGGGTTACCATCAGGATGAATAGATCTATAAAAGGATAGTGTTGTCAGCTTTTATTTTGTGAGTAGTTAAATGTGCCAGCCTCATAATTTATGTATTATTAAGGATTGCATTTTTATTTGGTTACGTCTGCTCTAGGAGCATCAGTGGCAAGCTGGGAATCAGGCAGAGAAGCATCAGAGGCAAGCTGGACATCAAGTACAGGACTATCCGAGGCAGGTTGGACATCAAGCACCGAACCATCACAGGCAGGCTGGACATTGGGCACGTGACCATCAGAGGCAGGCTGAACATCAGGCACCTGACCATCACAGGCAGGTTGGTCATCATGCATGGAACCCTCTGACTGGGCATCAGGAACAGCACCACCAGGCTGGGCATCAGGAACAATACCACCAGGCTGGGCATCAGGAACAGGATCACCAGCTGGGCATCAGGAACAGGACCACAAGGCTAGGCATCAGACAGCAGTCCACCAGAAGCAGACTTGGCAGTGGACAGCATTGCACCAGATACAGGCTGAACCCAATTGGCAAGCATAGTTGCAGGTTGAACCCCATCAGCAAGCATAGAGGCAGGCTGAACCCCATTAGCAGGCAGCATGGATGAAAAATGGACCCCATTAGTAGGCAGCATAGAGGCAGGCAGATGTAATTGTGGACGGGTGAGGCCTGAATAATGAGAGTCCCAAATATGAAAAAGCAGAAGGCAGAACTGAAGATAAGTCAGGAGCAGATTGGCCTATGGTTGTGGTAGTGACAGGCAGGTCTGAAGCAGAAGGCTCAATTATCATAGGCTGAACCAGAGTGACAGGTATGGTGGCAGGCTTGACCGAAGTAGGAGGTTTCGTGGCAGGCTGGACCGGAGCTAGTGGCATTACGGCATGCAGGAACAGAGCAGCTGGCGTTCAGGCAGACTACACTGGAATTACTGGCATGGAAGCAGACTGGACCGGAGCAGCAAGTGTTGAGGCAGGAGAAGCCAGAGGCAGAATTGTATGAGTTGGGAAAAACTTCCTTTTCTTTTTAGGTTTGGACATTGGAGTCTTGTGTGTGATTGCAGGACCATGGACAGATTGTGCAGCAGATGGAGGAGTAATAACAGTACAGAGAGATGATGGAAAAGGAGGAGCAGTTACAGAAGAGGATTGCTGGGGCAATGGAGTAGTAAAGGGAGTTTTCACAGCTAGCGGAGGCAGAATACTGATATACTGTTGGAAGCAAAGTACCTGTATACTGAACTGAACAAACTGGTGTCTGAGGTTGAAATGGATTGGTGCATGTTAGCTGAAGCTAAATAGGATATACAGTATCTGACCATGTGCGGAGTAGGGGGTTGAACAAATTCCATTTACAGTTCCCTTGTCTGACTAGAGAATGTACTGCATTGATACAATCCATCAGAGCCTTTCATGAATATACCGAATAATGTTAAAAAAAAGTAGGGCTTATTATCTCAAGTAACTACACCAGAGATTCCACTAAAAGGAGGAGAAAAGTCGTCACCACCTTTAGGAATACAAAACAAAGCCAACTCTGCGCAAACCTGAATTAGTAGCTGAACTTCACCAAACATAACTCTGCCTTAATCAACAAGATAATGAGCTGGACATTTGCGTTCCAACAACTGTTCCCTAGTCTGTTCCTTCAATATTTGGCTGCAATATTCTCTGTTCTCTGTTACAAGTAGTGCATAATACAATACCTCCTCTGAGTGCATCTTGCAGCAATTAGCAAATGCTGAGACCAGATACTTCCTAATTCCCAGGTGCAGCCGATCTGATCATTAGTGGCTTAAGTGGTTACGGTGTTCAAGATGTGTATATAACAGTGTGGTTGTGCACAACCTGTGGCCCCTGGAGTACATCAGATGACGAAATGCATAGGGAGGGGCAGAGATGGCGTCACCTCGCACACCAGTGTTGTGTGCTCGTGGCCAGGAGTTCGGAGAAAGCCCAGTTCAATTTCATGTTTGTTTACTTGTGTCAGTGGAGAGACATTGAAATGTTAGTGCATTGCTTTTAAAAATAAAATAAATTTTTTAAGGGTCTTTTGCTATATGAGCCCTCTCTCTCCTCATCCCTCATAATAAATGGGTGATCATGACTGCATATTAAATGGGTGATCATGAGAATTTACCAAGGATAGCACTTGGTCTGCAGACTATTACTTCCAGAAGGGAATGCGCTGCATGCTGGTCTTAACACACCAGCATTTACCTCTGGTGAGTTCATTTAGTATTTCATGGTGGTGGATTGCACAATGGTGTTGGCGGAAGACACGATGAAGTAATAGGAAAGAAACGTTCATGGTTTATTTGAATCAAGTATCACACTTGGGACTGTTTGAATAATTTTGAATGTGCACAGACTTTTCATTTTTGTATAGATATTGCACTTATGTTGTTTATGCATGGTTTTACACATTGAAAAGTTTTTTCTATTGCTTGAGATATTTTTATAGACACAATGTATACATTGTATGTATGTATTTAGGTGCGTTAGGTTTACAAGCACTATATTGCCAAAAGTATTGGGATGCCTGCCTTTACACACACATGAACTTTAATGGGATCAGTCTTAATCCGTAAGGTTCAACATTGAGTTGGCCCACCCTTTGCAGCTGTAACGGTTTCAACTCTTCTGAGAAGGCTGTCCATAAGGTTTAGGACTGTGCCTATGGGAATGTTTGACCATTCTTCCAGAAGCGCATTTGTGAGGTCAGGTACTGATGTCAGACGAAAAGGCCTGGCTCGCAGTTTCCTCTCTAATTCATCCCAAAGGTGTTCTATCGGGTTGAAGTCAGGAACTTGCTTTGTGCACTGGTGCACAGTCATGTTGGAACAGGAAGGGGCCATCCCCAAACTGTTCCCACAAAGTTGGGAGCATGAAAGTGTCCAAAATGTCTTGGTATGCTGATGCCTTAAGAGTTACATTCACTGGAACTAAGGGGCCCAGCCCTTCCTCTGAAAAACAACCCCACACCATAATCCCCCTCCACCAAACTTTACACTTGGCACAATGCAGTCAGGCAAGTACCATTCTCATGGCAACAGCCAAACCCAGACACGCCCATCAGATTGCCAGACAGAGAAGCACTCCAGAGAACACGTCTCCACTGCTCTAGAGTCCAGTGCTTTACCCCATTGCATCCGATGCTTTGCATTGCACTTGGTGATCTAAGGCTTGGATTGAGCTGCTTGGCCATTGAAACCCATTCCATGAAGCTCTTTATGCACTGTTGCTGTACTAATGTGAAGGCCACACAAAGTATGGAGGTCTTTAGCTATTGACTCTGCAGACTTCTGCGCACTCTGCGCTTCAGCATGCATTGACCCCACTCTGTCATTTTATGTGGCCTACCACTTCGTGGCTGAGTTGCTGTTGTTCCCAGTTGCTTCCACTTTGTTATAATATCACTAACAGTTGACTTTGGAATATTTATTAGCAAAGAAATTTCACAGATGGACTTATTGCACAGGTGGCAACCTATCACGGTACCATGCTTGAATTCACTGAGCTCCTGATAGTGACCCATTCTTTCACAAATGTTTGTAGAAACAGTCTGCATGCCTAGGTGCTTGATTTTATACACCTGTGGCCATGGACGTGATTGGAACGCCTGAATGTGACCATATCATCCTTAAAGACTGGTACTTCATACACAGAGACTGTGAGGGTCTTCCTGAAATAGAAATCCCTGGATGTACAGCTTTCATACCCCATTTATTGGTAAACGAATCTTCTATGGGACATTGTTAAGCAATTTGTTTTGGTGAAACACTTTTTCTTCTTTACAGGGCAAGTGTAGTCAGCAAATAACATATCCTTTAAGTGAGAATGTACAAGAAATGATTGGGGGTGCTGAGGTGACCTCCAGGACCCAAATCCATTAACCTCCTTAGCGGTTTTCCCGAGTCTGGCTTGGGGTTAAATCTAGCTGTCAAAACTCGGGGTCATCTCAAACGAAATACCTGGTCCCTGCGATCCGGGTCCTGAGCCGCATGCAGCCATCCCCCCTGTCCGTCTCCTGTCTTTCCCTGCTTCCCTGGTATCTCACGTTGATCAGTGTGATCAGCATGAGCCAGCCGTGCTGTGCCATCGGGAGGCGGGGCTTGCGGGGGGCGGGATTTTATAAAATAGATCAGTGTCAAAATAAAGTGCTACTCTAGTGCATACATTGTAACTTTACCTCAGATATTTCCATAGTGCAGTTTTTCAGTTTCTGTGACTAAAAACGGTTTTGCACTCATGGCTTCCAAAAAGCATGTAGCTAGCGCCAAAGCGATACTTGAATTGAGCGATAGCGACTCATGTGGTGATTTGTCTTCAGACATCGACAGTAAACACAGCGGCGAATCTGAGATTGACGTGAGTGATCTGCGCACGTGGTGCACTATTGATTATGGTACGCCAGCGCCACCAAGATTTCTGTTTACCGGCGCACCTGGTATGAAAATCCACGTTGAAGGTGACAACCCCTTGGCGTACTTAGAATTGTTTCTGACCAATGAGGTTATTGAAATTATCGTATGGGAGACAAATAGGTACGCAGCACAACAACTAGCTGCTCCACATAGCAGGTTTTCACGAAGCAGAAAGTGGAAACCTGTGACCAAAGAGGACATTTGGCTGTTTCTCTGCCTAATTATTCTGCAAGGAGTGTGGGGAAACCACTGCAGAAATGGTACTGGACCAGCAACAAAATGCTCGCCACGCCGTTCTTTGGCACAGTCATGTTGGAGTACAGCTTTTCCCTTATTATGAAATTTTTGCACTTCGCAAATAATGAGGATTTTGATGAAACAACTCATCCGGCTCCCAAGCTAAAAAAAATTAGGATGTCTCCCAAATAATTGTAAGAAATTTCCAGCAGAGCTATGTGCCAGAGAGAGACATCAGCATAGATGAAAGTCTAATGGCCTACAAAGGAAGGCTCAGCTGGATACAATGTATCGCATCCAAGAGTGTATGATTTGCCGTCAATTCCTACCTGCTGTACGAATCCTCTACCGGCTACATATGGAACACAGTTATATACACCGGCAAAGGAATAAAATTTGATCCCAAGTACAGCAACTACGGAATGGCAACATCTTCTGTCCTGTCACTGATTGAGCCTTTGCTAAACCAAGGCTGCTGTGTAACGATGGACAATTTCTACACCGCTCCAGAATTTTACAAGGTTCTTCTTCAGAACAAAATGGATGCATATGGAACTGTTCTGTCTAACCGGTGCAACCTGCCAGCGATGTTTGCAAAAAACAAATTGAAGCCGGAAGAATTAGTTGCCTGGCAGAAAGGCAAAATCATTGCACTGAGATGGCAGGACAAGAAAGATGTGTGCCTAATGAGTACCATTCACAATGCCTCTGCAGTGATGGTACAAACAATAGGTGGGAAAAACATCCAGAAGCCGCAGGTTGTTATTGACTACAACAGCACCATGGGAGGTGTCGACAGAGCTGATCAAGCTATGACATTCTATCCGGTGATGAGAAAGCAGCAAAGGAAATACTACAAAAAGATTTTCCAGCATCTTCTGGAACAGTGCTTGTGGAATGCCTATATTCTGTTCCGCAAAAACAGTGACAAGCCTGTGGTTCATGTGGACTTTATCTGGAGAATTGCAGAATCCATTTTCCTCAAGCATCAAACACCATCAGTGTCTGTGGGTAGATCCGGACGACGTGCTGTGGGAGTTGTCAACCGAGAACGCCTGACTGGACGTCACTTTATGGACCACATCCCACCAACCCAAAAAAAGGCAGCACCTACACAGATGTGTGTGGTATGTTGCTCTCGGCAAGATGAGAGTGGAAAAAAAATCCGCAAGGAAACGAGGTTCCACTGTCCTGATTGCGATGTCGGACTTTGTGCAGTCCCGTGTTTCAAAATATACCATACCCGTGATGTTTTCTAGAATATGCAGTGTCTATATAATATTGTTTGGACAGAGTTCCATGTGTTTGATTTGATTCCATTATTTAATTTATTATTATATTATTATTTTTTATGATATTACAATTTAGTAAAATTTATTAAACTTTATTGCACCAAGGATGTCTACTAGACTCTTGTTTAAACAGATTTCAGTGAGTTGTTCCTAAGAATTACAGGCCTACAATAAAAAAACAACATATTTCCATTGAAAACAATGTACCGCTTTGAACACAGAAATGCTGACATAATCATACCGCTAGGGAGGTTAACCTTCAAAGTAGATGTCTCTAGTAGAGGCAACTTCAAGTTAGTTTATACCACCTCCACAAGGTGTCAGGACTTGTGTCATTACCTGCTTCACCTGATGGCCACCAGCGGGTGTCTCCTATCAGCTGAGCTATGCGAGTAATTAGGCTGCACCTGACATAGGCTGCTGGGAGGTATATAATCCCACCCTTGACTGAAATTCAGTGCTTCAGTCTTCTTCCTGTGAGCTGTGTGTTACTTTACCTTACCCTGAGACCTTGTTCCTCTGACCTGCTCCTATACCCTTCTCCCTGCATCCAGCTTCCAGTACCCTGCTCCCTGCTCCCCTTGTTTCCTGTCTCTGTCCTGACCTTGCCCTGCTCATGTGTGCTCCCTCCATTTGCACATTGTTAGGTTGTCATTTGGGTTGCTGCACTTTCATATTTATTTTTCACTTTATATAGTTTATTAGTTTTCTGGTGGTGGTATTGGAGGTGTATTATTTATTTTAATAAACGTAATTTAACTTCATTCAGCCTAGTTCCTGATTTCTTAAGATGCAGCCTACTGATCTGGTCATCCTTACTGGATGCCTGCATTTGGTATCCCTAATATAAGGCATTCGATCAAAACCGTGGGAGGAGTAGACTCTGCAGAAAAGAGTTCATCTTCTCCTTCCTCTTCCACTGGTGGCTTCTAAGCAGGTTCATCCTCCATCACAATGGAGGAGTGCAGTAAAAAGGGAATGTTTCTGTTTTTGACCCAGGCAGTCTTAATTGGACTCCAAAGAGCTGGGTTTGCAACTCAGCAATGACAAAAAATACTTCCTTTGACACAAAGAAATTGGGGGGAGGTGCCCAAGAGGTAGTTAAACATCCAATTAAGTGTAGGGATTCAGAGCCTAGGAACTAACTGACCCCCAGAGGAATTGGGAATCTTCTCCCTCATTTTCTTTTCTCTGTTGTAGTTGTAGCAAGGCATTCTGAAAGAATTTGCTTGGACCTTAAGTGTATGAGCAGACCACGTCATCTGAGAGGGACTCATGTACAGTGGGGATCGAAAGTTTGGGCACCCCAGCTAAAAATTTGTATTAATGTGCATAAAGAAGCCAAGGAAAGATGGAAAAATCTCCAAAAGTCATCAAATTACAGATTAGACATTCTTATAATATGTCAACAAAAGTTAGATTTTATTTCCATCATTTACACTTTCAAAATAACAGAAAACAAAAAAATGGCGTCTGCAAAAGTTTGGGCACCCTGCAGAGTTAATATCTTGTACTGCCCCCTTTGACAAGTATCACAGCTTGTAAACGCTTTTTGTAGCCAGCCAAGAGTTTTTCAATTCTTGTTTGAGGTATCTTTGCCCATTCTTCCTTACAAAAGTCTTCCAGTTCTTTGAGATTTCTGGGCTGTCTGTCACGCACTGCTCTTTTAAGGTCTATCCGTAGATTTTCAATGATGTTGTGGTCAGGAGATTGTGAAGGCCATGGCAAAACCTTCAGTTTACGCCTCTTGATGTAATCCCCCGTGGATTTCGAGGTGTGTTTAGGATCATTATCCATTTGTAGAAGCCATCCTCTCTTTAACGTCAGCTTTTTCACAGATGGCATCAAGTTACCATCCAAAATTTTCTGAAATTTTATTGAATCCATTTTTCCTTCTACTCGTGAGATGTTCCCTGTGCCACTGGCTGCAACACAACCCCAAAGCATGATTGATCCAACCCCATGCTTAACAGTTGGACAGAGGTTCTTTTCATTAAATTCTGTGCCCCTTCTTCTCCAAACGTACCTTTGCTAATTCCGGCCAAAAAGTTCAATTTTAACCTCATCGGTCCACAGAACTTGTTTCCAAAATGCATCGGGCTTGTCTATATGTTCATTTGCAAAGTTCAAACGATGATTTTTGTGGTGAGGACATAGAAGAGGTTTTCTTCTGATGACTCTTCCATGAAGACCATATTTGTACAAGTATCTCTTTATATTGGAATAGTGTACCACAACTCCAGTGTCTGCCAGATCTTTCTTGAGGGATCGTGCAGTCAAATGTGGGTTTTGAATTGTTTTTCTCACAATCCTGCGAGCTGTTCTGTCTGATATTTTTCTTGGTCTTCCAGATCTTGCTTTAACTTCCACTGTTCCTGATGACTGCCATTTCTTAATTACATTCCAAACAGAGGATATTGACATCTGAAAATGCTTTGCTATCTTCTTATAGCCTTCTCCAGCTTTGTGAGCGTCAACTATTTTCAGTTTCAGTTTTCTAGACAACTGCTTAGAAGAACCCATGGTGCTGATTGTTGGGGCAAGGTCAGATGAGTCTGGGCATTTAAAACCTTTGAGATTGACATAACCTGGTCTTCCCAGACGATGATTGAGAACAATCCATGACACTGGCAGGTCTCAGCTTGGCAAAGGGGGCAGTGCATGCTATAAATTCTGCAGGGTGCCCAAACTTTTGCAGACGCCATTTTTTTGTTTTCTGTTATTTTGAAAGTGTAAATGATGGAAATAAAATCTAACTTTTGTTGTCATATTATAAGAATGTCTAATCTGTAATTTGATGCTTTTTGGAGATTTTTCCATCTTTCCTTGGCTTCTTTATGCACATTAATACAAATTGTTAGCTGGGGTGCCCAAACTTTCGATCCCCACTGTAATAATCCTGTTTGTAAAAAATCCTCACTGTATGGAAGAGCTGCACCCAGGACCAGGATTCCTGTTCCCAGGTGCCATTGATTGACCTCACCTACAATAGCATAGGCAGCAATCAGCTTTGAGGAAAAACAAAGTGCCAAATAATTGCTGTACCCTCAGCACACAACTTAAACTTGTGTTCTGTTTGCAGGACCTTGCAGAGGAATGTTACCCCTGTAGTTGTTTCCATTGTATAATACGCTGGGGTAAACAAAGAGAATACTGCCCCGAAAATACATGGTATAGAACTGTTGAAAACAGCCCCTTCCCTCCAGTTCATTGCCTGGGTAGTCCCACAGTAACATACTTCTATCTGCCATCAAACATTTTTTTCTGTTTTAGCACTTTTATTAAAGTTTCAAGGCGATACAGACATTGGGTATAACACATAAAAAAGCAAGCTTTCAGTAGTGTTGTATGATAAGATAAATGGTCATGTACAGTATACTGTAGCCATTAGATAGCATCTAAGAGAATTCCAAGAACAGTCATTTACGTATATCCTGCCCAGAAGTATGTGGTTTTTATATCCATACATTTATACATTTTGAGCTTAATAACAGAGCTAAAATAAACAGAGGCAAATGTATAAAGTGGCCTTGAAGAGAAAGTGGTAACTGCATGTAATGCTTCCAGTAGAAGAAGAACATCACTGATGTAGAGCTATGGTAGGAGACAGGAAGAAATTAGAGGAGAAAGAGTCCATCACAATGTTTTAATGCATTTTCAGTTCTATTAAAAATTATTTACAGATTTACTTTTCAATCGAGATGGCAATCCGGGCAACTAAAATAGACCACCAAAAGCACATAGTGGGGGAGAGTAAAAACAATTTCCTCAAACTTTTTAAATATATTAACAGTAAGAAAGCAAGGTCTGAGCATATTGGCCCCATAAAGGATAATTAAGGGATGTTGGTTGCAAAAGACAGTGAGAAGGCATTTGTACTAAATGCATTCTACTTCGCAGTTTTTACAAAGAAAAAGGAGGGATATAGTAATAAAGACTGTATTAGTTGAGTTATCAAAGAACATAGCCAGATTATAGCCAGACCGTTGTTCTTAAT
Organism: Staurois parvus; assembly: GCF_062004578.1. Taxonomy (NCBI): domain Eukaryota; kingdom Metazoa; phylum Chordata; class Amphibia; order Anura; family Ranidae; genus Staurois; species Staurois parvus. The sequence goes on from NW_028317932.1 coordinate 1,830,823, forward strand.
TTTTATGAACAGCTTACTGACTGGAATGGTGTCAGCTGATTGGCAAAAAGCCAACATGGTACCAATATTTAACCACTTGCTGCCCCTTCACAGTACATTTGCTGTGGCAGGGTGGCAGCTGCAGGCACAGTCAGGTCAGATACATGATTCAGCCTCTTCTGGGTTAGGAGCGCACAGCGCACCCATCCTGTGACCACTGTATCCACAGAGGATTACTGTTACCAGTAACCGGGTATCGTGCGATTGCTATGATTGGTCATAGCAATCACATGATAACAATGTAAACAACCTGTCATGAATGGCTTTCCATTTATGAACAGCTTGCTTACTGTTGTGATCTGTAATTGCCCCACAGCAATCACATGGTACCTAAGTACCTGTACCATGTGATTAGCTGTAGCCAAACACAGATCACAATCATAGGCAAGCTGTTCATGAATGGGAATGAAGTAAACTGTCGGTGTTTCAGAACCTGCTCCAATCTAAAATTCTGCACAGAACTGTGAGTATTCCCAGCTGGGTGCCTTCCTGCTGGTCTGTTTGAAAGTTTGAGCTATTCCTTCAGAACTAGTTTTATTTATTTCAACCGGCTCAGTGTGTTTACTGCGGCCACAATGCTGTACCTACACACAAGTGCATCCAAACTGATCAATTTTCAAATATATTTACCATAGTGTGAAGTAAGAAATTTTTTTATTTTTCATTTTTTATTGGATATGTTTTATAACAGTATATTTTTAAATTTATATGATACAAAACCATTGGTGATCAAATATCACCAAAAGAAAGCTTAATTTGTGTGAAAAAAGATATGAATTTCATTTGCACACAGTTGCCACTTAAAGTAGCACAGTGCTGAATAGCAAAACAATGCTCTGGTCATGAAGGGGATAAAACTTTCAGGAGGGTTAGTGGTTAAAAAATGTCAGTGATATATACCTGGAAACTACAGGCCAGTCAGTCTAACACTGATAGTATGTAAATTATTAGAGGGGATGATAATGGACCATATTCAACAATTTGCTGATGAAAACAGTATCATTAGTAGTAATCAGCATGGATTTATGAATGATCGTTCTTGCCAGACCAATCTAGTAACATTCTATGAGCTGTCATCTAGATAAAAGAAGGCCTGTGGATGTGGTGTATCTGGATTTTGCAAAAACATTTGATACAGTTCCCCATAAACATTTAATTCACAAATTGAGGTCTGTTGGCATAGACCATAGGGTATGTACCTGGAAAGAAAACCAGTTACAGGGGTGCGTCCAAGGGTCATAATAAAGAGCGTGTACTCAGAATGGTTTGGAGTGTTAAGTGAAGTACCCCGAGGCTCTGTCCTGGCACCAATTCTGTTTAACTAATTCACAAATGATATAGAAGCTGGCATAAATAGTTCAATCTCAATGTTTTCTGAAGATACAAAGCTAAACAGGGCAATACCTTCATAGCAGGTGATGTTGAAAAATGTAAAGTAATTCAATTACTAGCTAGAAAGTGAACATTTGGGGGATTCCAGGATGAAAAAAGATTTGGGGGTCCTAGTAGATCAGAGGCTCAGCAATGCCAAGCTGCAGCAAGCAAAGCTGGCAGAATATTAGCATGCATAAAAAAGGGAATTTATTCAAGAGGTAAAACTATAATCTTGTCACTTTACAAGAGTCTGGTCATCTTGAGTATGCCATCTGGTCAGCAGATCTCAGGAAGAATGTTTGGAACTGGAGAGAGTCCAGAGAAGGGCAATAAAGCTTATAAGGGGACTGGAGGACCTCAGTTATGAGGAATGACTACAAGCATAAAACGTATTATCCCTGGAGAGGAGACGCTTGAAAGGAGATATGATAGCAATATACAATATACGTACACACACCTCAAGTATGATTCAAAGGGAAAAAAACAGTTTAAAGTAGTTTCAGGGAGCTTAAGAAGACACGCAGTCACTCACTGAAATTGGAGGTTTAATCTTAAACTGCGTAGAGGGTTCTTTACTGTCAGAGCAGTAAGGATGTGGAATTCCCTTCCACAAGTGGTGGAGTCAGTGGGGAGTGTTGATAGTTTCCAAAAAACTATTATATGGGCATCTTAGCAAACACAATATACAGTACAGGGATAAAGGAATTATCATTGATACGAACACATGCACACACACACCCACACAGGTTGAACTGGTGTCTTTAGTCAACCTTACCAACTATGTAACTACATTATTTCATTTTGATTGTTTTCCTTCTAAGTCAACCCTGCCCATATCAAGCAAACATGGACAGGGAAGGCAATCCACACAAATCTTGGCAACTGGGAAGTATGCTGCCGAAAGGGGGACTCATATAGATTTTGATTCATTACAGTCCCTACTTCACTCTAGTAGCCACTCCAATTGCTTGTACTGCACAAGAGAGCTGACCGCAGCTGTTGGCATCACTCTGGTACAACCGCGGAACGTTCAGCAACGTACGCGCACGTCCAGAAGTGGTTAATGTCTTTAGGGCACTTCTGAATGTGTTTGTCATCCTTATAGTATTTGGGAAAATAATATTTATTCTCACAATATTTGCAAATTGCAGCTTTGCTCTTAGCAGAAATTGCACTCTGGAAATTATTCCAAACTCCAGATGTTGGTCTCACTATTTTACTGAGAGGAAAAAAAGAAAAAAACTATGTACTGGCCAGACTATAGGTAAGCACTATACATTAATAGGAATCCATTAATAGGAATCTTTTAAAGATTATAAAGATAAACTAATTTGACAGACAAATTTACCCTCTTACCTGTCAATTAAGACCTGAGAGGACAGAAACTATCATCTACTGTATCCCAACAATCACCCAACTGTACAAGGTCCAAGATGGAGCCCACAAGCAAACTAAACCAGAGCCTTTCCGTTGCAGTGCCCCCTAGTGGCACAATGCATAGTCCTCTTGTTTGAGAGCTTCATTGGGAAGTACAGTGTTACTTGAACTGTATTCCAGGATTTGTTGTCTTCAGCTGAGAGAACTTGCAATAATTTATGACGTTACATAAAGTTGTCAGAAATCTTTTGTTAAGGTTGTCATGTTATATAGTTTGAATACCACGTTATAGGTATATTTTTTATTATTGTAAAAGAACATATTCCACGCTTCTTTTTTAGAAAAAGTTTTACAGAAAAATACAGAAAACCGCTTTGAAATAAAAAGAAAACAAAAATGTTTTTGCCAGTTTCCGTTTTTCCCAGGACTTCCCATCCCTAGATAGATCCTTGTTTGGGCACTTTGTTATACAGTATGTGGTAGCAACACTGCCCCTTTCTCAGTTTGTAAATCAGCCTGTCCCATGCTCTCCCAAAGGAAAACAATAAGCTGCGGTGCTGATGCATGTTGCCCAGACATATTGCACCATTTAAAAAAAGGTCTATGAAAAAACAATTGCAGCCAGCAATAATTAGGAAATATGCCCTGTGACAAAAACATGCATCCTGTTATTACTGTAGTGCATATGGAAAGGAACAGGCTGTAAAGAGGCTGCACAACATCAGCAATATATAAATATACACAACAATGGATGACAGAATGACAAAAGGTAACCCCCTCCCCCATTCTCTAAGATACACAACATTTTGCTACCTAAATGACATTCAGAAAAAGAAAAAGCTTACATCTACTTTAACAGATCTGCAAGTGATTACAAGCCTTATACTAATCTCTTCTTATGCAGTTTGTTAACACAATTCCTAAAGCCTAGAACACATGATCAGAAAATCGTACAAAAAATACCGCTTTGGAAGCGATCGTATCATACACTGATTGTTAGTTACACAGTTTTTGTCCGAAATTATTCAAAGGGACAATCACAAACATTTTTCTCAGGCGATACCAGATCGTACGATTGTCATTTAATCAGTACAGTTTTTGCCCAAAAATACAATACAAATACTTTACATAACTTTTGAATTTTTTTCTGTTTTACAAGAATTTTCATAACTTTAGTAACCTTACACTTTCCATATGAGACTAATATGCCAAAAAAAAAATGGACGATCTATCGTCCAATATTCTCACCATGTGTACAGGGCTTTATGCTTTCCCTTTCACAGATAAAGCACACTGTCGCGTACCTGATAGGAAAATGAAATGACGAGTTTGGTCCCACTTGTGTCACTAGCCCTGACCCCGCTGGAAGTGGAACAGAGGGTGCCTAGAGACCAGGGGAACAAGAGTGCCAGCAGGTGTTGCCTGAAGAGCTTGCAGCTGGAGTCCTTATGAGACTGGCGAACCACCGGTTCAGGAACAGTAGTGATGTGTAGAGCTGGTATCAGGGGCGGACTGACAACTCATGGGGCCCCCGGGCAATAGGGGATCATGGGGCCCCTGTGTTCTTGCCCAAACTCAAAAAAGCCTATGAAAAAGGTACCGGGGCATCTCATGGGGCCCCCTACTGACCCCGGCCCTTGGGCAGTGCCCGAGTTTCCAAATGGTCAGTCCGCCCCTGGCTGGTATAGTAGACAGCCAGGAGTGCACCTGAGCAGGGCAGGAAGCTGGGATGGGAGAAAGGAGCAATGTCACAGGAATAGCCAGGGTCATCAACAGGCGGACAATGATGTACCAAATCATAAGCAAGCCGAAGTTAGGAACAGAGCTGGGGTCAGGAACGAGCATCAAGGCAGGAGAGGAATCAGAAGTCAGGCCAGGAACAAGCCGCGTCAGCAACAAGGGGATCATACAGGAACGAGCAGGAAACAGGGAAACAGCTGAAGACCAATCAGCATTAAGAACAGGCAGAGGCATCCTTTAACCACCTCCTACCCGCCATATAGTAATATGATGGACGCAAGGTGGTTCTCTCGTTCTGGGAGGATGTCATATGACGTCCTCCCATTCTAACTGCGCATGCGCGGCTCCCGAAGTGCGCAGCGTGGTGATCGGCGGTGCACTGTGTCCCTCGGACACAGCGGATCACCGATCAACGGAAGAGCCAAAGATGTCGGCTCGGTCATGTGATCAACTGTGTTCAATCACAGGTGATCACATGTAAACAGGGAAATGCCGGTTATCGGCATTCCACGGAGGGAACATGTACACTGATCATCAGAGCACTGATGATCAGTGTGCCCTGATGATCAGTGTAGCCCCAGCAGTGCCACCTGTCAGTGTCCATCAGTGCCAGCTGTCAGTGCTCATCAGTGCCACGTGCCAGTGCCCATCAGTGCCACATCAATGCCACATATCAGTGCCTACCAGTGCACATCAATGCCACATATCAGTGCCCATCTGAGCTGCCTTTCAGTGTCACCCATCAGTGCCAGTCAGTGCCACTTATCAATGCCAATCAGTGCCACCTGCCAGTGCTGCCAATTAGTGCCACCTATCGGTGCCAGTCAGTGCCGCCTATCAGTGCGCATAATGCTGTCTATCAGTGCCCGTCAGTGCCGCCTATCAGTGCCAGTCAGTGCCACATAACAGTGCCAGTCAGTGCCACCTAACAGTGCCAGTTAGTGCCGCCTATCAGTGCCAGTCAGTGGCTCCTATCAGTGCCATATATCAGTGCCCATCAGTGATGCCTGTCAATGCCCATCAGTGCCACCTACCAGTGCCTCCTCATCAGTGCCCATCAATGCCACCTATCAGTGTCCATCAGTGTAGCCTATCAGTGCCCATCATTGCAGCCTCATTAGCGCACATCAGTGAAGGAGAAAAATCACTTATTTACAAAATTTTATAACAAAAACAACGAAAAAACTTTTTTTTTTCAACATTTTCAAAGGTTTTTGGTTTGTTTAAGAAAAAATAAAAAACCCAGAGTTGATTAAATACCACCAAAATAAAGCTCTATCTGTCACAAAAAATTGATAAAAATATCATATGGGTACAGTGTTGCATGACCGCGCAATTGTCATTCAGAGTGCAACAGTGCTGAAAGCTGGAAATTGGCCTGGGCAGGAAGGGGGTATAAGTGCCCTATAGGCTTATGGTTAAATAGTCCGTCTGGCGCCAAGATTCGCTGTGTGTGTGCACGTGCTTGTGCGTGATCGCGCATTTCTGTGCGCATGCGCACGTCTGGTCAATATTCTGTGGATATTTCTGTGCGCATGTGCATTTCTATTAGCCAGCCATCTCACAGGAATTCCCTTACACACACTTTCAGTATGGACCTTGTGCCCTCACCTTTGATAATGAGGGGTCTGGCTAATCCAAAAGCCCCCTTATTGGCCCTTTTAAGCCAACTGACCAAAGTTCAAAGGCCAGGCAATATATTATGATTACAAAGAATTCAGTCTGGTGAATTGATACACCTGGACTGCAAATTTCGAATCAGCTGGATTTGCGGTGAACCCATGGTAGCTACAAACCTGGACCTTTTCTTGTCTGCCAAATTATTTATAATTTGGTCCAGCTACATTGGTGTTTCGCACACCTCTGCCAGACACAACAGCCAGGAGGGTGACATGATGTTCTCTGTTATAGTTAGATACTGTCACAAGGTATAATCAACTTGCCTCCCTGTTACAGAGATCCATCCTGGGAATTTATTGCTCTGGATTGAGACAAGTACACTCTGTAGAGCTTTGTTGATGTTTCATGTCAGAGGTTTACAACCACTTTAACCACTTCAATACCGAGCACTTTTACCCCCTTCCTGCCCAGACCAATTTTCAGGTTTCAGCGCTCTCACACTTTGAATGACAATTGCGTGGTCATGCAACACTGTACCCAAACTAAAATGTTACCATTTTGTTCACACAAGAGCTTTCTTTTGGTGGCATTTAATCACCACTGGGGTTTTTATTTTTTGCTAAATTAACAAAAATTTTGAAATAAAACCCCATGTTTCTTTGTTTCTGTTATAAAAGTTTGCAAATAAATAATTGTTCTTCATAAATTTAGGCCAAGATGTATTCTGCTACATTTCTTTTGTGTAAATAACACAAATCAGTGTTTATTATTTAGTCTGAAGAAAAGTTAGAGTTCACAAACTATGGTACAGTATATATCTGAAAATTGATCAGTCCTGAAGTACTGAAAGCCAATCTAATTTCTTGAGGCTCAAAAATGTCAGAACAGTACAGATATCCCCAAATGATTCCTTTTTGCACAGTAGACAGTCCGACGTATTTCATAACAGGCATGGTGAGTTTTTTGAAGTTGTATTTTTTTTGTCACAATGTTTTAGAAAATGAAGAAATTAAAAAAATGATTTTCACAATTTTTTTTTACTTACTGTCACCATTGCAGTACAGCGTCATCATATAACTGGTGTGACAGTGATCAGGGACACTGACTGGTGACAGTACGAAATTTTTTTTTTTTTAATTTTTTTTACATGTTTTTATTTTTTATTATTTTCTCCTTTTTTAAGATTTTTTTTCATATGACCAAAGTAGTATAATGTTACCATAGTAACATTGTACTACTTTGAGGAAGTGATCAATATTTTATTTTTTTTTACACAAATTTCTTTGCTATAATCAAGCATTTAACTGAATGAAATCGATTCATTCAGGTTTTCTTGTTGTGATTAGTTGTGTTTGGCCACGGTTAATCGCATGGCACAGATGGACTGTGATTGGCCCAGCCTGTGCATGTGACCACTGTGACCATTCCCAGATAGGCACACTTGTATACAATGGATGGCATGAAAGGAAGCCATCCATTGTATTCAACTGTCATGTGACCTGCTGTGATTAGTCTCAGCAGGTCACATGGTACTGGGGCGGATACACAGATCTGTCATTGGCCGTGTCCGAGGTACATAGCCGGTGACAGATCTTGCCACAGCACGGTCCTGCATGCTCAAAGCGTGATCCGGGAAGGACGTCATATGAAGAGAGGTTCACCCGGCTTTCATTTTACTATAGGCCCGGCGGGAAGTGGTTCAGAACTACCTGCATCTGATTCAGGCAAGCATTTGTGCTAGTGTCAGCAAAATTACTGACATGTGGCAAATTCAGGTAGTTCTTACTGCCACCACTTTAAGGCCTCATGCACACAGGATTTTTTGAAAACTCTCCTAGAAGCTTTTCCTCCTGGCAGCAGTATTTTTGTAGAAAAACTGGGTTTGTATGTTCACCTTCTGTCTTTGCATATTTTCACGCAAACCAAAAACATACTGCAAGCTTCAATGATTTAGATACAGTCTCAAACTGTGTGCCAGTGATGAGGAAATTAGGTTATTAGCCCATTCAGAAAAGAGGGCTTACTATATGTAAGCACAGTGGCTCAATGGTTAGCCCTTCCACCTGGCAGTGCTAGGGTCATTGGTTCGAGTCCCAACCACAGCACTACCTGCCTGGAGTTTGCATGTTTTCCCTGTGCCTGCATGGGTTTCCTCCCACACTCCAAAGACATGCTGGTAGGTTAATTGGCTCCTGTCTAAACTGGCCCTAGTATGTGTATGTATGAATGTAAGTTAGGGACCTTAGATTGTACGCCCCTTGAGGGTTAGGGACTGATGTGAATGTACAATATATATGTAAAGCACTGCATAAATTGACGGTGCTATACAAGAGCCTGTGATAAATATGTGAAAGGTACTGTTCACAGTTAAGTTCTGCATACAGTATTTGCTGGTGTCATAGAAAGAAGTGTCTGACTTAAAGGCTTGCATCTCCGGTAGCGGCACATTCACTTATAGTTATGTATTAAGTTAAGAATTGTTTTCCAAAATTGTTGGAGCCAGAGTGATTCCAGGGAACTCTTCATTAGTATCACTTTCATAATTACAGCTGCAGAGACAAAAAAAAGGTTTACTTAGCTGTAACTGTACCCATGTAATTGGCATGCTTTGAAGGGCATTTGTGAGTTGCTTGACCAGGAGATAACCTTCACCCTGAGTGCTCCATGACGATTTATCTGAAAGGTCATTCCACTAATGTAATGCAGCACCTCTGTGTGTCAGAGATTCTCTAAGCACAAAACAGCCATTCATGAAAAAGCGATTTCATGGCTCCAAAGGAAACCTCTTATCGTCTTTTGTATTTTGTTTTTCTAACATTTCACTCAGGCGGTTTCACTTTGCTTACACTTTCAGTTCTGGATATAAACAGCCCTTTAGAGACTTTCATCAGAGCAAGTAAAACACTATTGACAAAAACTCTCCAAACGTCCCTCCAATTCATCGGCCTGTAACCATCTTTTCAGAAATATAGTCAACAGCTAATGCTAAAAAGGCTAATAAAAGTCAGCAAAAATTGAACGAAACCTTGAACTGACATTGCATTTTTAAGTGAGAACTTTCCACAAAATACTGATACAGTGACAAGCAGTACATCATTCACAATATGTAGAGAAGAAACACAAAATTTTGTAATAAATAGGTTTTGAGACTTATGTCTGTTCTTCAAAACTGAACTCCAAGCTGTTATACATAAATAATAATTTAGTTACATTTTTCTTAAAATCACCATACCATTTAATAAAGGTGAGTATTTATTTTATTAATAGTCATTTTTATTGGTAAACTCCGGTTCATCATTACATATCACAAATATCCATATCTCATAAAAGAATATGTGTGCAACAGCAGCATATAAAGGCAGGGTACATATTTTAATAAACATTTCCCTTATAAAACATTAACCCATCTTAATTTAAGGCTAGTCACAGGTTTATTGTGAGCACCCAGTATTCCCTTAACATTATAACATTGTCTAAATACCGTACATGTCTACACCATAAGTTCCAAACAGGCTTCCAACAAACCAATGCCCTTGTAGGGGTAACAACCCAATTGAATTATTGCTGGCAAGGTAAGAAACTACCAGTAAAGCTGTGACAAAGCATAAAATTGGGAGAGCAGGTGGGAAATTGCTTGGATTGGTCAGCAACCCCACCCTGAGCCCCTTTTAAAATATTTTGAACTTTCACACTACTTTCTGACCTTGTCCAATCTTGACCTTTGACCCTTTGGGCAGTCACAGAGGAGAGTAACTAACTCCCAAAGTCTTCCCATCATGTAGATGTTTCCAGCAACCAGGGATGCCTTTCTTTAGGCTAGGTTCACATCTGGCATTTTGTGAAGCTCCTGCTCATTTTTGGGTGATAAGCTTTGCCACAATCACGGCAAAACAGCACAGTATTTCGGTGGCATTGAAAATGAATGGCACCCTAACAGGCATGGTGCATTTTGTCATTATTGCAGAGCACTTTGGGATCATGGGCAGAATCTCAGCAATTACAGCTGAGATCACAAAATGCCCGATGCGAACCTAGTCTAAAAGTCAAGGGGCCCTGTATCTACAGGGGACATATGTACTACATTCCTGTGCGTATCAATGTTTTTGCTACCACGAGTCATAATTGATTATAACTATGCTGCATTGCACTCATGTAATCACTAGAGATCACAATACTGTATACTGGAAGATAAAACAGCAAGTTTGAGTTGTCTGTATTTTTCTATGTAGGTTTATGTCATCTGCAAACACAGAAATTGTACTTTCGTTCCCAAACTCAGTAATTTATACATAAACCAAAATAAATGGTCCCAAAATAGAACTTTGGGAAACCCAATTGACAACCTCAGACCATTAAGCCTATGAATCATTAATCACAACTCTCTGAATGCAGACTTTCTGAGCCATTATAGACTTAACTATATATCTACTATCTGAATTTACATATTAGCTATTTTTTGAGGAATTTTGCTTATGCTTTAACAAAGTCAAATCTACATACTACATAAACAGCTGCCTCTATGTCAAAGTTTCTTGATTACTTTCTTATTCACTTTTCACATAGAAACAGATATAAAAACCTTTTCTATGAACCTTTGCTTTCCAAGACAGAGCAAAGGCAGGAATATTACCAGCCCCGTAATGTGAAGAATCAAGCCAGGATTATGTAATATCAGCTAAATCATAGTGTTTTTCATGAACCAAAAGTGTGCTGCATTGTAACAATACATCACACCACCCCTACACCAGCACGCACTGCCACTGGTGTGAATAACCCCCTAATTCGTTTACATGGTTGTACCCTGTATTATTATTATTATTATTATCATTAATATTATTGTTGTTGTTTGTGTACCAATTTGTACATTTTTATTAAAAAATATAAAATATTAGTTTTAAAAATAAAATTAAAACTTTCCCAAAACCAATATGGTTTTCCTTTAAGGTATTATATGCAATCTCTTACTTCAGGAAATCGGTGGGAAACTGTAGATCAGTTAATTTAATTAAGAATTATTTTCTCTTATCAATCATGTGCCACGTCTTCCTACAGGTCCAGAAAATTCAGACATTGATAAATCATTTTCTTGGGGCTTCTGGACTGTCTGCTGCACAGCTGCACACAATTAGCAGCGGGTGCAAATTAATCATAACGAGGGAATTACTATCAATCCTTTGAGTCCTCCAAGCTGCAAGCTGTGTATCACTTATGTTACCGGTGAATATAAATAATTATAATCAGTGCAGAGCAAAAGGGGAAAATAGCATTGTATATATTATTGCAACAGTTTTTGCATTTATTAGCGAAAGGCATTCTGCAAGTAAAACCACATGCTAGGATATGGTATGATATACAGATGGAATAATTTAATTCCAATACATATCAAGATATGAAACATTACTCCCTAAGAGGTTCTTCAAGAACAAGTATAACACTTTCTACTTACAAAATTCAGTGATTTTTTTTCTCTCAGATTATTCGCCTCCACAGGAGAGCTAAAAGAGAGCTAAAGGCTTAGAAAATTCTGAGTAGTGCTTTCCAATCTTTTCTTTGTTATTTTGTGCTCATCGTCACAGTAATGGTAATGTTTATTATATGGCCAAACGTTTGTTGACACCTGACTTTATGAAATTGTTGGACATCCCATTCTTTGTGAATACAACAGCCTTAATTACCGGTAATCTGGGAAGGCTTTCCACAAGATTTTGGAGTTGTCTGTGGTAAAATGTGCCCAATCAATCGAAAGAGCATTTGTGAAGTTAGGTACTGTTAGGAGCGCCAGATGTGCTTATGGTCTGAAGCCCTCCACCTAGCCACTTTCTGCTCTGTCTGTGTTACCGTTACTAGTCAACAAAGACGAAACCTGTTTGCTCTCATTGGCCAGTGGCAGCATAGCCTTCCAATGGTGTTCTCTTTGATAGGCAGTGTGTTGGCTCAGTCCGCTTGGTCCTTTCAGTGTATGATTGGCCCAAGACAACCCCTCCCTAAACCCTTCTGGCTTCTTTCCCTGGATGGCTGCGATGCTATGGTGCTATATTGAGAATCAGAAGCCCAGAGTTCGGGGATTTTGATAGCATTCTGAAACCCAGCACTTGATTCTTGGCTAGTGATTTCCTGTCTGCCTAGCCCTTAGATTTTATCTGTTACTGAACACTTTGCCTGGAATACAAACTAATATTTCAGATTGTTGCCTACCCTTTAACCTGTTCTGAATTACGCTTCTCTGCCACCTGCCCTTACTTCAGACTGTTTCTGGATAACACTGTGCCTGTTGACTGCCCTGACCTCGGATTGTCTCTGGATAATGTTAGCCACCTACCCTGACTACCACCAGCTTATGGACTTCCATGCTATGCCTCACGCCAGATCCTCCTGAATATTATGTACTTTCTTTTTGTTACCTCTGTTTGGTCCCTTGTGCCAACAGACCAGAAAATATAGCATTGTTTTTTTTGTTTACAAACGATTTTATTTTTCAAGAAATAGACTGTAAAATGACATTACAGCTTCAAATGGTATATAAAACAGAAACAAGGCACAAATGAAGTGTACATTTCAAAATGGTACAATCATGTAGCGTAAAGAAAAAGAAAAGAGAAGAGAAGAGAGTAAAGAGATACTGATAAGCAGTTCTGACTTTTCTCTAATTCTCTGTAACTGGCATGTGTGTTTTGGATCTCTAACTGTAAAGTCCTGAAGCTAGCAGGCACCAATATTTTGGGCAGCTCTCAAATTTCCCTCATTATGGGTGTATCTGCATATAAATTCACCAGAGTTCCCAACAGATAAAAAATATTGTTGTCAATGAAACAAACCAATAAAGTATTTCTAAAGGTAAAACTTTTTTTCCTTAAATCAATTCATGTAGCCGGGTACTGGTTGTTTTATGTATTGAAAAGAGACACATAGAGGATATAGGATGTAATCAATAATATCTCACCACTGCAGGAATCATCCCTAAACTAGTATACCTAGACAAACCATTCCAGAAATGGGACTTTAAATAGACCTCATGTGGTCAACAACACCATTGCATAATATGAGTTTTTATTACAACATTTTTTTTACATCAAATTTAAAAATGAACATTTAAAAATAACACATCTTAAATATATAGAGCAAATCTAGAGGTCAATGCATCCACCAACCTAATAAAATGTTCTAGAAGGTTGGTAATGAGAACAATATGCATAGGTTGACGCGTTTTGCAGGATCCCACGTTTCTTCAATTAAAATAATGCTGAAAAACATATTTATATAAAAAATTACACATCAAGTTATATTTAGCCGGACATAACATGATTATCCAACTATATTATAACCTATCCAGGGAAGGAAGGAAAAAGAAAAAAGAAATAAAAAACCACTAATGGATTGTGTTAATTTATAATAATTGTTGTCAAACTAACATTTTAATAAAGATTCACCTCCAATTCCACATTAATATCAATTCCAGGATGTGGAAGAAGTCACGCCAGATAGGTTCCCCCTGGCCTGTGGGGAGGTAGATGCCAATTGTCAGGACCGAACTACAAAAAAAGGAACACATACAGAAGAGATTAGTAAGGAAGCCCAATCATCATATCAAGCCATCTTTATGTCTTAAATAAAGTAATAAGAACTTTAAATTTGATTTGAGACATAAAGATGGCTTAACTTATTCAAAGTTAGATTGGGGCGACGTGCTGTCTTGGCTTCTCCCTCCTTATTTATGAGCGGTGTGGAGTATCAGAAAGCTGCTCATTTGGCTGTATTGGTTATAGGGGTAAAACCCTCTGGTGAGTGGGAAAGCACTTTCAGGGAGTAACAGTGCATGTGTGAAGTAGATAAAAAAAGAGGAAATAGTAGATCTGCAAGATTCATGGTTGGAGCAAGAAGCACATATATGCATATGGGTTATTTTTACATATTTTTGGTGATAGGCGCTAAGTTGGAAGAAGATCCACTAAGGACATCACTTTAAATTGTGTCACACTGAATGCACCGAATGTAAAAGTGGAGCTAACTTAGACAGACCATCTCTATTTTGGCATACAAAGAAAAAAAATGGCTAAAATAGATTTTGAGAAAGTGTCTTTAATGCATTCTAAAAGTGCTGCAGCATGAGCCAAATTTAAGTCCAAGTCCAAGACAAGTATATGAATTCAGAGCAGTTTTCACCACTTTTAGAATGCATAGGGGACACTTTAGCAAAATCTGTCTGCACCAGTCTTTATGAATTACAGGGTATATGTATACGCTCACAAACAGGCTGTCTGTGCATGAATGTATTATACTTCTACTGCAGGGACATGACAGGCTCGGATACCAAAAATAGATCCATACTACAAAGCGATCATCAGCCTCTCGCATAGCACACAGTTCTCCAAAAGAATGTGTTTTTATGTTCCAGGTGAGATCCAGTGAAGTTCATCAAGCTGTTCAGGAAAAAAGGATAACTGTACAAACACTGTGCCCTTGTAAGATGACACACAGCCAGAAAAAGAACAAACAATGTAAAGGAATGCAATGCTCTACATTTATAATTATCACAAACACACTCACCTTCTTATGGACCACCGTGCATAATATGCAGATTTGTCACCATGCTGGTGCAGCTCACCATAAATGACCCAGAACTGCCCCTTCTGCTCTCTGTTGCAAATTAGGGGACAGACCCAATACCTTCTTTTCTTCTGTGCATGTTCCTTCTTAAAAATGACTGTAGACCAAGCAACAGCCACATATAGGTTATAATGATCAGCCATTCTGTTCTCTCTTTCAAAACACACTTGGGATCTGGCTTCTGTTTATTAGCTACCACATGTCCTGGTGCAAACATGCAAATATAAATAAGCTTACATTAAGGTCCCTTTCTACAAAAAGTTAGGTTTCTGGCTGAGATGATCAAAATGGGTTTCAGGACATATTATCACTATATTTGTTTGATGGGCAATAACACCGACACCATGTGAAATATTTAATCAGACAGCCAGGTAATAAGCATTTTTAAATAGATAGGTAAGCGATGGATACTTACTTTAGTTCTCATGATGTGGCTCCAGCTAGGAATAGAACTCCACCTAAACAGGAACTTTAAAATTCAATCACTGTGCAACACTGCTAAATAGGAAGTACAGCCAGCATATATAATGAGTATGTATGGCTAACCCTAGGTATATAGTTACAAACTAGAAAGATATTTTTTAAAAAAAAACACACATTAGTTATATTATTACTGTGATAAACTGATCACACATATATAAACATAAACAGATTCTAATACAGTCAGGGATACAATGCTTGTAATGTACAGTTGTACAAATGATCAGACTGTGTGCTTCTTTCGCTAATAGGAAAGCATGTTTAATTTTCTGTTGTTGCTGTCTTTATGTTTCTCCAGCATGCCACAACTGTCTCTTTCCATTATGGCCGATTGTCCTCTACAACTTTCTCTGTTACGGTGTTCTTCAACCACTGCATTGTAATGGTTTACAAATGATCTAGTTATTGATCATTGCTTTAATGAAAAAAAAAATGGAACAGTAGCGTGAAAACTAGATATTGTCGTGCTCCCAGCCAGTGACTGGACAACTGACGAGCTCACCTCTCTGTCTCTCTCTGTCTTCTCCTATATGCATATTTCTTGTTAGGATATAAGCACTGTAGCACAACTTGCTGTTTGATCAAGCAATCAGCTCCCTTTACATCTTAGAAGCTGGGGAAGGAAACTTTATCATGGGATGATGTTTGATTGCTTGGAGAGTATTTTTGGAAGGGATTAACTAGAATATAATATACATTATTGCATGCATGGAAGCCACCTAAGTGCATAATATAGATCAGACATATAGGTGGAGTATCCATATGCTTGCTAGTACAGAAGAGGACTGAATGTTTTGAATGGGATTCTGAAGGCTTCCGATCATTTAATTATTTTTGCAAGTACTCTGCTGGATTTGCCATTTTTTCTGGGATCCAGTAAACGCTACTCCCTGGAAAGAATCTAAGTTAGTGCCTGGAAATTTGTTTGAACTGGAGGTGTTTGCATTCTATACCTGTCTGTGCACTCCTGGTTCCATAATAATAATAAAAATTAGCCAAAATAATATATTTACGCCACACACCAGCATAGCAAACATACTGTACATATTCATCAGCACACCATGGATTTCACATGCCTGACGAAGGGGTCCAGCGTGGCTCCGAAACATTGCACTTTCTTCTGTTGTGTGATCCTTTGGAGGCTCATGGTTGAGTTCCAGCACCTATTTTATGAGACAAAAAGCCCTGCTTTCCACCAATGAGAACAGTGAGCAGCACAGTGTAGACACTATCAAACTGCTTTCCAAATTGGTGAAAATGCAAATAGAACATGTGTCAACACCCATTGGAAATGCATGTCAACACACAATAAATTATGATAAAGCAGATTAAAGTTCACCTTTTGTAACATGTTCCTGTTGCAGCAGCCTCTGCACCCGCCTCCAATCCCCATTGTGACAGAGGGGTGGGGGACTCTCCCCGCACCTGCTGTCACAATATGAAAAATAAACCCTGTCTGTATGGGTCTTTATCTACCCAGCCATGTCATTCATTCTGTGAATGGGAGAACTACAAGTACCAACATCCTTTGCGGTTGTTGACTAGCAGATTTCAATGAACTACTAGAGCACTGATGAGCACTTTAGGTGGTTCATGGATGCTTCCTGTCGTTCAGTAACAACTACTTCATATACTTCAAATGCTTGGGAAACCCCAGAATGAATTTTGATCTAATTTAAATTAAACATGTAAAAGAATGAGGAGACTGCAATTGTTCACCTTCTTCTGAAAATATCATTACTGTTATTATTATTGTACAGGATTTATATAGTGCCAACAGTTTACAATATAAAGGGGGATGGTATAATTAAAATACAGTTCAATACAGAAGGACTAGGAGGGCCCTGCTCATGAAGCTTACAATCTAAATGGAGGGGGAAGTGGTACAAAAGGTAATAGCTGCAGGAGATGATCTGATGAAGGTATCAGATCTGATGGATGATGAAAATAGTATGTATGGATGGATGAAAATCTCACCCATTTTCTTAAATAGTTTTTTGTCCCTGATACTGTCCCAGAACAAGTACTGTATGTAGTTGTGCAGTTATGCAGTGTTTATTTATGGATCAGGTGATAAAGCTCTGGATCTGTTTTAAAATGTCAGCATAGTATCTGGTTATCTTTAAGTCTACTTTAATTTTTAAATGTCATCCTTTTATCCCCCACTAACCTTTCCAGTTTGTTCAGCTATTTTGTGTCACAGACGTACGGCTACATAAGATATTACTACTTGTGGGCAAAAACATTTTTATTCAGGTATGGTCATATTATGTTGTTTAAGGAGTGATGGATGTCCTCGCTATTTACTGAGAAATATATATGAAGCAAAGTCTTTTACATTTCATCTCTCACCAGAATAGCTGCAGTGAGGTATGGAGACAAGAGACAGACATTTAGAAATTACACTATGGAAGTATTGTAGGAGGGGATGGAGAGTGCAGGAGCAGGTATGAGTGGACAATGGAGCTACAATATTTTGGTGCATACAGCACTACTGGAGAAAAGTGAAGGAGTAATGCAGGCCATAGACGGGGAGAAAACCGGATGTTTTTTTTTTAGAAAAACCAAAAATCGGTTGTTCAATCAGCCGACGTTACCACCATTGGTATAAAAAAAGTCGGCTGATTTTAGTCCCATCTACGGCCGGAAATTATATACAATATGCAGAAGAAGAAATAGAATATGCAGAAGAAGACAAAATAGAATATGCAGAAGAAGAAGAAATAGAATATGCAGAAGAGGAAGAAATAGAATATGAATAAGAAGAGAAAAAGAATATGCAGAAGAAGAAGAAATAGAATATGAATAGGAAGAAGAAAAAGTTGCAACATTGTATCTATTTGTATCCATTTCGGATACAGGTGTTTCTATTCGGATACAAATAGATACAATGTTGCTATACTTTTAAATGTCAAATATAATATGGGACTGAAATTCTTTTTGTTTCTTCTTCTTCTTCATATTCTATTTCTTCTTCATATTCTATTTCTTCTTCTCATTCATATTCTATGTTTTTCCTTTTCTTCTTTTCCTTCTTCTTTCATGTCAATGCTCATGCGCATGTTTTAAAATCAGAAAAAGATCGGCAGATTTGTCCATCATTGCCACAAAAATTGGCAGAACGACAAATTTGGCAGATTTTTTTCCAGCAGGACCGATAATCGAAAAGGGCAAAAATTACTAAAAACGGCCAACCGATTACCGCACTAACAATCCAAAAATCGGCCGTTTTTTTTTTTTCGGCCGTTTTTCATCCCATCTATGGCCCGCATAAGTGGAACAATGTGAGACAACAGGTAGACACAATATGGGAATTCAAAACTCAAACTAAACAAACTTAAAGCATAATTTCACCCAAATGGAGACGTTCCACTCTTCCTCCTCTTCCCCGATCCTCCTTTACATTTGGCACATTATTTTTTTTGGGTAGGGGGGAGCAGATACCTGCTCCCTCGCTTTTGGTCGGATCGACTTGGTGATCCAAGCTGAAATCCCCTTCCTTCCCCAAAGCTTTCTGGGACACTTCACAGATCCCAGAAAGCTGTGGGACCAATCAGTTCATGTATGCTCAGTCACAGCCGGCTGTCCACATTTAGTATGCGAGCACTGGGGACCAAAGCCTGGTGAAGAAACCGGCCAGGTAAGGACAGCGCTGGATCATGGGACAGGTAATTGTCATATTATTAAAGTGTTACTAAACACAGGACCCTGCATTCACTATATCTGGTCTCCCTCAGTACACAGAACATGAAAATGCAATTATTTTAGGAAAAATAAACTGCTAAATACCTTTTCTCACCTGCAGTTAGAGCAGTCTTGTGACTTCTATCAGTGTTCAGCAGAGCACTGGTTAAATCTTGTAGGAGGCGATTTATTTCTGCTCTAGGAGGATGCAGAACTCCTGACCTCTGTCTGAACAGTGCTTATTGGCCCTGTGCTGATCACATGCACTCTCCCAAGAAAAAAAAGAACCTCTCTAGGAATACACACCAAACGGAGCATGTGCACAGTGACTCCATACAATATGTCTTATCAGAAGATAAGATGGGTGGGGGGCACTGGAAGAAGGGGGGGATCAAAGAAGTCAGGATCAAACAGCATTTTTACACAATGCAGAGGATTAACCCCTTACGTTCTACAGTGAGTATAACAAGCATTCTTTACTGCATATACAGACTGATTTTACTGTTGTGGGTTTAGTAACACTTTAAAAGTCAGCAGCTACAGTTTTGAACAGATAATTGAACAACCGCTTCAAATGAATGATTCTCTGGCTCCTGTTTTCATATATTGTGGTGCTGATCACCTCCAAATAGACATATCGAATAGACAAATTGACTGATGTCTATATTCAGCCTTACCAACTATGTAGCTATGGCATACCCTGTGTTACCAAATGGGGTTGTCAAGCATGTCAGTACCAACAATATTAAATAAATATACAAAAAAGTAGAAAAAAAAAGAAAAATATATCCTTTTTATTAAAAAAAACCCACCCTTACAAATATGTGGTTAAGACAGCCCCAAACTTTAGAAAAACATATAATCATTTTGTTCTGGATACACACATAAACGCATCTGTACATCAAATATATAATACTCAAGCTAAAGCAAACAGCTCTCACATAATTATCTCAATATACAGTAGTTAGAATAAAAATTCAGGATCCCATACGTCTACAGTAGAGATGAGCGAAGTATTCAAAAATTCGATTCGACTGATTCGGCGAATTCGTGGAAAAATTTCGATTCGAGTCGAATATATTCGCTGCGAATTTAACTTATAAAAGGGTGTTTCTAGGCTTCAGAGAGACTTTATATTAGTGCAGAACACTGTACCTTTAATTTAAATGCCCTTGGAGTCTGCTGGGGAAGAGAAATAATACTGACAGTCAGTATGACATGCAGATGAGTGCCGTCGATCTTAGAATCACCACACACTTCACTCATTTGGGCAGTCACGGGGCCAAAACCAGAGTGTGGAGCCACAGTGTGGCGGTGGAGGCAGCAGCAATGGGAGGCCATACAGCACCCTATGACAAAAATGGAAACCACCAGCAGTGTGAGGAGACCTGAAAGTGGCACATGGCAGAGTGTGGCGATGGAGACAGCAGCAATGGGAGGCCGTACAGGGACCCATGACACACTCTGGACCTGGCAGCAGCATGAGGAGGCGGTACAGGGGCCCATGACAGATTAGGGGCCTGGCAGCAGCATGAGGAGTTGGTACGGGGGCCCATGGCAGATTACGGGCCTGGCAGCAGCAATGGGAGGCCGTACAGGGACCCATGACACACTCTGGACCTGGCAGCAGCATGAGGAGGCGGTACAGGGGCGCATGACAGATTACGAGCCTGGCAGCAGCAACTTGGACAGGAGGACGTTCAGCTTCTGCACCATCGGGTGCGTGCTCGCAAACTGTTGTCTCTTGGAAACGGATTCCAAGAAAGACTGCTGACGGAATCCGTGAAGAGGAGTAGCAGGAGAAGGAGCATCTGAACGAGCGGAATATGCCAACAAGCGACAACAGGGGCCCATGACAGATTACGGGCCTGGCAGCAGCATGAGGAGACGGTACGGGGGCCCATGGCAGATTAGGGGCCTGGCAGCAGCTATGGGAGGCCCGTAATCTGCCAGCACCCTATGACAAAAAATGGAACCCACCAGCAGTGTGAGGAGACCTGAAAGTGGCACATGGCAGAGTGTGGCGATGGAGACAGCAGCAATGGGAGGCCGTACAGGGACCCATGAGAGACTCTGGACCTGGCAGCAGCATGAGGAGGCGGTATAGGGGCCCATGGCAGATTACGGGCCTGGCAGCAGCTATGGGAGGCCCGTAATCTGCCAGCACCCTATGACAAAAAATGGAACCCACCAGCAGTGTGAGGAGACCTGAAAGTGGCACATGGCAGAGTGTGGCGATGGAGACAGCAGCAATGGGAGGCCGTACAGGGACCCATGAGAGACTCTGGACCTGGCAGCAGCATGAGGAGGCGGTATAGGGGCCCATGGCAGATTAGGGGCCTGGCAGCAGCTATGGGAGGCCCGTAATCTGCCAGCACCCTATGACAAAAAATGGAACACACCAGCAGTGTGAGGAGACCTGAAAGTGGCACATGGCAGGGGCATGATTCATGGCGGATTTAGTCAGTTGTGTCAGGAACTGGTGGTTTGAAATCCAGACTAATCCACGCCTGATTCATTTTCACAAACGTGAGTCTCTCCACACTTTGGGTGGACAGTCGTGTCCTCCGCGGAGTTGCAATACCTCCTGCCGCACTAAACACGCGCTCCGATGCCACGCTACTGGCCGGGCATGACAGCCTTTCAAGGGCAAATTCAGCTAGTTGGGGCCAAAGGTCAAGTTTCGTTGCCCAGTAGTCAAGGGGATTGTCTACCTCGGTTGGCAGGGTGCTGTCCAAGTAGGCCTAAGCCTGTTGTTTGAGGTCCTGCTCCAGGTCCACCTGATGCTGCTGCTGCTGCGGCTGGTTACTAGTTTCCTCACTGCGCTGGTGAAGAAAGCTACTCATCATCGACTGCAGACTGAGGCAGCTGCTGCTGGTGGAGCTGCCACTGCTCCTACCACCCCACCCCTCCCCTGCTGCCATGGCAGCGGAACGCGAGCGCACAGGGCCCACAGTGTCTGAGGATGGACGTTGGCGCAGACAGGCAGAGACCAGCTGACTACATAGGTGGTTTTTATAGTGCGTTATTTTGGCCTCCCTCTCAGCAGGTGTGAAAAAGGCCACCATTTTTGAACTGTAGCGAGGGTCCAACAAGGTGGACAGCCAAAAGTCATCCCTCTGTCTGATGGTTATTATTCGGCTGTCGGTACGCAAGCAAGCGAGCATGCTATGGGCCATTTGTGCCAAGGAATGCGAGGGACTCCCTGCCTCCATCTCCACAGCATACTGCCACGGTGCGTCTGGGTCCTCTGTCTCCTCTTCCTCCTCCTCTACCAGATGCTCCTGCTCCTCCACTCCTGTCCGCTGAGTGGAAAAACCACCCATTTCACTCAATAATTCCTGAGCACCAATGTCCTCCTCTACCTCCTCCTCTTCTTCCTGTCCTGCCCCCACAGGGGTCATGTGGCGTTGAGATCTGTGCGCCACGTCTACCGCACCCTGACCAGCCATTGTTAACAGCATTTGTTCCAGGACATGCAACAGAGGAATGACGTCGTTCATCCCATAGTCCTGCCGACTCACGAATAGTGTGGCCTCCTCAAAGGGCCTGAGCAAGCGCAGGTGTCACGCATGAGCTGCCAATGGCTGACATCTAAGTTACACAGGGAGTACCTTTATCCGCTTTTAACATCAGGAAATCTGTGATGGCCTTTTGCTGTTCGTAAAGGCGGTCTAACATATGTAGGGTTGAATTCCACCTTGTTGCAACGTCACAGCATGAGGAGTCGGTACGGGGGCCCAAGGCAGATTACGGGCCTGGCAGCAGCAATGGGAGGCCCGTAATCTGCCAGCACCCTATGTCAAAAAATTCAACACACCAGCAGTGTGTGAGGAGACCTGAAAGTGGCACATGGCAGAGTGTGGCGATGGAGACAGCAGCAATGGGAGTCCGTACAGGGACCCATGAGAGACTCTGGACCTGGCAGCAGCATGAGGAGGCGGTATAGGGGCCCATGGCAGATTAGGGGCCTGGCAGCAGCTATAGGAGGCCCGTAATCTGCCAGCACCCTATGTCAAAAAATTGAACACACCAGCAGTGTGAGGAGACCTGAAAGTGGCACATGGCATGAGACACTGTGGACCTGGCAGCAGCATGAGGAGGCGGTACAGGGGCCCATGGCAGATTAGGGGCCTGGCAGCAGCTATGGGAGGCCCGTAATCTGCCAGCATCCAATGTCAAAAAATTCAACACACCAGCAGTGTGAGGAGACCTGAAAGTGGCACATGGCAGAGTGTGGCGATGGAGACAGCAGCAATGGGAGGCCGTACAGGGACCCATGACAGACTCTGGACTTGGCAGCAGCATGAGGAGGTGGTATAGGGGCCCATGGCAGATTAGGGGCCTGGCAGCAGCTATGGGAGGCCCGTAATCTGCCAGCACCCTATGTCAAAAAATTCAACACACCAGCAGTGTGAGGAGACCTGAAAGTGGCACATGGCATGAGACACTGTGGACCTGGCAGCAGCATGAGGAGGCGGTACAGGGGCCCATGGCAGATTAGGGGCCTGGCAGCAGCTATGGGAGGCCCGTAATCTGCCAGCATCCAATGTCAAAAAATTCAACACACCAGCAGTGTGAGGAGACCTGAAAGTGGCACATGGCAGAGTGTGGCGATGCAGACAGCAGCAATGGGAGGCCGTACAGGGACCCATGACAGACTCTGGACTTGGCAGCAGCATGAGGAGGCGGTATAGGGGCCCATGGCAGATTAGGGGCCTGGCAGCAGCTATGGGAGGCCCGTAATCTGCCAGCACCCTATGTCAAAAAATTCAACACACCAGCAGTGTGAGGAGACCTGAAAGTGGCACATGGCAGAGTGTGGCGATGGAGACAGCAGCAATGGGAGGCCGTACAGGGACCCATGACAGACTCTGGACCTGGCAGCAGCATGAGGAGGCGGTATAGGGGCCCATGGCAGATTAGGGGCCTGGCAGCAGCTATGGGAGGCCCGTAATCTGCCAGCACCCTATGTCAAAAAATTCAACACACCAGCAGTGTGAGGAGACCTGAAAGTGGCACACGGCATGAGACACTGTGGACCTGGCAGCAGCATGAGGAGGCGGTACAGGGGCCCATGGCAGATTAGGGGCCTGGCAGCAGCAATAGGAGGCCCGTAATCTGCCAGCACCCTATGTCAAAAAATTGAACACACCAGCAGTGTGAGACCTGAAAGTGGCACACGGCATGAGACACTGTGGACCTGGCAGCAGCATGAGGAGGCGGTACAGGGGCCCATGGCAGATTAGGGGCCTGGCAGCAGCTATAGGAGGCCCGTAATCTGCCAGCACCCTATATCAAAAAATTGAACACACCAGCAGTGTGAGGAGACCTGAAAGTGGCACATGGCATGAGACACTGTGGACCTGGCAGCAGCATGAGGAGGCGGTACAGGGGCCCATGGCAGATTAGGGGCCTGGCAGCAGCTATAGGAGGCCCGTAATCTGCCAGCACCCTATGACAAAAAATGGAACACACCAGCAGTGTGAGGAGACCTGAAAGTGGCACATGGCAGGGGCATGATTCATGGCGGATTTAGTCAGTTGTGTCAGGAACTGGTGGTTTGAAATCCAGACTAATCCACGCCTGATTCATTTTCACAAACGTGAGTCTCTCCACACTTTGGGTGGACAGTCGTGTCCTCCGCGGAGTTACAATACCTCCTGCCGCACTAAACGCGCGCTCCGATGCCACGCTACTGGCCGGGCATGACAGCCTTTCAAGGGCAAATTCAGCTAGTTGGGGCCAAAGGTCAAGTTTCGTTGCCCAGTAGTCAAGGGGATTGTCTACCTCGGTTGGCAGGGTGCTGTCCAAGTAGGCCCAAGCCTGTTGTTTGAGGTCCTGCTCCAGGTCCACCTGATGCTGCTGCTGCTGCGGCTGGTTACTAGTTTCCTCACTGCGCTGGTGAAGAAAGCTACTCATCATCGACTGCAGACTGAGTCAGCCGCTGCTGGTGGAGCTGCCACTGCTACCACCCCACCCCTCCTTTGCTGCCATGGCAGCGGAACGCAAGCGCACAGGGCCCACAGTGTCTGAGGATGGACGTTGGCGCACAAAGGCAGAGACCAACTGACTACATAGGTGGTTTTTATAGTACGTTATTTTGGCCTCCCTCTCAGCAGGTGTGAAAAAGGCCACCATTTTTGAACTGTAGCGAGGGTCCAACAAGGTGGACAGCCAAAAGTCATCCCTCTGTCTGATGGTTCTTATTCGGCTGTCGCTACGCAAGCAACCGAGCATGCTATGGGCCATTTGTGCCAAGGAATGCGAGGGACTCCCTGACTCCATCTCCACAGCAAACTGCCACGGTGCGTCTGGGTCCTCTGTCTCCTCCTCCTCTACCAGATGCTCCTGCTCCTCCACTCCTGTCCGCTGAGTGGAAAAACCACCCATTTCACTCAATAATTCCTGAGCACAAATGTCCTCCTCTACCTCCTCCTCTTCTTCCTGTCCTGCCCCCACAGGGGTCATGTGGCGTTGAGATCTGTGCGCCACGTCTACCGCATCCTGACCAGCCATTGTTAACAGCATTTGTTCCAGGACGTGCAACAGAGGAATGATGTCGTTCATCCCATAGTCCTGCCGACTCACGAATAGCGTGGCCTCCTCAAAGGGCCTGAGCAAGCGGCAGGTGTCACGCATGAGCTGTCAATGGCTGACATCGAAGTTACACAGGGGAGTACCTTTATCCGCTTGTAACATCATGAAATCGGTGATGGCCTTTCGCTGTTCGTAAAGGCGGTCTACCATGTGTAGGGTTGAATTCCACCTTGTTGCAACGTCGCAGATCAGGCGATGCTGTGGAATTCCGTTCTGCCGCTGCAGCTCAAGGAGGGTGTGCTTTGCGGTGTAGGAATGGCTGAAATGCATGCAAGGTTTACGTGACATTTTAAGGATGTCTTGCAGTGGGATGGTGGATTTTAGGAACCGCTTGACAACCAGATTGAACACGTGAGCCATGCATGGCGCATGGCACAACCTTCCTTGACGCAGAGCAGACACCATGTTCTTTCCGTTGTCGGTCAACATGGTTCCGATTTTCAGTTTGCGTGGAGACAGCCATCTGTCGATTTCTCTGTTCATTACACTGAGAAGTTCCTCCCCTGTGTGACTACGTTCGCCTGGACCTGGCAGCAGCATGAGGAGGTGCTATAGGGGCCCATGGCAGATTAGGGGCCTGGCAGCAGCTATGGGAGGCCCGCAATCTGCCAGCACCCTATGACAAAAAATGGAACACACCAGCAGTGTGTGAGGAGACCTGAAAGTGGCACATGGCATGAGACACTGTGGACCTGGCAGCAGCATGAGGAGGCGGTACAGGGGCCCATGGCAGATTAGGGGCCTGGCAGCAGCTATGGGAGGCCCGTAATCTGCCAGCACCCTATGTCAAAAAATGGAACACACCAGCAGTGTGAGGAGACCTGAAAGTGGCACATGGCAGAGTGTGGCGATGGAGACAGCAGCAATGGGAGGCCGTACAGGGACCCATGAGAGACTCTGGACTTCGCAGCAGCATGAGGAGGCGGTATAGGGGCCCATGGCAGATTAGGGGCCTGGCAGCAGCTATGGGAGGCCCGTAATCTGCCAGCACCCTATGTCAAAAAAATTGAACACACCAGCAGTGTGTGAGGAGACCTGAAAGTGGCACATGGCAGAGTGTGGCGATGGAGACAGCAGCAATGGGAGGCCGTACAGGGACCCATGAGAGACTCTGGACTTCGCAGCAGCATGAGGAGGCGGTATAGGGGCCCATGGCAGATTAGGGGCCTGGCAGCAGCTATGGGAGGCCCGTAATCTGCCAGCACCCTATGACAAAAAATGGAACACACCAGCAGTGTGAGGAGACCTGAAAGTGGCACATGGCATGAGACACTGTGGACCTGGCAGCAGCATGAGGAGGCGGTACAGGGGACCATGGCAGATTAGGGTCCTGGCAGCAGCTATGGGAGGCCCGTAATCTGCCAGCACCCTATGACAAAAAATGGAACACACCAGCAGTGTGTGAGGAGACCTGAAATTGGCACATGGCAGAGTGTGGCGATGGAGACAACCCACCGACTGTTTTGCTCGCTGCCAAGCTGCCACCCTCTTCTCCTGATGATGCGGAAGCAATAGCCTGATGACGATGAGGCTGCCAAGTGCGATCAGCCTCATCATCATCAATTAGGGTCTCCGCCTCACTACTAGCCCCCTCGGCTGCGTGTGGGTCAGGAGACAGACCTGTCTCTAGACCGGCTACCGAGCCACTCTCCTCGCCACTACTTCTTCGCCTGGCTGCTGAAGAGGCGGATGTCTCCCCCCGTTCCTGACCGCCCTCTGTTAGCTCTTCTTCACTGTACTGGATGACACCGGGAGCACTGGCCTCTGGCTGCGAATAGTGCTGCCTCGACCCCTTCCTCTGCTGCCACGTCTGCTCGCTCCTAAAACATTGCCTCCTCTGCCACTCTTCTGCATGTTGTCTGACATACTCTTTAATTCAACGATTCTGTGTCCCTGAGTAACAATTCTGTGTCTGTCCCTGAGTAACAATTCTGTGTCCCTGAGTAACGTTTCTGTGACCCTAAGTAACAGTTCTGTGGCCCTCAGTAACAATTCTGTGTCCCTCAGTAACAATTCTGTGTCCCTCAGTAACAATTCTGTGTCCCTCAGTAACAATTCTGTGTCCCTCAGTAACAATTCTGTGTCCCTCAGTAACAATTCTGTGTCCCTCAGTAACAATTCTGTGTCCCTCAGTAACAATTCTGTGTCTGTCCCTCAGTAACAATTCTGTGTCTGTCCCTGAGTAACAATTCTGTGTCTGTCCCTGAGTAACAATTCTGTGTCTGTCCCTGAGTAACAATTCTGTGTCTGTCCCTGAGTAACAATTCTGTGTCTGTCCCTGAGTAACAATTCTGTGTCTGTCCCTAAGTAACGTTTCTGTGGCCCTAAGTAACGTTTCTGTGGCCCTAAGTAACAGTTCTGTGGCCCTCAGTAACAGTTCTGTGTCCCTCAGTAACAGTTCTGTGTCCCTCAGTAACAGTTCTGTGTCCCTCAGTAACAGTTCTGTGTCCCTCAGTAACAGTTCTGTGTCCCTCAGTAACAGTTCTGTGTCCCTCAGTAACAGTTCTGTGTCCCTCAGTAACAGTTCTGTGTCCCTCAGTAACAGTTCTGTGTCCCTCAGTAACAGTTCTGTGTCCCTCAGTAACAGTTCTGTGTCCCTCAGTAACAGTTCTGTGTCCCTCAGTAACAGTTCTGTGTCCCTCAGAATTGTTACTCAGGGACAGACACAGAATTGTTACTGAGGGACACAGAATTGTTACTGAGGGACACAGAATTGTTACTGAGGGACACAGAATTGTTACTGAGGGACACAGAATTGTTACTGAGGGACACAGAATTGTTACTGAGGGACACAGAATTGTTACTGAGGGACACAGAATTGTTACTGAGGGCCACAGAACTGTTACTTAGGGTCACAGAAACGTTACTCAGGGACACAGAATTGTTACTCAGGGACAGACACAGAATTGTTACTCAGGGACACAGAATCGTTGAATTAAAGAGTATGTCAGACAACATGCAGAAGAGTGGCAGAGGAGGCAATGTTTTAGGAGCGAGCAGACGTGGCAGCAGAGGAAGGGGTCGAGGCAGCACTATTCGCAGCCAGAGGCCAGTGCTCCCGGTGTCATCCAGTACAGTGAAGAAGAGCTAACAGAGGGCGGTCAGGAACGGGGGGAGACATCCGCCTCTTCAGCAGCCAGGCGAAGAAGTAGTGGCGAGGAGAGTGGCTCGGTAGCCGGTCTAGAGACAGGTCTGTTACTCAGGGACACAGAATTGTTACTCAGGGACACAGAATTGTTACTGAGGGACACAGAATTGTTACTGAGGGACACAGAATTGTTACTGAGGGACACAGAATTGTTACTGAGGGACACAGTAACAATTCTGTGTCTGTCCCTCAGTAACAATTCTGTGTCTGTCCCTCAGTAACAATTCTGTGTCTGTCCCTCAGTAACAATTCTGTGGCCCTCAGTAACACTTCTGTGGCCCTCAGTAACACTTCTGTGTCTGTCCCTAAGTAACAATTCTGTGGCCCTAAGTAACGTTTCTGTGGCCCTAAGTAACGTTTCTGTGGCCCTAAGTAACGTTTCTGTGGCCCTAAGTAACGTTTGTGGCCCTCAGTAACAAATCTGTGTCCCTCAGTAACAATTCTGTGTCTGGCCCTAAGTAACGGTTCTGTGGCCCTCAGTAACGGTTCAGTGGCCCTCAGTAACGGTTCTGTGGCCCTCAGTAACGGTTCTGTGGCCCTCAGTAACGGTTCTGTGGCCCTCAGTAACGGTTCTGTGGCCCTCAGTAACGGTTCTGTGGCCCTCAGTAACAATTCTGTGTCCCTCAATAACAATTCTGTGTCCCTCAATAACAATTCTGTGTCTGTCCCTAAGTAACAATTCTGTGGCCCTAAGTAACGATTCTGTGGCCCTCAGTAACAAATCTGTGTCCCTCACTAACAATTCTGTGTCTGTCCCTAAGTAACAATTCTGTGGCCCTAAGTAACGATTCTGTGGCCCTCAGTAACAATTCTGTGGCCCTCAGTAACAATTCTGTGGCCCTCAGTAACAATTCTGTGGCCCTCAGTAACAATTCTGTGGCCCTCAGTAACAATTCTGTGGCCCTCAGTAACAATTCTGTGGCCCTCAGTAACAATTCTGTGGCCCTCAGTAACAATTCTGTGGCCCTCAGTAACAATTCTGTGGCCCTCAGTAACAATTCTGTGGCCCTCAGTAACAATTCTGTGTCTGTCCCTAAGTAACAATTCTGTGGCCCTAAGTAACGTTTCTGTGGCCCTCAGTAACAAATCTGTGTCCCTCAGTAACAATTCTGTGTCTGTCCCTAAGTAACAATTCTGTGGCCCTAAGTAACGTTTCTGTGGCCCTAAGTAACGATTCTGTGGCCCTAAGTAACGATTCTGTGGCCCTCAGTAACGATTCTGTATCCCTCAGTAACAATTCTGTATCCCTCAGTAACAATTCTGTCTGTCCCTGAGTAACAATTCTGTGTCCCTAAGTAACGTTTCTGTGGCCCTAACTAACGATTCTGTGGCCCTAAGTAAACGTTTCTGTGGCCCTATGTAACGTTTCTATGGCCCTAAGTAACGATTCTGTGGCCCTAACTAACGTTTCTCTGTCCCTAAGTAACGTTTCTGTGTCCCTAACTCTCTCCCTGCATACAGCCAGGTCTGCCTCTGTTGAATGACTGGAGGCAAATGGAGAATTCTAAAATGGCCGCTATTTATAGCTCGACCATTACACTGTGCTGGCTGGCTGCTGATTGGCTAATGCGATCACATGTCATGAATGAATGCATTATGGGTCAGCGTGCCTTGTCTGCGCGCCTTCCCAGACATCCCCGCTCCGTCGCCGCACATGTCGCCGCCATTTTAGGAAAAATTTCGATTTGCGCATCCGAAGTCTGCTTATTTTCGGATTTGACGCGAATCGAAATTTTCCTAATATTCGAAACGAATTCCACTTCGCCTACATCGATTCGCTCATCTCTAGTCTACAGGTTGCTTGTGTCATGCCTGCTTCTTCAGGACAAAGGAAACCAGCATACTAATTTGTTAGGGTGATTCTATTGTCAAGAATAACACAGTGGAAATAGTATCCAAGAATCTGAAAATATAAATATATAGTTTAGACATCAAATGAACATATTAATACAAATTAGAAACATTGATGGCTTAGATCATATGTAAATATACACCCAAACTCCAAACTTTTTATCACAAATGTACTTAATCGGGGCTCCTTTTGCATGAATTACTGCATCAATGTGGCGTGGTATGGAGGCGATCAGCCTGTGGCACTGCTGAGGTGTTATGGAAACCCAGGATGCTTTGATAGCAGCCTTCAGCTTGTCTGCATTGTTGAATCTGGTGTCTCTCATCTACCTATTGACAATACCCCACAGATTCTCTATGGGGTGTAGGTCAGTTGAGTTTCCTGACAAATGAAGCACAATGATACCATGCTCATTAAACCAGGCATTGGTAATTTTGCCAGTGTGGGCAGGTGCCAAGTGCTGCTGGAAAATGAAATCAGCATCTCCATAAAGCTGGTCAACAGAGGGAAGCTTGAAGTGCTCTAGAATTTCCTGGTAGAGTGCTGCGCTGACTTTGGACTTGATAAAACACAATGGACCAACACCAGCAGATGACATGGCATCCCAAATCATCACTGACTGTGGAAACCTCACACTGGACCTCATGCAACTTGGATCTGTGCCTCTCCAATCTTCCTCCAGACTCTGGATCCTTGATTTCCAAATGAAATGCAAAATTTACTTTCATCCAAAAAGAGGACTTTGGACCACTGAGCAACAGTCGAGTCCTTTTTATCCTTAGCCTAGGTAAGATGTTTCTGATGTTGTCTCTGGTTCAGGAGTGGCTTGACACAAGGAATGCGATAGTTGTAGCCCATGTCCTGGAAACGTCTGTGTGTGGTGACTCTTGAGGCACTGACACCAGCTGTAGTCCTCTCCTTGGAAATCTCCCCCAAATTCTTAAATGGCCTTTGCTTCACAATCCTCTCAAGGCTGAGGTTATCCCTGTTTGTGCACCTTTTTCTACCACACTTTTTCCTTTCACTCAACTTTCCATTAATATGCTTGGATACAGCACTCTGTGAACTGCCAGATTCTTTAGCAATGTCCTTTTGTGACTTACCCTCCTTGTGGAGGGTGTCAATGACTGTCTTCTGGACAACTGTTAAGTCAGCAGTCTTCCCCATGATTGTGCAACCTACTGAACTAGACAGAGACCATTTAAAGGCTCAGGAAACCTTTACAGGTGTTTTGAGTTAATTAGCTGATTATAGTGTGAAAGAGTCTACAATATTGAACTATTTCACAATATTCTAATTTTCTGAGATACTGAATTTTGAGTTTTCACGAGCTGTAAGCCATAATCATCAAAATTAAAAGAAAGAAATGCTTTGAAATATATCACTCTGTGTGTACTGAATCTCTATAATATAATGAGTTTCACTTTTTGATATCAATTACTGAAATAAATGAACTTTTTGATGATATTCTAATTTATTGAGATCTGTATGCGGATTGGAATGCGGTTTGAACTGTATCCAGTCAGCATGACATGTGGAATAACATTGCTTCCTATGGTGCTTGTTTACATATGTCTGGTGTACTGGTAGTGCAGATTCAGTGCGGATTGAAAAAGAGTCCTGTCTGACTTCTGAGCAGTGAAGTTTGGCTCAGGTGAAGATTACAGACTCTTCTATGGGAACTGCTTCTGAATCGCACACGTCATGAGTTTGTGAACACAATTTCTGGCCGTTTTTTTCTCTTCAAATCCTGACCTGGACTGCCGAATGACTGCTTTTCTACTACTCCCACTTTGATTTAAAGTCAGACCATTTAGGCCTTTTTCACACTAACGGACTGATCAGGTCCATTTTTAATGGACCTGATTGGATGCTCCATTGCTTTCTAAGGATCAGCGGATGTATACAGACGTGTCCCTTTACATCAACCTGCATCCGATCCGATCCTGTCCACTAAAAAGCATCTGGCTGATTGGATTGGATGATAGTGTATGGAAACGGAAAGGAATGGTCTTGTGCGGGGAGGATCTACAAGTCAGGTAAGTATATCTTCGGTGTCCTCTCCCTTAGAGCAAAACAAGCATTTAACCCATGCAGTGCTGGCGAAGTCCCACTGCATGAACAAAAAAATTTATTTACCGGAATTCTGCTTTCATTCCATCTAAATCTGCTCATGAATCTAATAATGGCCACATACACTTTGCATCTGCAAACAACTGAATAGCCATAACTTCACTTCCAATTAATTTAGACTTCATTTCAATCAGATTCAATCAATCAGCAGGGGTGGAAAACTATCAACCATTTTGCATTGATTGGCAGCACTGTGATACTTTGTTTAGGAACACAATTGTATGTCAATCGATCAAATTATGAGATTACATGATGAAAACAGAGATGTGATCGATAACTTATGATCATAAGTTATGATCGTATCTTAGCTGTGTTTGTGGCATCAAAAAAGAAATCAAACTTTTATCGACGTGTGTACAGCTGCCATAAAACTACCCGCTCCCTAGACTGACAGTGCTGCTGTCCAAAGGTGTCTCTGTTGCTCCTCCATCCAGGGTGGAGACCCCCAAAGACAGAAAGTTTATTACTGGCAAGATGACCAGGTGCAAACACAGGGGAAATATACCCTAAAAAATAAAACTAATGCAGCCACCACATCTGATGATTGATAATCTTCAAAACATTACATATTTGGGGTGTTTAACACCACTTTAACAGCCTCTACTTCTTTGGTAAATCAATTGTGGTTGGTTTACTAAAGGCAAATAGACTGTGCACTTTGCAAAGTGCAATTGCACTCAGCAAGTGCAGTTGTTCCAGAGCTTGGTAAATGAGCAGAAGCTCTGCTGACTTCCCTCATCTAATCATGTGCATGCAAAAATGCTGTGTTTTTTTATTTTCCTTGCATATGATTGGGTATTCTTGGCAAAGTAAGCTGTACCTCATTTACTAAGCCATGCAGCAACTGCACTTGCTGAGTGCAATTGCACTTTGCAAAGTGCACAGTCTATTTGCCTTTAAGAAATCAACCCCATTGTCTTCCAGCTGCTCTGTGTGCAAATCAGTATCTAATAACAGAGTTGTTTACACTCCTCCAAACTATGGAGCTTTGTTATTTCAAAATGCTGAACACTCCAAGAAGCCAATGTGTAAGATCTGACACCCAACAAAGTAGTAACTATCAGACTTCAGATAACGTTTAAGCTCTGATAGTCACGTTGAAGAGTCAGACAAAGTTAGTTAGCCACTTAGGCTCCAGTAGGTTCTACCCCCTTCATGACCAGGCCATTTTTTGCCATTCGGCAATTGCGCGGTCATGCAACGCTGTACCCAAATAAAAATTATATAATTTTTTTTCAAACAAATAGAGATTTCTTTTGGTGGTATTTGATCACCACTGAGTTTTTACTTTTATTATATAAATAAAAAAATAATGAACATTTTGTAAAAAGAAGGTCCCTCTACTGATATTAAAAAAGGTTTCAATTTACCTCTTTCATTTGGCAATTCATAATTTGTATGTCACCTATTACAAGTCCATGGAAAGACCCACCTCCTTTCTCAAATTTATAGAAGATATTGTCACTACCCTTATCTGCCAGTATGGCTCTTCACCAGAAAAACTCTGTGAGCAGACTTCATGAGCAGCATTTTCCAGAGAACATTCTACCCACAGAAACAGGCTGAAGAAAAAAATTTCAGGTATGCAGCAGAGGGGGAGTTAGGAGAGACAACAGTCTTCATTGTCCCCAATGTCCCTCCCAACCCAACCTAGACCAATACTTTGGCTGTGCTGATCATATCTCTGCCTGCTGCCTCTATTGACCCTGGACTGTTTATGGACCATGTTCCTGCCTGCTGCCTGGACCTATACTTTGGCTGTGCCGACCATATCTCTGCCTGCTGCCTGTACTGACCCTGGACTATTTATGGTCAATATTCCTGCTGCCTGGACAATTCCTTTGGCTGGTGCTCCTACTGTGGAGCACAAGATGAATATGGAGATTACACAGATGTGTTGGAGAGGTTGTGGAGAAGTGGGCACGTGGTATCATATGTGGTGGGAATGTCCAGTAATACAGGTGTTCTGGCGGAGGATAGTTTATTTGATAGGGAAAATCACTAAAATCAAAATAGGATTGGATCCGGAGTTATGTCTCCTCCATATCTCAGAACTCTCAGTGAAAGCATAGGAGACTTCTGGGATATGGCATTACTTGACCGCAGCAAAAAGTCTGATACCCAGGTTCTGGAAAAAAAGAGAGGTGCCAATTGGATGGGTAGAGTAAATCAGATTGCAGGGACAGAAAGATTGTACTATACGTATGAGGACAAGTTGGAGATGTATAATAAAAAATGGAAAGGTTGGGAGGAATATAGAGAAAGGGTGAAATATATGAAGAGATAATACCACTGGAGTGGGTTTAGAAATGGGCTCAAGAACTACAGAATAATATAGACTTAATCATCGAAGAGAAAATGTGGAGTGGGGGAGGGGATAGGGGGATAGGAGGGGGGGTTCGGGTGGGGGGATGGTAAGAAAAGGAAGTTATGTATAAATATATTAAGAGGAGGAAATATGGGTTTGTTAACTATTTTAATAGAAATGGTGAATTGTTTTGTATATGATTTGAAAAATTAATAAATATTTATAAAAAAAAAAAAAAAAAAACAGCCACCAGCGCTGGCTGTTAGAATACAATATCATCAGTGGGAGATTTATCCACCCTTGCTGTATAGGGTGGAAGAAAGAATCAGTGATTCAAAAACTCTGTTGATTCACTATATACTGCATACATTTTTAATATACTTAATTTGGATGTATAATGCAAAAAAAAATATATATATATTCCTGCTGCCTGGACAATTCCTTTGGCTGGTGCTGACCACGTCTATGCCTTTTGCCTGGACCAAAGCTCTCCTCTACGGTCAGCTGCACTTCTAAAACCACAGGTAATCTTGT